>NC_064871.1:35039950-35353920 GCF_943734695.1 Anopheles maculipalpis | reverse complement strand
AAAAGTAACGCTGTTGTAACGCTGCGCTAACGCGCTACACTAGTAAACGTAAGTTACTTGCACTGATATGCGAAACAGTCCGTATTTGGGATTGATATGGGATGCTGTTGTGATGTTGTGTTGTTATAAAACCATCGTTGACTCGCACTTGCACGTGTGTGTACGTGTCTGTGCGTAATTGCTGCGTTCCGTGTGTCGAGACGTAGAGTATTGCATTGCGGTGGATAAGCACGCTGCCTCGCGTTTGGTCGATGGGACAACATTTACTGAATGCCCGGCGGTGGTTGTCCCAATTCTGCCGCAAAATCGAACAGATGTGGATGTGCATGCGGATGGGAACCGTGCAGACCGGTCCCCACACTGCTACCGTTCCCGGACAGCACCGTCTTGATGGCGGACGTCTTCAGCAACCGTTTCAGCATCCCGCTGGACCCACGATGCTGGAGGCTTTTGTGCGTGGTGAGCGAGTTTTTCGTCCGGTACCGTCGGTGGCAAAACTCGCACACGTACAGCGTGTCCGACTGTTCGTGCTTGTCCTGAAAATGGCGCTTCAGGGAGTAGTAGCAGGAGAACGTTCGTCTACAGTAGGGACACTCTTGCGGTTCGTTAATGCCGCCACTAGTTGGTGGTGGCATACGGAGTGGCATCAGCTGCGAGGGTGAGCCGGCAACTACCGATGACGAGGGTGACGGTGATCCTTGGCCTGGTCCTGGATGTGATGGACAACACGAGGAACGAAACAGAACAGTGGGAAAAAGAGAGAAAACACAAACATAATATTAGTGCTGTTAGCTGCGATCGATACAGATCTTCGGCACATGATGCATTCACTTTTACAGTGTGGTTTAAGTAAAAGGAGATAGAGAGATAGGGTGAGAGAGAAGGCAAGAGAAATAGATAGTTGTTTAGATATAGATATATTTTTAAACGGTTCAATACAATATAGGCGTAAATATGTTTAACTAAGTGTAAGGGTAAAAATGGAACTGACAGTAGTAATGAGGCCACAGCACAGCAAAGCAAACAGTAGCAAACAGATTGCGCTACCGTGCCTGCCGAACGATAGAGAGCAAAACAAACTATTTTCAGTTCATAGTTGCGATCCTATAGATATGAAACGTGATAAATACGGTAGAAGAATGGTACAAAAATTAAAAGAAAAAGACAAAAATTGTTCGCTGCCACTGTCAGCTACTATGGCGCGGTGTGGACAGCAGTGAGCAATTTATCAATGGCTATATAAATATGTATAACGGATCTTGTAAATTGTATCTCAAACAATTAACAAGAGGATGTTGTTGGAGTAGACCATAAGATAAAAATTAAACAAACAAGTTAGAAAAAAGAATGCAAATCATACGCGTAAGAGAGAAGGCTTGCATTCAAACTTGACTGTACAATCATAGGAAGCAAAAGTAAGCTATCTCCCATTTGTAAACAAAATAAAATGCATTCCAGATCAAGAGACGAGCTGTCAAAAATGACAGCTCGGTAAATAGTAAATCAAGACACAGTGTCAAACTATAGCAATAGCATGCAGGATGCACTAGAGTAAGGCATTTTGTACGGATACAGATGCATATGTTTTAAATTGTGGAAAATTGATAATAATTGTTAACACGACACGTTAATTATCACGTACAGCACAGCAAATCAATGATTTAGATTCATTTAAATTAGATACGAACATCACAATAATAAAAATAAAAAAAAAAACATTTTACGAATGATTTACGACACACAACATATTTAATACTATTTTAATTAGCGTCACATAAAGCAACGTTGATCGTATTAGTATCACATGGAAGCCTACATTTATTGACAAAGATTAAGAACGTAAAGAACGTAGAGTTTTTTTAAACATAATCTAAAGTAAGGAAAAATCAAAATATAAAGGAAAAAAGGCATGTAACAAAAGATAGGCACCTAATGAGTGTTAAGAAAGGATAAATGAAATAACAGAAGGTGACTTTAATAGGGTTTGAATTGAAATACTTACACTTTAGTAAAAGTATACTTACGCACTAAATTACTTACACACACACACACATATATTTATTTATATTCAAACACATACAGTGAGCGAGGAAGACACACAACGAACATAGCGATACGCGCACACACACACACACATAAACATAGCAAGCAACATGAAGGACATCTCATGCAGACGGACGGCAGCAGCTAGGAAGAAATGAACGAATATGGCTAAAATGCAAAAGAAAAATGTTCAAAACACTCATACACGCATACACATCCACTCGATGGCGATGATGATGTTACCGATGGATCAGCAGAGATTCGAAAAAGTTCTCCATTTCGTTTACTCGGTTCTCGGTTGATCCTTGGATCTGAATTTATTTATATTTGTTTATTAAAAAGAAAACGTAAAACGCACAAATAAACGGCATCTAGCTAGATCGAAGGGAAATAAACAAACAAATTCATCATGCATTGGCAGCTGTGTAAGCCACAATAATATAAAGAGCGATTACAGTCAAGCTTTAGTTTATTTATAATTATAGATCTTTTTGATGATGTGTGTGTGTGTATGTGTCTTAGGAGTTGCAAGAAGATATAAATAAGAGTGATAATCATTTGCTAAGTAACGCATCAAGCAGGTGCCATGCAAAGGAGACGATTGAGGAAGACAACATAAAGACACACACACACACACACACACAAACTAACACAGGACAATCCTGTGCGTCCGATTGATACTTGTGTACTAGTTACGATTCGGGGAAAATATCCGGCGAATGTTAAGTCCAGTCGCGCTTATGCGTTTAGTGATCTGTCCACTTAAGCTTATGTCATACGTCAGTTAAGATCTGCTGATTATCCCGTGGATAGTATCGTTGCAATAGGTTTTTCTGAATGGGTATAATATTTCTTAAGATGTACTTAACAAAACAGAGAAGCATGACCTGACCAGCCGTCAGTCGAGTGCAAACATTAGCGTGAAAATGCCTCATTCTGCCCAAAGATATGGAGAAAGATATCGACAACATCTAGGAAAAACTTAACCTGCGAAAAAACTCATCATGATCTCTTCTCTCTCACTCTCTCGCTCTCTCATTTTCTCTCTTTAGAAAAGTGATCCCCAAAGGGTTGCAAAACAAGATCCTTAAGGACAACGAAGGGTGGAAAAGACACCGGGCTATCGATGGTGACATTAGACCAAATACGAACAAGGACAAAGAGACACGATCCCAGAAAACTCTTCTCCACTTCTTCTGCTCCTTCTTCGTCTTCTTAGTCTCATGCATAACCTCAAAAGGTCTGACACTGTGTCAATGTAGGGGGTTTTTCTTGACTTTACTGTACCCTAGATGTAGAGGCAGCAAACGTCCACGGATAGGATTCAATGGCCACAGTTGGTAGCAGCAAAGACAAGCGCCTCTACCGTCTTTACTATCGCGGGCTAGCACACAGGAACTAATTGATTGGTTTGTCAATTGTCAGCTTGTGAACACTTTTGCACGTTGAAGAAAGTAGGACAGATTGTTTTTAAACTTGACGATCCTCATTTGTTGTTAGTTCACTGCCCTATCTTACTGTACACTCTTGTTTGTTTTTCACATTTTTTTTTAACTTTAAAAGTTTAGCTAGCATGCAATGAAACTGAAAAAAAGGTGAAAAGTTTAATAAAAATGCTATGCTTTTATTGGCTAAAATAAAAAAAAAAACACAATACGCTAGATAAAATTATTGTATATTATATTTATATATTTGTATATGGCAATGTTTGTTTTGCTTGTGTATGTGTGTTGCTTTGTAAAATTTCTTGTTTCTTAGTGTACTACTTTATCTGCTTTCCTACTGCTCTTTTACTGTTTCTTTTTTCTTTAATCTTTCGTTGATTGTATAGTTTTGATTTTGTGGTTTTGCTTGGTATTGTAATGTTTTAAGGTAGTAAAACGTACTGGAAACTTTTTTTTTTATATACACAACTTAGAGTTCCACTAGTGACTAATTACGAGTTTCTAATCAGTAGCTATTTTATATATGTATATATTGCTATTACATACCGAACGCTACTAGGTAAGAGCGAAAGAAGTAGAAAGATGTAAGCAATCGGCATAGAACGGAAGGGAAAAATTGAGAGCTTTCTCGTTGTTCTAAAATCGGTTCCGAGTGCAAGGTGGAATGATTAAACTAAACATTACAGCTAATATTAGGTGAGTTTTTAATAGTCCAAAAAAATCCAAGGAAAGCACCATCGAAAGTGACTTGCTTCGAATGGGCAAAGGAGACATGTTTTGTAATCTGTACAGAAGAAGGGTACTACAATACGAGGTGAGACTGGTCCTTCAGCGCACCTTCAGACCCCGTTCTAGGTGCATTGGCGAACTAAGTTTGTTGTAGTGGTAAAAAAAAAATCAGAGGTAGATGTCTAGGGTGATAATAATAGTAAGTGGTAATTAAAGTGTAAACTCGTCTTACAAGCTAATAGTAATCCTAATTGCTCAGACTTGCGCTTGACAGCCGCTTACTCTGCTGCCGCGAGTGAGTGATTGTGAACGAAATATTGCATTTAAATAATAAACCATATCTCTTAGTAATGCTAACGAACTAACGATAAGACAGACACAGGGTAGCAATATCCAAATCGTTTCAACGTGGTTGATTTTAGCAGTCATGGAAATTAAATATCATCAAGTTGCTACTAACTAACGCACTAGGGAAGGAAGGGCATTACTGGAGTGCAGTGCTAGGAATGGTTATTTAATCTAGGAGTTTGATCATTAAATTTTGTCTTTTTGTTGCTTTAACTAATTAATGTACGTACTACTGTAATTTTTAACAACTGGTTGACGTGGCGCTGGGTCAACAGTGCGCTAGCGAATGCGCTCGCAAGGGAATCAAATGTAAAGCTATTTGCTTGAAATGAAACTAAATTTTAATAAACGATATACTTCATAGAAGCAAGCGATAGGCAAGATAGCGTATAGATAGAAAGATAGGCATGAGAGGAGAGAGAGAGAGAGAGAGAAGAGGGAAAGAAAAATGTGAAGATATTTTGAGTAGAACATTATTTTACAAATGGATTGTTTAAGCTATGTCTTTTTTTCAAACCACAATCGCAATTCAAAGAGATCTATGCTGATAATATAATGCATCATAAAAGAATTTTAACACAATCTACCTTTTACAGTACGCTAGGTATAGTCTTTATGAAATTTATTAAAATTGCTAATAGTGTAAGTATATTATATGGAACGAGAAGTTGCAATAGTGTTTCAGGATTTGCCAACGCCGTACAACAATTTTGAAAGTCCTTTTTATGCTCATTAATCGGCAAGTCCAAAGGGAAGGCGTTGGAAAAACGGAGCGAGATAGAATGTACTAGCATAGCAATAGTAGATAAGGCACAAATGTGAACAAGAAAACGATAAGTTCGCTATAGTAAAAGGCAGAATTTTGGCTTTTCCTAGATAGAAAGGAAGTATGTTAAACGAGTAGCGCTTATGATAGTGATTAGAAAGGGCGACAGAGAACTAATTTAGGAGAGATGCGAGATAGTAAATAAAATTATAACATAAAACGCTAACCTTTCACAACACACAAAGTTTTTCTTTTCATATCTCATGAGTTTCCTATTGGGTACACACACACACACACGCACACACTACACGCACGCACGCAACGACTTTTGTTTGTATGTCCTGCTCTCAATTCTGTTCTGTCGCCATCCTTCAAGTGTCAAAACATGGTTGTGCTTTCCATTAGTAGACGGCCTTTTTGTCTTTTTTTTTTGTCGATGCTGCAAGGATGAGCTAAAAAAGCCGGCTTCTTCGCTATAGTCGATGCAGCAGCAGAAATTGTCGTTTATTTACTATCTGTTTTTCGCACTTCTTCCTTGATGTTCGCTGGTGGTGGGTGTGTGTGTGTTTGGTCCGCAGTAATAACGCTAATGCATTACTTGTTATCCTTGTGCAGGAAGGAAGCATGGTGTACTGTTCGTTGTGTAATCCCGCCATTCGTATAACAGCGACAACGAGAGAGAGAGAGGGAGAGAGAGCAAGATTGAGAGTAAGCGAATAAATGAGAACATACTTGATGTATACTAGCTGCACGTGCACAGCACGCAGCCGCATCGCGTGCAAACAACGTTACCACGGTCTCGCTCTCCCTCTCTCTCTCTCTGTCTGTCTCTCAGTACGTTTCACGTACGCAGCCGATTAAGGTGTTCGTAGCTTTGCATGGGAAATTGCATTATCTGACAGCTTACAGCCGCAACATGTAGTTTTATAGCTATCAGCTCTTCATTCTCAGTTGCCTTAGTGTATCGTAATGCGGCTGAGAGTAGTCTTTTGATTCTTAGTGCTTTAAATAAGTTTCGTTTGTGCGAAATTTCTTGTAATCTCTAGGTGTGATTTTTACTAGTGTTCCTCGCGCTGCAGTCGCCATTACGCACCTCACCTCCATTATGTCGCTTGGTTTAGACTTAGTAGAGTCTTACGAAGCAGTGGCACCACCAGGTTATTCGGTTGGGGTTGGGAAAGAGGGAGAAAAAAACACTCGAACATCTCGTTTCCAGGGTCATAAATACACACACACACACACACACGGATGACGGTCAGGTGGCGATGAAGATGTAAATGACATAACTATGGTGTGTACTGTAGTGGTGGTAGTAGTAGTGGTGGTGGTGGTGGTGGTGGTGGTGATAGTACAAAAGGTAACGCGAAGGGAACGAACGGAGGAGCGGTAGACGTGCTCTAGAAGTACTTTACATCCTTTATGTCCAGCTCGCCGGGCCGGGATTTGTGGTATGTGTAGATATGTGTCATCAAGGAGTTGCGCGAGCAGTAGACGCGCTCGCATATGATACAACGGTACTCTTCCTGCCTTTCCGCATGTTTGTCGGCGATATGCCGCTTCAGCGACGCTTTCGAACACAGCACTTTGCCACACAGCTGACATGAAAACAGTTTCTTAGGGGAGCAGCCTGCAATATACAAGACACACGAAAAACATTCCAAAAACTACCCAATTTGAAGATGATTGTTTGTTGTTTGTTTCGATTTTGGTTATTTTTTTGTTTTGTTTGTTTTTAAAGATTGTTGTTCGTTTGGTTGTTGTTCTGTATTTGTCAGGGTTGGTTTTAAATTTGCAAAACGGGGTGAGTTTTAAAGAAGATTATGATCATTCAGTAGATCTGAAGAGACAGACAACGAAGACAGTAGTAGTAATAGTGGTAGTAATAGCAGAGACAGAAAGACGGATCAGTGTCTAGAGGTAGTAAAGACTGTGACAGAATGTGCATGTGTTCTTAGGCAAAGAAAAATGGGAAGAAAGAGACAGACAGACAGATTGTTGCTGCTACACTACAGATATGTCTCAATTAAGTCAACTTTTCCAGACAGAAAGCTGTCAAAATAGTTGATTTTGTGGTAGTTCGTTGCCGTCTGTGTAGTGATTTATGGGGTAGTAGCTACTACTTTCTAATGCGTCCTGTGTGCGCAAAAGATCATTAAGATTTGCGAAGAGAGATTGCACCGAATTGTGCAAGAGATACAGACAGGAGACAGAAAAAGTAGCATTTATTGGTTGGTTATAAGTATACGAGGAAAGGGTAGTATTCGTTACGGCACAAAACTTTACAGCTGCTTGGCGCTAGTGTACGGATGCATTGTCCAAGATGACCGTAAAATGTTGAAGGAATAAAGAGTGAGGGAGAGAGAGAGAGATAGAGAGAAGAAGAAGAGCAAGACAGAGAGTGAAAGAGAGAAACGTACATCAGAGAGGCGAGTGAGGAATAGAAGATGAAGAAGGATAAATAGACATGGATTGGACGTACATCTTCAAAGATAAAATACTAAGAAGATAGACAGGCCGCACCTTACGAGAAGGACTACTACTAGCAACGTCTGACAGACGGACGTGCGTAGTTTTAATGCGCTTTAGCAGATGACCAGACAGAGAGAGCAAAAGGCCTAACAGAAGCGATAATATCAATCTCGGTACTCGAATAGGCCCTTAAACTTCTTTTAATCCCTAACCATTTTCAAATCCAACGTTGGATGCACACGCTGTGGATATCTTCGGCATTCGCTCTACATTGCTCGTCTTGCGCTTGTACTTTTGCTGCACATCGCTATCTACTCCTTGACACTTTGGAGCAGCCATCACCACATCACAGGTTTTGGATTGGGTTTTTCGATTACGTCTTACGCTCTATAGCACAAACATTTACATGTAGTTCACCTGATACACCGGTGTGGGTAATGCAAAAAAAAACACATTTAGATCATAGGCAAACGGGATAACACAGAAGAAAAAAAAAACAGACAAAAACAATTGTATACACGTATAAAACAGGGATAAGCAATTGTAAACACTAATTACGGTACACGGTTCGACACTGACATAAAAGCCACACAACATTCAACTGAGTAACACAATCATATATCATCATCATATCATATGAAAAATATGTAAGTAAAGGAAAAAGAAAACCACATTGAATGTAATTAAACCTTTTGCTAAAATGATGCGAAAATCATACAACACTGGAAAAAAAAACCATACCGACAAGTAGTAATTGTAGTAGTGGTAGTAGTAGTAGCAGTAGTAATAGTAGTAATCAACACGGGTAAAGGCGATGTAAAAAGGGAGTCTGCTTCCGCTTCGAAATAAGTTAAACAAAATTGGCAAACAGAGACGAAAAAAAAAGAACAGTTAAAAAAACAAAAAAAAATTCATTCGTCTTGCAACGTCATCACGACTCTTCGGCGATACCATTTGAACAATAAAGGCCCCGCTGTTAAACAATGTGTTCATCACTTTTGCTACTTTTTGTGGCTTGTTTGTTAGTCTTGATTTTTTTTTTGTTGCGTTGTTTATTAACCCATTTTTTTTTTTCAAAATAAAATTATAAAACATGGTTGCGACGCATTAGTGTAAAGAATAACGCCTTTCGAAATATTAGATACTGTTTTATTCAATTACTGATATTTTGTGTTTTAACTGTGTTTACAAGCTGGGTTGTTCTGTTTTGCATAATGCACTGTGGGGAACCGTTCTCTATTCCGTTCCCCACCGGTCTGTCTCTCTGTTAGAGTTTTGTTTTCCTCTGTACCTTTTGCATTATGTTTGTTTGTTTTTCTATGTTTACCGTAAAACAAAACTTGTTACTTCCTTCTACTTTTACCATCGTTCTACCGTTCTTCTTGTAGTGTTTCGTTCAAATTTGTCAACACCCGTGGCTTACAACTTGTGTTTCGTGAAGAAGTACTGCTTTAGTTTTCTTGTCTGCCCTATTTTCCTATATGATGCGATCTGGGATTTATTTAGTGTTTGCTTTAACTTTGCTATCATATTTTTCCCGCTTTTTTTTTTTAATCTGTTTTGATACATTAGTTGAGAGTTGCGATTTTAATAGTGTCCATGCAAGATTTGTGCCTAGTCTGTGGGTTCGTTTTGCATGTTGGCTTTGATTTGATTTGAATTGTGTGTGATTTCTATACGATGCTCTTTAATCTGGTTTGCTGGCACACTTTTTCGATCCATGTATTGTATAATGTGGGAAACAGCTGTGTTTTGTATGCTGTTGCTTTTTTTTTTTTTGTATTTAACACACATTAAATAAACTTTGCTAATGTTACACGTTTATCTTTATGTTTCTGTGTGTTATTCATTAACTTCTTACTATACACGGATTAACTTAAGAAGAAAAATAAAAATGCATGGATCTGGCTGTGCTGATAGTTTTCTCCTTTCTGCTTTACATTCACAGTGCCCATAGTAGTAAGTTGTTTGTTGCCTTGTTTATTGTTTTTATTTTGTTCTGTTGCCTTGTGAGCGACCATTATCTATTATAGCGCTGCGTCGGTATGAATCAAAATCGGTCTGTTTTTTTTTTTTTTTTTTTTTAATGAGTTTCAAATCTTATGTTCCGTGAAGTGATCAGCAATGCGAGATCTTGCAATAAGTTTTGAGAATGTTGTGTCCGTATCCATTTTCAAGATCTTTCACGAATTTTGCACATTTTAGCTTTTACACTTGTCCCTTCCATTTCTTTGTGTGTTATTTTTTTTTTTTTTCATAATTCGTTTCCCACACAAGGGAAAAATAAATTAAATAAACATACAGCGAAGGTCAATAAATAAAGAAACACAAATCATTAAAAAAAAAACAAAATAAATCCTCTTTCGAAAAAGCATTGCCAGATTATTAAATTATATTAAAAAAAAAACAAATATTTTGCTAATTTTGGTTTTCTTTCGCTATACATTTTTTTTAGTATTCCTCCTTGTTTTTCCCTCTTCATTTTAATTTTACCATTGCGCACTGTTTTTTCGCAATTGTAACTTTACTTTTTGTTTCTCAAAAAATTAAATATTCAGACTTATGTTTTTGGGGGCATTTTACCGTTTAAGCTTCTCCTTCTTTATTTTCACCCTATCGTGACGGGTTGTGGGAGCATTTCTTTTTTTTTTTTGTTTGTTTGTTTTTGTTTTGCCAATTCAAAAATATTATTTAATTTCAGTCTTTTAGACAATCACAAATAGGTTTTGTTTTTGTTTCTCTTTTGTTTCCTCTTTTTTTGTATTCTTCCCTCGATTCTTTTAAATGTTAATTTTTGTTTCATTTTGCGTATGCATTGTTTGGGCTTTTTTCTTGTTGTTTTTTTTTTCGTGTCTAATTTTGTTGCTTTTTTATTTATGTGTTTACTTCCGTAATTTTGCTTCCACAATACTTTGCTCAGAGCGGATTCTTTAAACTTTGGGGAGAAAAACGTTAAGACTTGTTAACGGTACAAAAAGACTACAAAATAAATCACTCACACGCGCACACACACACGTATGCCAATAATGTACAAATGCAAAATTTACATTCGATTTGTTTTTTTGCACCAAAATGTGTTGTGTATAACCTCAAATATACCGTCACTCTGTTTTTTTCGATTAATGTTTTCCTCGTAGCTCATCAAAATATTGATTTAAAGCGAATATTTTCACCGCAAAACTAACAGCTCCCGGATGGTGTACACTACACCCTTTTTTGCTTTTAGTCTGCTCCCCTATGCCCAAGAAAATACAACACCGAGCCGAACGTAGAACAATTTTACTCTTTTTACAATTCTATCATTTTTCCATCTTACCGAAAGCACTGTTAACGTTAACGGAGAGCCCAAACAAAATAGCCTTGTTGTGTAATACTAAATCAGTTTTGGTAACTTTTTCGTCGCATCATAATAATTTGTCTTTTTGACCCTCTCTCTCTCATGTTCGTTTTTGTTTTGTATGCCTTTCTTCACATTGCATAATTATTATCTTTTTGTTTAAGATTCGTTCATACCCTTTTTCTGTTTTGTGCGCCTTTCCTTAACAATTCCAGTCTGCTTCATTTGCTTAATGTTTCATTCATTCACCTTCCTCTTACGATTTGTTTTCTTTTAATAGCTCCAAATTTGTGGGTGTCCAAATACATGTTTGCTGTGCGCTTCTATCTGCACACATCACTAATTTATGCTTGATTTAGAATCTAATCAGTCGTATCGTAACTTGCAGGCCGCAATCTAAGTTATTCGCTTTTAATTATCTATAATTTTCCGCTTTCTTTTGCATTGTTGAGTGATTCCGTTTTGCTATTTTCCATTTTTACATTTGTTTTTATCTCATCACATACCCTTACTATTTACCATAGCGCTTTAACCCCCCCTGCGCAGCATCCATTTAATATTAGAGTTTTCTATGTGTTTCTTGTTAGACAAAACATTTTTTTTCTTCATTGATCAGAACTCTCTCTCTCCCTCACGAAGAGTGGGTGCTTGTGTGGTTAAACTATTTAAACGCTTTATCGTTACTGATGATCGCATTAGGCCAAAAATATGCACATGAATATACACAATTAGATGGACACACAAGCGGTGTATGGGATTGTACGGAAAAAAAATGCATCTGCCGAATGTTACACATTCTCTGTTCTCTGCAAACAACATCCACTTAAAGGTAAGTTGACAATTTAGGGCAACTTATTCGTTTTCGTTGCGATAAACTGGAACAACAAAACGATTCTCTCTCTCTCTCTCTCTCTCTCTCTCTCTCTCTTTTGTTAAGAAATATACCGACACTCATATACTCACAATATTTTAAAAACGAAAAAATAAACACACACTTACACTTTGCACGTTATGCTTGTAAATGTACTATTGCGCATAGCTTAAAACAGAACAATGTTTAAGACAACACAGATTGTTGTATCGAATATCGACTTAAGCAGAACCAGAAACCGAAAAAAAAAAAAAAGGATAATAGAATTTAAATGGTTGTGTCGTAAACAACAGCTCAATATGCGGTACTTTCCTCACGGTAATGCTAATGTAAAAGAAAGAAAAAAAACTTCTCATTTTAAACTTAACATTCATAACGACGGCATAATGCTGTCCGCAGTGAAAAACAACAATTGCAAAAAATCGTTTCTGCTTCTCACTCTGGCATCTCTCTACCTCTATCCTTTCTCACACTCACACCTCTGTCTCACGTTCTCATGCGTTTTGATTTGCCTCCCGCACCGCACAATCGTACATTCGTCTAACTTAAGCACTAAAAACATATGGGATTTCAGTTCATGCAGCATCTCGTAAACGGTAAACATGTAGAGTACACAGGTAGACTAATTAGATGTATAATCGTAATAATAATTATAATGGAAGAGTGGCAGCATTTATGCAGTTCGTTTGATTGCCCTATAATATTAGTTTAGCCCATTTCTTTTCTTTTCCCCGTGGGGTATCCTGGTCAGAATTTTGTGTTTTTTTTTTATTGAAAAAAAAATAAACAAAACAAAATCCAGCCCTCTCACAACACATACTTTTAAAAGCCCATCGAACAAAGTATTCTAAAGTTTTTTTTAATGCACAACAAAGATTCTTGGTTTCATACAGTAGTAGCAGTAGTAGCAATAATCGTAGTAATATTAGCAGCATATCGTAGTGTTCTTTACCAGCTTCCAACTGTCCTTTACCACTAGTTATGGAGAGACTAAATAATGACGATGTCCGTTTATGAGTTGGCGCAGTTCGACTAAACATGAACAAACCATAAAAATCAATTCTCAATTCAAAAACGATGCGCGCGCAATTTTTGCTTTTCTTACTCAAACTTAATTTCCTCTTTCCTTTCTCAGTACATTTTTTGCTAATTTACTTTAAGTTGCACATGTCAATAATTTAAAAACAAAAACTTATCACGTTCTTTACTTCTTCCGCAATCCGCAAAGAATTAAACCAAAAAGTATTACAAAACAAACAAACAAAAAGAAAAAATTAGGATGAAAATCAGTCTTTACATTAATTTCACGTACAGTCAAAACATACATTTAAATGGTGTTTCCTAGTTTTCTTTTTTATACCGAAAATACAACTTTGGTTTCATGTTTTCACTTTTTTTCACTTTGAGACAATAAAACATAGAATTTCGCTACGTAAGATTAATTAATGCATTACTAGGCGCGCTAATTCAATTCAGCCCACAAAAGAAAAAAAAAACGGAAGCTCTTGATCAAGACAAGATGATCTTAATATGACCAGAATTACCGAAAAACGTGTGACTTTTGTTTTGTCGCGTTTGTTCTTTCACACCAATAAAAGGGCAATCTTTTGTCTGGTTTTGTTTCTAAATCCTAACTTTGAGTCCCTTCCCTTACAATTTGCAACGGATGATTAGGCCCGTTAGCAGGTGGCATGTAACTTAATTATCAAACGAAAAATAGCTTTAAGAACTACACGCACTAACTTACTTGCTAGCTGAAGAGTACGCGAATAAAAAATGTATATATATATATAGAAGTTCAACAACACAAAAAAATAAAACTCATATGGTGCGCATACGCGTATAATGATGTATAAATCAACTATGAAAAATAAAAATAATCGGCCTATTCGTTTGCTTTGCGTCACGGCCTTAAAAATCGCAACTTGAAGCATGATGAATAGAAGAGGGGTAATCAGGGCGAGAGTAAGGTGGGGGTGGTTTGGAATTGGAATTGAAGGGTTGAGAAGGGGGGGATTTGGAATACTAGAAATACTAGCCTCATTTAGATTCATGCCTCTAGCAAAATATATAAAAACTTCTTACGCATCATTGAAGCGTAGGTAATTTTCTTCTTTTTAGATAATAAATTATAATAACCAACAAAAACAAAACAAAAACGAAGTTCAGATCATCTTTTGCCTAACAATTTTACACACATTTTTTTTTTTAATAATATAGCTAATGTGAATTTAATGTTTTAATGATTGAAATTAATTTTTCCACTACTTTTGAATTTCCTCCCAACAGTTTTACTAGATGAATCTATCGAAGGATAACAAAGAGGAAAGGATAAAAAGAAAGGGTCAGTGAGAGTGAGAGGACATGGGATGAAGATCACCTAACTATCTCTATTTACTTAAGGATCTCCGTTTAGTGTAGTGGTCGGATGCAGTTAAGTGCATTTCCGGCGGATGGCAAATATGGGACAGAGAGAAAATGAGTGAGAGTGCTTGACAGAAAGAGTAAGAGCGTGTGTGTGTGTGAGAGAGAGAGTGAAAGAAGGAGAGATTTTGCATCCTTTTGCTTCGCTTAGGATTTTTCTTTAGCGCATATACACGTACACACACACAAACACAAACGTACATAGTTTGTGCTTGTTACGTTAGTTGTGATCTTGCCTAATGTGTTTTCTACTTTGTTTGTTTTGTTTCCTCATTAAGTGGGGCGTGAGTGTGCATGTGACTGTAGTTGTCGGAAGAGTTGACACACACACACACACACACACACACACACGCGCAAGCACGATCGAGTGGAACCTAAACTGGTGCCCTTATTTACATATATTCGAGCTTGGTCGCGACACTATGCTTGATATCACAGTCGGAACCGCCGGCATTGTTGTTCAGCATCTCGTGATGTGCGCCGGTCGCGGCCGCCACCGCAGCCGCTGCCGCCGCCGCCGCCGACCCGTGATGTAGCGGACTGGCCGCACCACCGCCGCCGCCCCCGACCGCGGCCGCCACCGCCGCGAACGGATGCTGGCCGTGCAGGTGCGCATGGTGATGGTGGTGCAGGATCTTCTGCCGGCGATGGTAAATGCTCTTGTGATTGTTCAAGCTGTTCAGCGTGCGGAACACCTTGTGGCACAGGTTGCAGACCGCATTGTTTAGCGGCTGCAGGTGCTGCTGTTCCTTGTGCCGCTTCAGCGTTAGCTTCGTGCTCAGCAGCTTGCCGCACACGTCACAGCGATGGCAGGCCGCCAGCGGCAGTGGCAGCGAGAGCCGATTGATACCACCGTGTCCACCGTGCACGGACGATCCTCCATCCGGTGGGGATGCGGAACGCTGGGACGCCATGCTTGCCGCAATGCTCATGTGTCCTAGTGTCCGGAGACCATGGTGTTTCGGTGGCACGCATTTCCCCGGACGCACCACACCCACACACACACACACACAGAGGCAGACACACAGAGACACACATTCACACACATAGTTTCGTCACCCCCAGCCAGGTGGAGAGAGATCGAGGGTGGGGTGGGGAAGGGGGTGGCAATGGGGTAGTATACAGAGCGTACCGCGTACGTTGGTAGGTTGGTAGGTAGGCCCCCGCAGAACCGAAACGGTGTGTCCAAACCGCGCATATTAACCGTGCATATCGTGTGCAATTACATTTATCGTGAGATACGACCGATAAGCAGCACCGGGAAAAAGAAAAGAGAGACAATAGTGACTTACTTTTTTGCGTTTTGTAGCTTGTGTTTTCGATTGTCTGGTTTTTTTTTTTCTAGATTTGATTTTGCATTGTTTTCTTCATGTTTTGCAAATTTTGATTGGTTTTTTTTGTTGTTGTTGTGCCATATTATAGATTCGTTCTTTTGGTTTAGTGAAAAGAATGTAATTTTGCCTACTGTAGGTTATATATATATAAATATAAATAGGTTAGAATGAAATCAATACATTTCCATACACTTATTGAACTCTATCTTTCAAGCAAACTATCGACTTTTTTTTTGTGGTTGTGGTTTTTCCTTTTGAAAAGGGGAGGGCGTTTTTATAATTTTGAAATTTTGAATTTTGATTGTCATTTTGACGTTTCATCAATCATTTCCGCTTGTTGCCGTTTTGCTTTTTTTTTTTTTTACATTCCGATTAGGGGAGTTTTCTCTAATTTCATTAGACAATCGATCGTTTTGCGATTGGATAGGGAAACGTTACACAGCAAATTACGAAACGAAAAAGAAAAATATATGGCCGAATATGGTGAGCGAGTGAGCTTTTTGCCAATCCATAGTGTGAAGTTTGGGAGTTTGGGAGAGAGTTGTTCATATACATGTATAACGTATAAACGTTGCTATTATATTTTCCATTTTTCAAATCGTTATCAGCAATCCATGAAATATAGTAACAAACAAGAAAAAAAAAATAAGAAAAAAAACAGGGATGATAGGTGAGAGAAAAACAAAACAAAGAAAGGGTAAACACATAGAACACATTGACGGTAAAATGGTACTTAAACAAAAAATAACAAGAGTTATATAAACCAATTTTTTTTCTTCTGTTTGTTGTTGCTGTTGTTTCGCTCTGTTCACTGGGAAACGGGGACTACGGGGAAGGGTGGCATGGAAAGGAACAGTTGGGGGGGGGGGGGGGGGGGTTCCCCCGTGCATAAGGGAAATTTCAGGATAAGTAGTCACGATTAGAATGAAAGCTGTACAACATGGTGGTTTTTTTTTCTTATGGCAAGTTGATTAACATTAGGCACCAACGACACGGACGACAAAACATGGTAGTAGTTCTCCAAATTACGGTCACTTAAATTACATTCCTGTTCGTTGTTGTACCTTTCGGTGCATGGTATTGATTTGAATAGAAAAATTTCGTCCAAAAGTATCGCCGCAAAGTGCGGTTATAAAGTTGCTATAAAACTCGTCTCGTTCGCTTAGGGACAGTATCTAATTTGCAATACGGGTGGGGCGGGCAGTGGCATGTACTTCAAATTTTGAACATTGGTAAAAAAAACCCCCCTTTGCAAAGGTAACAGCAACGGGAGCATCGATTGTTTGTATGAACAGTCAACTAAACAGTGCTGCCTAGAGGTGCTATAATTTATAGTTCTTGGAAAAAGGATTTCTTGTTGTTTGATTTTAACTCTTTTTGGTTGTATGTTTCGCAAATAAAACACGCACATAACAGATTTAATAACCGGATTAGAGTTTAGTGCTGTGTTGTTTGATTATGTTTGCTTCCTCTGTGTCTACTAAATGCAATAATCGAGATAATACACTCGGGCGCTCTTTTGCAAACATTATTTTCATATGAATATGTAATTCGTTTTGTTAGCATTGCACATATTTTTTTACCGATTTAGGGATTCTCTTCTATTTTGTACTACGATTCTCTCTTGCCCTTTTTCAGGCCATTCAAAATATTATGAATTTTAACGATTGGAATGCAAATCATGCCGAAGAGCAAGAGGATGCAAAACATTTGCATCCATGAGGTGTTTGTGGTGGTGGTTGCCACCCACACACGTATTGAATTGGCAAAATATTTTTGTTAAATCGAACAACAATCGGTGCCCATAGAAAAAGCTGTTATACTAACACGCTTCGAACGTACTGAAGCGCAGCCCGGAAAATTATTCTAGCCAACAGTTCCGACTATGTCCCGCTTGCTCGAGAATTGACTCTATTACCCGGTTGCTATAATTTTAGCTTCACATGTGTTGATGCAGAGTATGAATGAATAGATGACAGGAAGAAAAGGGATCTTTGAGGGAATGGGAACGCTTAAAAGGCGCTTAACGTGTAAGAAACTTAAACAAACAAAAAAAAAAAACATACAAAAAATCTAACGGCCAATATAGAGTTTGTTTACGACGCTTGCTTAAGGAAATGTGTGCCAACATAATCAAAAAAAAAAAAAATCTTCTCTCCTTAAGGCTTCGTGTAAGTCAATGGTGTAGGGAAACTTGCGAAACATAGGAAAGATTGTGAACAATTTCACCTCTACAGGGAATATCCTTTCGGTTTTAGGCTTACCACAGTATATTATGGCGATATGAACACACTTTGGTGGAAGAGGGCATGATTGTCGTATGGGTATGGAAAGTTGGTTCAATAAATGAGATAAAAAACCAATTTAATCCCTTTTTGCTTTTTGGTTCTTTTCCAATGCCTGATTAGCGCTAGCAAGGTCACTATGGTGTCTCAATTTCTTATTTCCAATTGGTTATAGTAAATTAAACAAAAACAAACAAAACATGAATTCGCGGACGTATGTCGCATTAAAGGGAGGGGTCGTTCTTTGAGTTGTATTTTTTTCCAATTGATTCCAATCGAACCCATCTCTCCTTCTCTCTCTCACGCTTTTTTTTTTTTGATCAATTTTGGGGTGGTTCGAATTATAAAACACATTGTCCATGTCCTGGTTTGTGTGTGTGTGTGCGTGTGGGCGCGCGTGTGTTTGTGATAGATTTGGTTGGTTGGTGTTAGTTTGTTGAGATGAAACTTTCGCGTATTAATGTTCCAAACTTGTGACATTCAACAGGACACATACCCACTGTTGTTTTTTAAGGGGAATTGGTCACGTTCATGGTTGTTTGTGATTTTCCCATTGTTGCCTTTTCCCTAACTTTTCTCTCACTTCTCGGCTCGCACCACTTTTCCCTGTCCCAGATTTTTCCTGCCTCTCTACGAGTGCAGAAAGACGTTAAATTCTCTGCATGCAATAACAATTGTAATCATCTGTTATAGTTTATAATGGTGCTTACTACAATTAGAGTGAATTAATATCTGGATTTGTTTATGTTTAAGTATAATGTTTTCTTCTTCTTAAAAGAGAGCATACAGTGCGCAAACGTTCAACATGCTGCCATGTACTGTTTCGTTAGTAACGTTTCCTCGCTTTCGAGAGCCTTTCAAAGACCACTTCATTCCTTTGCTAGTGATGTTTCGTACCAACAGGAAACCTTACCCTATTAATTGCATTTAAACGGAATCCTTCTTCCTCCACTGCTAGGTTTCGAAATCTATTCGAACCTCTTTTTTTTTTTGTCAGAAAATTGTCCTTACTGTCATTTTCTCATTTTTCACCGGACAGTGCGCGCAGCTTTCACAACTCAATAGTAACCACCTGGACGGTTCTGTCCGATCGGACTGCCGGGCATGGTGGCGGGCGATGAGCGATGTACGGACGCATGGCCTGCACTGGAAGACGACTGTGATGTGGGTGGCATGGAAGGGTTAGCTGGCGATGGGGGGCTACCACCAGTGTTATTAGCACCAACGCTGCCACCGCCACCGACCGCGAGCTGCACCAGCTTCTTGTCGTCTTTGGCGTACTTCATGTTTCTGTGATAGATACTCTTGTGGTTCCGGAGGCTATTCAAGGAACTGTACACCCGTTTGCAGATATTGCATACCGGCTCTTTTGTCGGGCGCATGTGAACGTTCTGTATGTGACGTCGGAGGCGCGTTAGTGATGAAAGGTTTTTGTTACACGGATCGCACCGGAAATCTTCGCCTAACACTGATGAGATGGGATATGATGATGATGGTGGTTGTGGTTGTGGTGGTGTGATAGACGCATTGAGCAGTTCGGCGGAATTGACAGCGTACGAGGAGTTCGATTGTAGTGATTTTGTCGTCAGGCGCCCTGACGACGGAAGAGTCCATAAAGAGAGGTGCAACATATATTAGAGCTTCACGTAGTATCAGGAAAAGGGGAAATTACGTTCAACGCAGTTTTGTTTTTTTTTTTTGTTTTGTGTGTGCTCCGAATCCTTTTCCGACAAAACAAATGAAACAATCAAACGAAACATCGACTCTCTTGAGTTTGTGTGTGTGTTGATGGATCCGGAGGATGGGGTTAGCAGGGGATGAGGATAAATGGAGGCGCTGGGGCGGAAAGAAAATCATGAAGCGATAATTAAACTCGATTTTTCCTATACTCATTTCCCAGTTTTCCCTCACGACCTGTATTAGCGAACCGGGTAGTACCTTCACCTGGTGGGGGAACTATTTATCGGGGGAAGGGGGGGGGGGGATGCTAATATGTATAATGTACCGGTTTTGTTGTGAGTGTGTGACCAATTATCAAACCAACTACAGCAAGGACGATGGCGTTGCTTGAAGTCTAGTGTGTCACCCACTTGCACCGGGGGGAACTGCTGACAAACAAATCAAACAAAACCTAGGTAAGGAAGGAGAGGGTGCTTGTGTACATTGGGGTAGAGGGGGGGGGGGGGGAGTGGACGATTGCTATTAGAGTGTTTTACACTATCCTCAATCCTGGCACCAATCATAGTGATATAGTACACGTGACAGGAACCGAGAGCAAGCTGGCATGAAGCACCATAAGGGTCGAGGAGGCTTCATTGGTATTTAAATTTCCTCCTTCTAAAAAAATTTCCAAAAACCAAAGTGGCTAAAAGCTCGATATGCTCCAATTCAACTCAAAGGGGACAAACGTAGGATACATCCTGCTCATGAAACATTCCAACCGTCGCGAAGTGAGCAGATTGCGAAGTACTCAAGTATCGAGAAGTGGCAGGACGGAATGAGGAAGGAACATGATTCATGAACAATGGGACAGATCTTCCACAGGGTTAGCTCCTGCTATCCAAACAGCACAGTTTCCAATTTTGAACTACTTTTAACCTCAATTTATAGTACGAAGCGTTCCTGGTTTAGATCTTAGTTCCGTCGGAACTTGATGCTTCTTTTTTTTTTCGTGCAAATGCTCGCGCTCCACCGTTTGCTTACTCTCTTCTGCAAGTATACAAGCAATTTCCATCCAAAGCTTCTTAAGCTTAACCGAATCGTGTAAGAACTACGGACTAATATTTACAGCAATAGTGTGTTTGTACAGATGGGCTTCATGTTTTACAGGTTTCATTGTATTTTATAATCAATTTTTTTTTTGCAGATTCATGACTTGATAGACACACCCAAGCATTTAATGCCATTTTGAATCAAATTAACAATTTGATTTTCGGAATATTTTTCCCAAACGTGGTCAACAAAACTCATCGTTTTGTCATGACATCCTAATGCTGGGTGGCAGTTTAAAATTTGGTTTTTACTTTTGCCCTTGTACATACACCGTTAGGGATAAGTGTGATTCGACGCAGTGTTTTAATAATACCTTATTACATAGCATTGCCCAACATTTCCACCCATATATATAAAAATCTTTGTACAGTTTGATTATGTTTTTCAAATAGTATGTAGCATACTTTTTCCGTCTATATTCTAACAGAATAATTTTGGTTCTGTTTTTTTATTCGTTTTTACGTTTTCACATCCAATCGTTAACTCCCAACGTAAGTGTTTTGTTTGCTTAAGATTATAGAATTATGTATTTTCATAGCGATTCCTGATGTTGTTACTAAGGTTAAGGGTTCCGTGTCCGTGGTTGGGGGATTTGTTTTTTTTATTTATTTTATACAGCCATTATTATGTACTTCGTTTAACTAAGAATAAAATAATAACTTCAATAATAACCATTAATACAGCGTAGCGATGCATACAATCCAAACCTCTAGATATTTTGTTGTTGTTTTGTACAATTTGTCTGCTGATTGTTTGCTCGTGTTACTATTTCTATACCTTAATTTTTTTTTGTTTTGTTTTGCTGGTTTGTTTTGTGTTTTCGTTTGTTTGGTCCGTTTTGTTTTATACGTTCGTGGTCTTACGAGGTAGCTCAATCCAATTTGGTAGGGATTTTCGTATAAATTTTTGCGCAAAATTGAAACAATAAATCGTATCGATTTTTTAAACTTTTGGTTTCGCTATCGTTGGATTTGTTTCGATTGGTTTGCTAGAGAAATTTTGGCGGGCACCAACAGTTGATATTGAAAGTGATGAATAACAAAAGTACTTATTTCGATTGACACTAGGTTTTGTTTTCTGGTAAAAGTAGTAAGAGTAATAGTTGAGGTAGTAGTGATACAGTAATAGTAACAGTGGCAGCCGTTTTGGTAATGGCAAAAGATTGTAGCAGTAGTAATAAAAGAGATAAAAGTAGAGGTAGCAGTTACAGGTATTAGTGGTTTAGTAGTCGTAGTGGTGGAGGCAGTGGTGAGTAAGTAAGTAGCTGTGTTAAATAGCAAATGGTAGTGAAGTAGTGAAGACTGTACCGTAAACAGAACGTCATAAGGTGTTTCGTACGTCGGTTGGTTGCAAGTAGCAGTGTACAAGAAACATGAAATTTCCAATGTCCAAACACAAAACACGTTCACTTGAACACAAAAACAAAAAAAAAAACAATGCACAGCAGTATTGATTTTGTTTGTTGGCTTTTGGTTTAGATTATTATTATTATTAAATGAATGGAACGATTAATAAACATTTAGAGGCTTTGCATAGTTTTGGTTTTGACAACTTAAACAAAACACACAACAACGACGTATAAACACGATCAAACACGTAATATTTATACCAAACAACAGTTATACATTCTTACACTAGCCAAACGCAAAAAGAAAACGATGAAATTAAAAATTAATGTATCCAAACAGCACACAACTTATAATGAAGAAAAGCAAACATGAGAAAATTAAATCAAAAATGAATTCTGATTGATTTTTGACACAAAGAAACGAAAAACGAAACAAACAATATTTTTAACGCACACACACGTTGGCTGTCCTTTTTACTAGTAAAACCATTCACTTTTTAAAATAAAGAATTAAGCTCAATCTTCACATTCTTGGCTTATTTTTATCAAAAAAAAAACTATTAAGCACGTTGTATGTTAGTTGATAAACATCGTTACAATTAAAACCTTGTGCCAAAGCACACGGCTTCCGATTTGAATAAACTTTCAGTTTTGAAATTTTATCGAAAAATAAACATTCAAAAAGTTACCATTTCACATAATGTATGAAAAATCTTCTTTGAAAAATGCAAAGAAGCTTATAGGAGTGAAAACTGAAACAATAAGTAACTACAAAATCACTCTGTAAACATGTTTAATTTGTTTGGTTTGGTTTTTTCCTCTTAGTCGTCGCGTAAATTTTTAAAATGTTTTTTTTTTTGAAAACAGTTGAAACAGTGTTATAGGTGTGTACAGTAGATTTTCCGTTAACAAGCAATTACTGGTTAGTTAGTAGTTAAAGTAAAGTGTAGGAAGAAAATATGGAATTGGAAACTAAATCGTTTTGTCAGGATGTGTTTCAGATCATCGAGCGAAAACACACAAACACACACGAAATTGAAGGGTGAAGTAATGTTTTGCACAATATTTTCTAACAATTATTGCTGACAATTTGTAATGCTTTATGCAAGAGACATAATGAGCAAAAGTGGTAAAGAAAAAATGAATTTTTTTTCAAAGAAAAAATGAATTTTTTTGTTGGAATTTTAGTATTTTAAATTTTTCATTCGTTTCTTGCTTTGTTCTTCGATCGTTGATATTCTATTCTGTTCCAACACAAATCTGAAACAATTTTCTGGAAAAATTTTGAAAAAAAGGAGTATCTTATGGAATAAAAATATAAAAAAATTACACAAGAAAAAGTCCATATTTTCCCGCTGTTTTGCAACATCATTAGCAAAGTTAGCAAGAGGGATATGTTCAGAGAGTTAGTTTAATTGGTTGAATTGTGGTTTTTGTTTTTTTAATTTCATTTGGTTGTTTGTTGGTTTGTTGGTATTTTTTTGGTTTTAATTTGGTTTCAATTGGAAAATGGAAAATATATAACGTTTGTAAAATAAAAAAAAAAAAAACAGGTATAAAATAAGAAAGTTTATGAAAGATAGTAGTCGATGTATGTATAAATTTTGTTGGCTCGTTGAGAAATTCAGAATTCAGAACAAAGTATCTTTTTTGAGTAAATAAAACATATGAAAACAAGATTAAAAAAAAAATGTGCAAACTAACTTACCCTGTGGTGAACCGGCCAACTCTACCGCTTGCAGTGCTTGGGTGCTAAATCCTGAAGGGTGGGAAGTAATGGTGGAAACGGATAATGAACATACATTAGTATCTCGCAGTTTTGCTAAAGTTTAGCAATAAATTTAGCATTTTTACAATTTCAACAAAATCTTAAAACGACTCCACATACCTGCCAACGCTGAGGGATCTGCTGCTAGTGCTGCCATCGAAAAGTTAAACTGGGGTGGCGTGGGAAACAGCTTGTTTTCGCTCGCGTTCATGAGGAATTGTGCACTGTGGTGATGCATATTGCTATCCAGCTCGTGATCGTTTGGTGATCTAGGCGATGACAGAAAGCAACGCGTTTAACATCTCTTGCCCAAAATCTTGAACTTGATTGGCTGACTAAACTTACCGCAGGGAACCTTTCACATCCAGTCCACCTTTGACGAGATCGCCATGATCGTCCGTTACCGAGTCCGAGCTGTTTTCGTGATCGCCGCCCGTGCCGCACAGCAGCTCGAGCGGTTCCGACTTCACATCCTCGGCGGAACGCTCCGACGGTGAGGACGCTAGGCTTTCCTTCTCCGCCGAACAGAGGCTGCCGGCATTGCTGCCGTTCGATGTGCCGAGCGAAGTGGGGATGCTGCCGGAACCGCACAGTCCACCGCCAACCGTACCGCCGCCACTACTGTTTTCCTTGCTGTGCAACAGGTTGTTGTTCAAGTTGTTGTTGTTGTTGATGTTATTATTATTGTTATTAATACTACTTTTTATTAAGTTACTCGAGCTGTTGATGGAGAAACTGTTGTTGTTGCCTGTGGTTGGAAGTAGAAGGAAAGTTGCTTGATTATGTGAACAAAAAAAAAAAAAAAACCCCCCTCCTGAAACGCTTTCCTTCACTACTGATTACTGACCACTGTTTGCATGACCGGATAAGCTGTCCTGTTGCCGCAATTGATCCTTTCCCTGGGGCGATGGCAAACTTATGTGCTGCTTCGAGGCGCTCGACGAAAAATCGGTGGCCGTCGTTTGGGGCGTACTACAGATCACGTCCAGATCACGCGCATTCGTCGGCCCATTGCTGTCCACCGACATTCGGTGCCGCTTCAGTGCCATCTCGTCCGAATGGGCCGAATTGTTGCGCTCCCGTCGGAGGGCTGCTGCGGCAGCCGCTCGCTTTAACAGCTGATTCACTATCGGTGCACCGTTGCTGTTACCGGTGCCGCCGCCTCCGCCACTTCCACCGCCACCACCGACACCAACACCACTGTTCGGGGAGGAGCTGTTGTGCAGGCTGGCAAGATGTGGCGGAGGGGATGCACCTTGCGACACGTACAGCGAGTCGTCCAGCATCTTGTCCGGGTAGATCGGATGATGTACGACGCCCGAGGGCAGGTTCGCACCGAGCGGCGTATGTATCTGATTGCGAAGAGAGGGAAATCCGTCAGTAACGGTTGCAACGGAACAATCCAAGAGAACGCTACACTTACACCATGTGTTTCCTCTGCTTGTTGCTGTGTTAAGCCGGACACTCTTAAAATTTCCGCCGTCTTCAGGAAGGAGCTGAGTGATCGCTGATGCACGTTCACCTCACCGTGATAGATGAATTCGACCAGCGCGTGAAGATCGGTGAACGCGACATCCTGCAACACTATCACCGGATGTTTGCAAGGTGTGCTCTGATGGATATAGATGCCATGTTAAGGTAAGTTACGATAAGAAAATCAGATGTGCAAGTAAAATAAACAGCAGGAAACCTAGCAGGGGACTCAAGTCACAAATGTAGGGATACTTTTGTGAAGGACAATTACTTCATTTTGGCATTATTTGTGATTTTGAACGTCCGAGTCGTGGAAAAAAACAACGGCACTAGACATAGGACACATCACACCATAACTTGGGGCATAACTAGAAAAACGTGATCCAACAGTTTCGCCAGCGTTGGTGGCGAATCGGTACGATGCAGAGCAGGGTTGCCTAAAAATCGAGACTCAGCACAGCGATTGTGCTGGGGGAATTCCCCGAATATAGGCTCCATTGCCACAACGTATCCGTGCCTTCGGGCGGTAATCCAGCAGCTCGCATACCATCCGGTACCTACTGTCTCAACTAAAAGTTTACGGCAAATGATGGTCGACAGACTTCCAGACTCCAAAGTGGCTATGGAGTCACCTTCCACGGATTGGCGATGGATTTGGAAAACCGTCACCAGCTACAGACTTTCATCCGACCAACGCTCGATACTGTATCTGCTGGTGCACAACAAGGTGCCACACGGACTGCTGCTCGACAGGATGAATCGGGCTCCTTCAGCCTGTTCATTCTGCTCCCAGCCAGAGACTCTGGAGCACAAGTTTGTCCTGTGCTCTAGGGTGTCCAGTGCTTGGAGCATACTGATACAGGCTATGGAAGTTCATCATTGTTTCAAACCAAAACCTCAACCACAACCTTCCCTTCCCTCCTCTTACTTATTTTAAGTCACATTAGCATAAGTAAGAGGATTCCTATCCTACGTTTGTTTGCGAACTACATCATCCACATTGTTGGAAACAACAATGCTGTGATTGATGGAAATATCCTTAAATGTTCTTTGTAAAAACCTGTACTTCATCCCTACATGTACCCCACTTTTTTTTGTAAACTAATTTTTAAGTTGTTTGAAACAAACAATGTTTTATAAAAAAAAAAATAGAGCAATTGAACTGACTTCTGAATTTTTCGGTTGCATTCCGAAGGTAGTTATAGCAAACAATGTTTTATAAAAAAAAATAGAGCAATTGAACTGACTTCTGAATTTTTCGGTTACATTTCGAAGGTAGTTATAGCAAGGTTTTGAGAAGAAACTGTAATCACAATCAAAACAGAGCGTCAAAATTAAACAAGTTTGAGTTTGTATCTGTTGGACACTGGTGTATGTATGCACATAACTACCAATTCTAGTACCTAGAACAGTTGGCTGGAGTATTGAATATAACTGAACAATCTATATTCCTGAATCCTGTTTTGAACAGAAACAATTCCTGAATTTAGCAGTTAGTTAGCAACACTGCTATCCGAGCTATTTATTATACACTGCCTACTGCTAACTACTTACCTTCAGTAGCTCTCGGAAATATGTACTGCACGCGGATAGTACCACCCGGTGTGCTTTCAGGCTGCGACCGTCGCAGGCGAGCGTCACATCGACAAAGTCCTCATCATCGCGCAGGTTCTCGAAGGCGGACGTGATACTGCTCTGGTAGTTGTTCCATCGCAGACAGAAGTGCTGCGTGTCCACCATGGTTGTTGTCTGTGATTTGCACTGTGTTCTACGTTATTGTGAATTTTGATTGTATTATTTTGTACGGATTTCTGCTTCTGCACCCGTCTACACCTCTTATTGGCTAATGTGCTTGCAAAACGTTTACGAGCTGATATGAGTAATCTGGAATGAGGAATGATGGAGAAAGACAAAAACACAATGTTAATCTCCTATTATTTTAAAGATTAAATTCAACATTGGAGACATTTAATATCAATCCATAATGGAGATTCATAAACAAGTGATGTCTAAAATGAGGAAGATCCGTACAAACACGAGTACACAACTAATCAAGTCCTTTGGTAGTTATATTTCTTGATGTCACATATTTCGATGCAAGCCTTCGGACGTAAACAGAGTTTCAGACGTACTACACAAAGATCGTTTGCTTTGGATGCAACTATTCCTCACAAGTTCATTGAAGTAAACACCAGATTACATTATTGATAGCCACACTTCACACAACACCCGAACCCGAGTTCTCAAACATTGAACAGAAATTATTTGAAATAAACGTGAACCATTAAAATAAAACCCAAATTTTTACTTCAAGTTATGTCAGCAAAAATACACCTCGCAGAACAGCGCTGTATTAACGGTAAACAACAACAAACGTGGCCACAGATTTAGTGTTTGTACCGCTTTTGGTGCGCCTGATTGAATCATTAAGTGCACGGTTAAATCCTGCATCATAAATCAACCGACGAATGCAACCCGTTTTAAAACACTCACACAATAGACGACACAACAGAGAGAAAACCAGCGAATTTAGAGCTTTCAATGCCGCTGGTATTTCATTTCCTTTTTTTTTGTACGTATTTGTGTGTATTATGTTCACGAATTCATGCGGGAAAATCTTCTCCTATGCATCTCCTATACCACCGAGTGGATAGATATAGATAATCCCAGGTACATTGGTGGCTCGCGTACAATTTATGATGTGCCTAGAGTACACACACACACACGAACACACGCAAACACCGGCATGAATATTGTATCTTTCGCCCATAAATCCTCATTGCAATGCGAATTTTTTAATGCACTGCAGCTATTTTTAATCGATTAAGTGTGACCCGGCTAGAAAGATTTGGGGCACACACAAAAAAAAAAGAAAACCACGATGCTTCTGCAATCCAATACGGAATTGATCCCGATTACCTATCCCTGTGAATGTATCTTAAGTTGATTAGACAACAACTTATTTACACACTGTGCACTTGTCACTGGTACAGTTTGGAATGGATTTACAAGTTTGGGTCGGGTGAGTTGACACACTCCGCGATAGACTTTTTGTGTTTCCATCGGCAGCGATCGTTAGGACAATGTTGAACTATGTCGTAGTGCGTGTGTATTGGTGGCTGGAAAGAATTCGATATGTGGCTTTCGGTTGTTGACAAGCTAGGGCCACGAACCTCTAACAGCAATGTGTGATTATCGAACGAAACATAATCAGCAAACGGAAGAGTAGAGTGCCACAGACGAGCGTAGGAGGAGGAGTGGCAGCACATTTTTTTTTTTTTTTTGATGACGCATCGTTAAACCCGAACTAGAAGGTTACACTTCATTTATTGGTGACCCAAAATAAAAATATATATAAAAAAACCCCCCCACCAACAACATCGACAACAGAACGAACGAAGAAATGTGACCGATCAGCAAATTTAAAAGCTGGAAATCTAATGCATAAGACAAGTTTCGCTGATGAAACAATTAGGCACGAACGCACACATCAAAACACATGCAACCGTGCGTGTTGAGGGGAAGTTGTTTATGAATCTATCAAATACATTAAATAGCAATCGTAAACACAATTTCTCGTATAAGCGTATGGTAGACACAATGTAGCGGACTGCACGACAGTGCAACATTGATCGTTCGGTTCAGATAATAATAGGCACGACGAATAGGCAGTGGAGCAGCTCATAAGACTAGAACGAACTATTTCAACAATGTTTCAGTTGACTTGGAGCGGAAATTCCATCTCAGTCGCAGGAAATGATCAGTTTTCCAACTGGAACTATGATTGAAGAAGAGAAACTGATCGACTGCATAGTATACCCCAAGTGTAAAGGTAAACCCTGATCAGTCCTATCTTCTTAGGGACTAAAACGTCTCTATGTCTGAAAGTTCTAGTTTTTATGATACAATTTTGTTCTCCTTTGGCACTACAACTTCTAAGAATTTCGATCAGCCCTTCCCGGGAGCAACCCTTAATTTGATGATACCTGTAGCTGGGTGGATATTTTAGGCGTTAAAGAACTATGCCAAGTCATATGATAGTGTCTTCACGTGCTCTTCTTCACAAAAACTTAACTAAAGAACCAACCAGAGGCTTTTACGAGTTTGCCAATCTCCCCAAAGTTAGTGATAATTATTCGTCTTGGCTTTACGACCTCTAAGGTCACGCCAGCCATCGAATGGCTTATTAGACTTGCCGATACCACGTAGTTGGATAGTCAGTACTCACTACGGAAGGGAATGTCCTGATGGGATGGTCCCGAACTTCCCTCGCTGTTGCTTCAAGCTACATTTGCATAATGTTATCAAACAGAGTAGAGAAGCTTCACACAACATAACAGGTTGGCTGATAAGTCCCCGGTCTAACAAAGAAAAACACATTTTTTTGTCCAAATTCGTTTTTATTATTCAACATAGTTCCCTTCAAGAGCGATACAACGATTATAACGACCTTCCAATTTTTTGATACCATTTTGGTAGTACTCCTTCGGTTTTGCCTCAAAATAGGCCTCAGTTTCGGCGACCACCTCTTTATTGCAGCCAAATTTTTTCCCTGCGAGCATCCTTTTGAGGTCTGAAAACAAGAAAAAGTCGCCGGGGGCCAGATCTGGAGAATACGGTGGGTGGGGAAGCAATTCGAAGCCCAATTCATGAATTTTTGCCATCGTTCTCAATGACTTGTGGCACGGTGCGTTGTCTTGGTGGAACAACACTTTTTTCTTCTTCGTTCTTTTTTCGTTCGTCAAGCAACCAAAAGTTGCTTGACAAAAGACGCTCTGTCTCACAAACTAATTGACATACAGACGTCAAATTTTGACACGAATCATTTGAAGGTTGGTGCTATATAAAAATAATATGCATTTAATACTAGCGGCGCCATCTATGTGTCAGACCGGGGACTTATCAGCCAACCTGTTATTAGTGCATGATGAAATAATTATTTAGAAAGCTATTTTCCCATGTCCGTCTTTTGAATACCATTTCTTAACGTGTTCTGTCTTTATTTCTTAAATACCTACGTTATTTGTGGCGCTCTTGCGGAGCCCTTGCGACCAACAATTATGCCAAATAAATGTGAGCATATAAGAATAAAACACCAACATTATTAGCTAATGTTTCACATTGTATTTATGGATGTTTCGTGGAAAAAATAATAAAACTCTGCAACGTTTTAAATCTCTCCATTCAGTTTTGCAAACGCACAATCAAATTGAATTAACACTTCAAAACGATCCACCAACAAACTGATTAGCATCATCCTCAGTGACGCGACTGACGTGCTCGGGATGAAATAATCGCAGCGAAGCTCGTACGCACCGACTCCTTCAGTGTGTGCCCGCCGCCGTACGTCTCACATGCATTCCAAAACCCGTCGTACTCCAATGCTGCAGGAATGGGTGGATAATGGTGGCAAAACACCAACTATGCTAGCGTCAAGAGAAGACACATACGGCAACCCAAACGGTTGCCCACAAGTGGTCCATACCGCAGGCACAGTCAATTGTGGGGGGACCGACTGTGCCACCTCTTGGCTAGATTCACTCTCGCTTTCTATATATAAAACGCCAAACCTGACGCGAAAGCAGGCGGAAGCGAGGCCACCGTGTGAAGTTCGTTGTCGTCATCGTCGTCGTCATTTGCCGGCTAGCAGCCAGACAAACGCCTAGATAGCGAACGTGGAGTGGGGTTGACGCGGTGTTGGCGGTTGGCGATGAAGGTGTGTTGAAACGATAAAGAGGAAGAGGTAGAAAATATCGCTCAGAATGCCACCGGAGCGCGATTACGGCGTCAACGACGATGCAAAAGGCAATCGACCGTTTGGTCCGTTTGTCGTGTTTTCACTAGGTTAAGGTGAAGGTCAGCCACATCCAACAACACGGTTACGAGGCATAACGACCGACCGTACAACCAACCGAAAGAACCGTACGTACCCGGGGAAGGGACCATCCATACAAGCGGTATGCTTCGGCAGTGTTCTGCATCATGCTGCCCCGTGGTTGCTGCTATTTTTGCTTGCACATTGCTGGCGGTGGGTCTCACTGTTTGCTGCAGTACGTTTCGAATGCAGCATAAGCTCCAGAAGCGTTGAGTGTGGAATATGGTAATGCAACGAGTGTCGGCGCTTCGTGATTGTTCGGTGTGAGAGCAAAATAAAACTAAAACTTACTAAAACGTTCATCATAATGAGTTTAATATTTGTTTAAGGTATGTTCAAAAGTTTGTCAAAAACTAGACTTACGATGTTTTACAAACAATCTATTTTTGGCGCTTGTTGAGTAATATAAAATTAAATAAAAAGGATTTCTTGTTTCCCGCTTCAGCAATAGATTACTCACTTTGCAAGATTTGACATACGAACATCACTTTCTGTTCCGACACATAAATTGATGGGCAGACCAATAAGAGCATTCCAATATTGTTCCTGTAAACTTCCACCTTATGCTAGGTAAGTTAGGGCTTATATTAATTATAATATGTCTAAAATATTTTAAATTTAATGCTCCAAAAGAAATCATATCCAAGTATGGTTGTGCCTTTAGGTATTCCTAAATAAACAGACAAGAAAAGCATGAACCATGCCTTCCAGTGACGAAGGAAAAGAAACAAAAAGACTGTTAGCAGTTACTCTTCTTTCCAGCTACGTTATGTAAAAAAAAAGAGTTAATTGCGTAAAGAACGAGTTTTGCATCGGCCTAGATCCATCCGCTATCAAAACACTGCGCTGTTAAGACAGGCAGAAAAAAAAGTGCCAAAGTCATTCATACACGTCCCATTTCCGTTTCAATGTCGAGCGTAGAAAAGTGAAAAAGCAAAGAAACACATTCCTCTGTCAGCAACCGATCCAGCAACCGATGGTGGCGGAACCGCCCCCAAGCTATCAACCCCAACCGAAAGGGAAACTAGTTGCACATTCCACACACTTTCAAACACAAGCACGCGGCAACACACCGAACCGAAGGAATGCAGCACCGCAACCCACCTATCATCATCACACATGCTTCCACAGTGTGAGGGTACGCACGTGTAGGTGTGTCTGGTGCAGAGACCAGCATCTAGCCAGGAACTAGCCACATGTGAACGGCGATGCAGCAACGATTCTAGCGGGCTGCATTCATCTAGCGTACGCTCCCCGCTATGTATTTCTGGGTGTGAGGTTTTTTTTTTTTGTATCCTTTCCTTTCGCTTTGGTCCTGGTGCACGATGGTGTACCACCACGTGGAGCACACGACACGGCACGGCAGTGAGCGTCATCAGGCTGGGCAAAAAGAAAAGATCGCAATCGCATTTTGCATTTTCCAACAAATGGACCCACCCACCCACCGCAAGCTGCTGAGAACCGTGGGGAAAAGGCGCCCCGGAGAAACGAGACACTCTTGGGCGATCGTCGTTTTTTTTTTCGTCTATTGCCTAGAAATCAGCTGGCAGCAATTGGAAAGGTGCATTGCCGTATAGTACACATAAACACACACACAGAGATACAGCACATACCACGTGGAAAATGCGGGTGTGCAAAAAAGGAGTAAAATTCTTATTTCCTTTCACTATCGCTTCACATGCTTTTTCATCGACCACGTGCGTCCACACACCGGGTGCAGTGTAAGCAAACGATAGGCCCCACACACACACACACGCATGTATGCCGGTCATACCGGATGGAAACTTGGGTGGAAGGGTGGCTTTATGGTGGACAGCCCGATCTACCATGGCAGGCAGGTAAAAGAAAAATAAAACGCTGCCGAAAATGAAAATGTTCTTGCTCTCCGCCGAACGTTCGCCAACGCTTACTGGGAGCTCTCTGTCGATAGACGGCTCACGAGCCACGATTCTCGTCCGCTCTCTTTATCACATAACCAACACACAGCATCTGGGGTAAGTCTACGACCCGTGCTTCAACATTTTCTCACCCCATCAGCACTTCTCTAGGAATCTAGCGTACCTCCCTCGTCGTCGAGTTTTCCACCACCATCCCGGTAATTCTGTTTGGGCCATGTGGTAGCACCAGCCGACGGTTATATGTTATCGCTACTCGGGCGTATGGTCATACGTGTGGTGATGGTTTCAACACCGACACACACACACACTCTATCACTCGCTAGACAAACTTTATCCTCTTTCTTCTCATCCCACATCAAACGGTGGGTGGAAAATTTCTTCTTTCACCGGGACCCACTTCCCACTGATGGTACACACACTCGGTATCTGTACGTATGTGTGTTGGAATGGGGAGTGGGGGGGAGTGGGGGAAAAGAAAGACTCACCACAAAAAGAAAAGTACCAGTGTTTGACTGACGAATGCTGGAGGATGTGACGATATGCATGCAACATGTAGAACAGTGAAAAGAAAACACACGCGCGTTTGGCAAGAGGGCGGCAATTTGTATGTTCAAACATCCTTGCAACAGAGGTTTTGCACAGCTGACGGACGGGGTTTGAAAGCCGACAGCAGTCATACGGGAAGGTCAATTGGCAAACGTGATACCGGCCGCGTGAGCGACCAGGCGCACTCATCGGAGGTTGGGTTTTCAAAGTGCGCTGAATGAGATGAACTATAGATTTATTTAAAAAAAATATAGTTTTATTTGGACACAGAAATTCGTTGTTTTTTTATATTTATGAAATTTTTTTAATAGCCTAAAGTTTTTTTTTTGTATTTCATTTTTATTCTGTGCTACGCTTGTGAAAAAGGGGAAATTTATACATTTTTCTGATGGAATTAAGTAGTATTATTTAGCCAGTTTTAAGAGATTTCAATAAAGCAAAATATTGTTGCATTGTTGAAGTTTGCTAACCAATTATTTACGATGTGAGCTGCATTTAATATGCAATTCGACTTGGTGTCGATCATAGCAAATTGATAGGCCACCAGTAGGCTTTACAACGAACGAATAATATTAACATTAACATTTTGTTGACGGGGGAAGGACATATCCGTTCTTGCTTAGCCGAACGTTCTTGGTCGGAGGACGGTCATATCCGTCTTGAAGAGCGGCGCATCGGTGAAAGAACGTTGCGGATTTTCGCATCCAAGTAATGAAGAGTAATATTTCTTTGTGGGTGAAAGATTTCAGGAAAAGAAAGACTTCGCGTGGCAGAACACGCTAAGATCTCCAGCGCCTAAGACAACAAACGTATGCAGTGATACCAAGCACGTTCTGGCTCAAAAGCAGCGGCGGTATTCACACACGGCAGGCTCAAGGTTCGAATCGCATCTAGACCGTTACCCCCCGAAGTGAGTACTAACTATCGAAGTGCGTTGTGCAAATCAATAAGTCTATTAAGCCATTCGATAGTCAACGTGACATAGTAAAATCCAATCCATGTACAAAATAATTTTGAAAATGTTGAACACTTTTACTATAATTAGCTATTGGCGCTCTTAGAAAACCTCATTTAATTTTTTTTGTCGTTTATTTTTTGGGGTTTTGAGTCTCTGTGACTACATTCGCCTCTCAAACCTCATTTCAATCTGCACCTTTGTTTCTACAGCAGTTGCTTCGTTTCAGTTTTAATCGTCGATTTTGTTTGACTCCGATATAAATTCATTAGCATTATTTGACCAGCCTAATGCAGCTATGATATAACACAAATTCACCATAATCAAACCATCAAAATGGGCACAACCAACAGCTGTTTCTACCGGCAGCAAATAGAGCAAGGACATAGTCAAGGTTGCAGAAAGCAGATGCAGAAAAGATAGCATCAACTAAATTGCCTTCAATTCACACCACTTTCATGTTCTGCGAAATCATCCTTATCGATAGGGAATTTCTTGGAAAGCAATGTTTTATGAAGTAAACCTGTTTTTTTTTTTCATTTCCTGTGTCCTCTATCTCTGACCTCTCACTGACGGTATCGAAAACGGATTGTACCATGCTACACGGCACAGATGACTCGAAACCAACCTGCATCTGTAGCTGTAGAAGCCTTGGATACTTAACGTGTGCATAGTAAAAGAAGTCTTCCCCACAAAGTGTTAGTATTAAACTTTTGAAACAGAATCCGTTCAATGACCGGAACACAATAACACTACAACAGTGCACATACACACACACACAATCGATAAGATAACGTAGCCTTCATGAGCCGCAGCCTGTTCGTTCGTGTGTGTTATATGTTTAGTTCTCTTTTTTTGCACCCGACTATCAGTTTGCAGTTTACGTTATCAATCAGACAAAGAGGGTGACAGACAAAGCAGGAAGGGTAAGAAGCGGTTTGGATGGAACTTTGCAAAAATGTATGACACAAAAAAAAAAATAACGAGCTCTCAATTGCGACAAGACGTGACAAGTTGCAGCCGAGTGAGTAATTTAAATGTAATAGTAACAAAATGGCGACATAGGATGGGCAAAACCCTTGCCAATGAGTAGACGGATGTTATGATTCTGTACCTCTGCTACTCTGTTGCAATCCTTGAAGCTCGACATTCATGTGTGCTGGACCGGCATGTCTTTGTTGAGCAATTCCAATCATTCCTTAACTGTGGGCGACCATTTTTCCATCTTTCATAGCATGTGGTTGTAGTTTTAAATTTTTCTATAACTCTATTTCTTGCTTAGTATCACAAAACACTGGCCAACACGTACACACACACACACTTTCTCAATGATCGGGTTATGATTTATCCTTTACCACCCTCCTCACCGTTGTTGGTGTGCATCGATAATTTATCAGCGGCCAGCCGCCGTTGTTGCTTTGTGCCTTCCTCACAAAGCATACTTTTTGATTACGCTACACATGAGCACACACACACAGACACATACACACCTATACAACAACCTATCGTGAAGACAAGCGATGCACTTGCGATAGGGTAGCAGAGCACACGGTTTACTACAACACTGCTTTACTCCCACAGCCCGCAACGCACCCGGCCCGAACCGCCACACACATCAGAGCCCGCCAACCCCAAACCACACCAATGATTTATTGCAGCGCCTTTGGTGACGACTTTTTTTTTCGGAAATTTTGGAACTAGCTCTGATAATCAGCCGCCGATCTGACAAGCAAGCACCGAACTAAAACAGGGTTTTAGCTTGCGACGAGTGGCTTACGACTTTTCCTGTTGCTGCACAACGGTTTGGCACACTTTGCATGGTGATTGTGACGCGATATCAATTCACGAAGGATGTTTCAACTTTTTTAATAATGCATTTTATTTTTTTGCAGATATGATTTTATTCATTCACACACACACACACCTACACACACGAGCACTAAAACTTTTCTCACTTCACGAACCGGAGCTGGGTGCACTAGATCTTACAACATGTTAAGAAACAAAAATACACCACCTATAGGACGAGGTTAATTCACTAAATTAGCATCGATCAAAATGCATAAAACCGATCAAATCCTATTACTAATCGCTTTGCATATGCTTCCTTCCTTTGCTCATCAAAAAAAAAAAAAACTCACACGCACGCAACTTGTTTTAAGTTGAAGGTTGGTCGTCACTTTGCAAACCGTGATCTCGCGCGATCACGTCGTGCAAAATTAATTTCAAACCGATAAGATAACGGTCCCACACCAACACGTTGCTAAATTGGCACCCGAAAATTGGGAACTGTGGTGTCGCCCGGCGATAGGTTTGTACCCCGAGCAGGAGAGCAGCAGCAGCAGTAGTTTGCGATCTAAATTTGCCACTCGACCCGCCCGGGTTCTCTATCCCTGTGTTTGTGCAGGTGTTTGGCTTTGTGGCTATGGAATTGCAGTCGCAAAAAAAGATGCAGAATTAAAATAGAAACACTACCAACGGAAGGAATGGTAGCTACTCCCACACGCAATGCACCGTACGATGCACCCTGGAATGCACCGAAATGCGAAACGGGCAGACCGTTTTCACTTTCGTCCGAGCGAACGGCGGTGGCCCCATCCACGGCCGAAGACTGCCACAAAGCCCACACAGCGTTGCAGCAAACTACAGCAACAGCAGCAGCGTCCCAGTTACGTGCGCAACCGTCACTAAAAACGCGTTTCGCGAAACACGGCCGGCCGAAAAGTGGTCTAGGGCGGCACACCGCAGATAATAATGGCCCGGGTCTGTGTGTTTTCTTTTCTTTACTATTTTTCGGCGCTCCGCACTGCCTGCTTTCGGTGCGTTATCAACGTGGGGCTTGGTTTGTATTTCGGCTTCGCAGCAACGCCCCCCTTCCAACGCCTGCACCACCCCCTCCCTGCTCAGCCACTATCATACGCCACCCTCTTCTGCTTAGTACCGCGCACATCTGTGTAACCCCACTCACACGGACCTCCTCTCATCCCGTTTTCTTTCCTCAACCGCCCCCCCCCCCCCTCTCCGCCGCGCCTCCACCCCTTGAGGCAGTAAATATAGTCAATGTCCAAACGGGAGGGAATAAACAGCCGAAACAACACCACACAACCGATTCGCTCAGTCACTGTTCACACAAGGTTGAATTGCAAAAAAAAACAACAACAACAAAAACACGGTGATTAACAAAATGAAGAAGAGGAGAGTGGGGAAAAAAAAAAACGGTGCAAATCGGGAACCGAGTACCGCAACGCAACTACACACCGTCATCATCGACAGGGCGCGAACTAGCTCTCTCTCCTAGCCTGGGGTACAGCAGTCAGGGGGCCTACAATAATCATCATCATCATCATCGCACCACAAACACTGAACTAGACAGCACACACTACTTAGAAGCGTGGCAGGTTTTGGGATGGATTTTTTTCTTTCTTTTTTTTCGCAACCTTTAATGTGTGCGTTTTCGCGCGAAACAACACACTGAACGCAGTATTTTTTGTACGTTATTGTAAGATGGAGTGAGAGAGAAACGAAATTTCCCTTTCAATATTTTCTCCACCAGAACACAGTGTGTGGATAGATTTGCTTTTTTTTTTTTTAAACTTAAACGCTCGATTCGATCGGTTGATCGAAGATATGTTTTAGTTGACTCCAATCGTAACTGATTCGATATTAACCGACAAAGAGTAATCCTTGCTTGTGCTTTCTGACGAGGGTTAACGACGACCCTACTCTCTGTGCACCATTTTCATTAATTGCATTCGTTTGATGTTTGATTCTGGGTAAGTAACAAGCTCACACTTTCACACACATCGATCAATCGTCTCTTGAGCGTGCACCAACATTACAGAGGATCATCACGTGGTACAAAACGTGTGGAAAAACTGGTGCGTGTGTGTCTTATATTTTAATTGCAATTTTATTCTATTACACTGTTTACCTCCCAACTTATAGCTCATAAGCAAAAAAATACAAAAATTGCCACGTTTTCTTACAGTTAATGAACCGGTAGCTGTGCAAAATTGAAGGCTTTTTTATGTTTACTATTTATAACCGTATGAACATCTTATTTCATTGCTTCAAACAAGCAGAAATAAGAATTTGATTTATTGAATGAAATACGTAACATTATTTGTCACGTAAAGTACTGGGCGCACGCTTTAAAAGGGTCTCAAATGGTGGCGTTTTTTTTTTTTTTTTTAATATTTCCATACAATGCAAACTAAGAGCTTTTCGAAATCTTTTCTTATTTATCACTTTGAAAACTAGTAAATACTTGTCTGTTTGCTTGAACCAATGTAAATTCGTTCCGCTAGAACGTTCTGCTTCGCTTAGTTTAAAGAGCTCTTGTAGCAATAGAAAAATATGCCAAATATTTGGCATATTTTTCACTAAAACTCTTTAACATTCTAGGATAGTTTTATGCATTTTAGCGAATTCTTCATTTTGCCATTTTCACATAACGAGAAATTATCCTTTATTAACAGACGTAAACTCCCACACGTAAACAGCCACAGCCATTACACAGAAAAAATGAACTATTTCTTTCTGTTTCATCCAATTCCGCAATCGCACACTAGCTGTCGCATGGCCTACTCAGTAAACACCTGTCAGAGTAAAAACTCCATTCACACACACACTATGTGCTCTTGCACTGACGTCTAATGTAAACCATTCCAGCTCCGTAGCCTTTGCAGCAGCATACACTGATGCGGAAATATTTTTTTTCCCCCATTTTCGATTTGTGTAAAACGCTTCATCACATCACGCACGGATCACCAAAACATCATCCCACCACACACGATGTAAAAATCACATTTACTGTATATCATAATCACAGCAGTGCAAAATAGTGATCGCACCAGCCTAAGAATGGAACTGAACCGACCGACCTAAAACACTAATCGCTAATGCTCAACGCAAACGTGCACGCACTAAAACTATTACTGCCGCACATCGAAAAACCTTCGACCGAACCGAAGAACCGGACCGGACTCTTACGTTGCCTGGGCACACTACAAAACCAAAAAAAAAAAAAACCTCTAAAGAAGCGCACCGTCCACTACCAGCAGCGAATTGGAAGAAATAAAACGCGCAAATCGCGCTACCATCCAACACACGATTTTTCCCGGACCCGGCTGTTCGATAGTCGAGGAGTCCGGTCACTGTCGCCGTCGTCGTCACCACAGAAGAAACACAACAGCAGGGAAAAAATGCCCGGTTTTTACCGTCCTGGGATCCGGGTCGGTCGATCCGCGTCCGTTTCCCGTGTGCTATTAGTTTGGCGGTTTGAGATATTTTGCTGATTTGCTGCACTAATTTTCTTTCTATTCCGTCCGACGACCCACCCGGCGCACTCGGCGACGACGACGACGAGAGCGAGCGAGGCGCCTTGTCCGCCGCCCAGCACCGATTGGGGTGAAGAAAAAAGTGAAAATTCTATGTAATGATATGTTGTTTTTCCTTATATATATAACCATTATTATTACTTCGGGTCGTTTCGAGCCTCGGTTGTTGCGCCCATCTCATCCGGCATCCCGAAAAGGGGGTATATTTTGTGCACGAGTGTCTTGCGAACCGTGGGACGGCAGGGAAGGGTGGTAGGTACGGGCCGCGCCGGGAGGATGCGTGGTTGTTTAGGGAGGGAAAAAAAGGCATTCCTGGCCACCTCGCCCTTCATGTCCACCCGGTCAAACGGGGCAAAACACACTAAAACACACCATTATATACTCGCGGGAATAGGACGACAGCAAACGGGACGAAGCGAGACGGAGAGACACTAAACTTTTCCCCCGATCTTTCCTCGTCCCTCCCCCCCCCCCCCCCCCACCTGCTCCCGCCTGTCTAGCTCTTCTAAATGCTTCTTGGTCGCGCGCGCGGCCAAGGGGAAGGTTAGTGCGCGCGTTAGAAAACGTCAGAAACAGCGCAAAAATCCGTTACCATTTTCCAAACCCCCCACACCGCAGCGCCGGTTTTCCACCCGCTGTTTATCTTACTATTGTGCTGTGTCTCTCTCACTCGCGTGCGCCTTCCTTCGAAACATCAGCCCAGCATCCGACGAAGATGCAGCGGAGAGAATCGCGCGCGCGATAGGCCCGAATAAAAAAGTGAGAGCGTCCGCGAGCAAGACGGAAAAAATCGAGAGTGGAAGAAAAAATCCGCACACGCGGTTGGGAGGCAGGGGTGGTTTCGCCGAACGGTAACGCTGTAAGGATACTCAATCTCTGTGTCGTACGCCGCTCGGGACTCCCGGCGGCGGGAACGTGAAGACACGCAGCGCGCGTGTGAGTCCCGTCCGTACCGGGTTTCAGTGTGTGCGTGTTTCTTGGTGAGTTCGACCAACGGGAAAGGTCGCGTGGAAAACGTGTGGAAAAGTGGGCTGGTGAGAGAGTGTGTGAGAGAGAGAGAGCGAGTGCCGGGAACTGCGTTGACTTCGAGACGTCGAAGCGAAGGTGGTTGTGCGGGACTGGCCGTTGTTGTTGGTGTTACGAACCCTCGCTTTTCGCATCCCACCACGGCGCGGGAAAATGCGCCGGTGAGCGGAAGCGGTGCAAAAAGAGGTGCGCCCAGTGACAAGGGGGCGAAAAAAGGAAGAGAATAAAAATGCGCGCACTCCGACAGAACCGACGAAAAAAAAAAAAATTTAACTTCTTTTACTTTCCGATTTTGCCTCCGCAAGCCGAATACAGTGCGTGGTCGGATTTGTAGCGACACGTTAAAATAGTATCGGGTTTAATTATAATTTGAACAGTAAAATTTTCTTGTGATTAACCTTAGGCGAAACTGTAATTTCCATCCTATTTTCACGTAAGCTGACCGCAGTTTTCGATCAAAAAAATCCTGGATACAAAGCATGCTTGCCCTTGGTAGGACGGCACGGTACGGAAAGGATAAAATAGTAAACGTTTTCGTGTGAAAGACTTACAATACTTTGGCTGGTTCACTGTACCAGCCCTTTTGCAATACCTAGCAAAACAAATCTGATTTGACTGCTGAATGACAAAAGATTCATCTTGAGTCTGTTTTCCATACTTTTTACACTCTTTTGAGCTTTGAGCGCAACGGTTAGAAGGTTTGAGTAGCATCCTTGAGTAGCGCAGTTAATTTTTTGATTCATAAATCCAACGTTATTTGTTTTTAATGTACTATGAACATTATAGAATGTTGACAATACGGCATAAAGCCGTCATGGAAAAATTGATAAATAAAATTCTTCTTCTTGGCTTAACGACCTTCTAGGTCAAGCCAGCCTTGGAATGGTTTACTAGACTGCCAGATACCACGTAGTTAGATAGTCAGTAACATTGTGGAATGTTATTTATTTTTATTTACAATTAATTATGATAGTTAACCGAGTATGCCCGGGATAAGGCAAGGAATAAGGAGGAAATGTCTTACCAATATGATTATAGGATTTGTTCAACACAAGCGGTGTGAACAATACGACACTGGACCGTCATAATTAATTATAAATAAATAAATAATTATGATAGTTCAGTACCGCATTGTGAAATGTTATTATTCTAATTTTATTTTTAAATGTTCTGCTTTTTTTTAATAATTTAAAATAATCCTAATTCGTGTTAATCCTAATCATCGTGTTATCAAGCTAGTGTCATAAAAATTGCATGGTACTGTTTTTCCAAACTACATTGCCTATCGAACGTGTTCAGGATGCTGCCACTTGCTGCTGCTACTGCTGCTGCTGCTGCTGCTGCTGCTGCTGCTGGCGGTGATCCTGCCAGCTTCTACTACTTCTATTAGCCTACTTTCTCACTCTTAACACACTCTCACCGTTTCGTGTGTGTGTGTGTGTATAGTATACTTAAGCGTCAGAAGAGAACAAGACAAAACTAAAAGGAGTTTTAGAGAGAGAAAGAGATCATCGCGAACCCCTCTTCACGTTCATTGCCGTTTACATTTTACATCAAAACAGCCTACCTATTTCGCTGTTCCGCGAAACCGACCAAAACTTTACCCCCTTTTTAAAAAAAAAACCCCCACACCTAAACATCTTCTCTACCTCGTGCACTTGCACTACTCGTCCTCATTGTTTTGTCCCTTTTTGATCGTCGCAGCATCCAGCTCCAGCACTTGTACTGTGTTTATCCTTTTTGCTCACCTCCCAAACGAGTACCTCACCGCTAGAGTTTGCGGCAGCTCGCCGAAAGTTCTTTCCATAAACCGTTCGTTTCTTCTAACAGGCTCTCCTTAACGATCGCATATTGACGACAACGACGACGACGACGACGACGACGATGGCAAACTACGAACGAAGGACGACGCAACCGCCGAAAAACCATTATAGCCCATCACTAATACCATTTCAAACGTACTGCTGTAACGTCTCCTTTTGAGCTCTTATCAAGCAAACGGCACCTCGTATCCCATTGCCTACCCCCCCCCCCCCTCCCCCCTCGCCCTCTATTCGAGCCGAAGCGGAGCTTCAGTGCGCGAAAAAATAAAAATAAATACAAATATGAGCGACGGTTGTTAAGAAAAAAGGGAAAATGTCGCACAAATACAAAATGTTCGCCCCCCCCCCCCCCCCCCCCAAACCTTAAAAAATCCTCAGAGCTAAGTTAAGCCGGAGCTAAACAGGGAGAGAAAGCGAGAGAGAGAGACATTGGAAGGGACGAGCAATGTCCTGTTTGCACACATTTCATCATCTAACGGCAGTGCTTAGGGATTTAGTGTTAGTAGGAGATGAAAATGCTGTGTTGATGCTGAGTTTTACAGTAGGGAACGATTTCAAACACAAGCACCAAAAAAAAAAAAACACACACACACACACACAAAAGGCAACACAAGTTTGAATAGTGCGGAAAGAGGGAAAAATAGGCACCCTTGCGAAGGCGTTGAATAATCCTCCAGGATATGGATACATTTATAGAGGAAAAATTAAGCCTCTAATACATGCTCACGTATAAGGGGATGAAATCATATTCGCACACAGATGCAAAGATTGTGGTGAAACAAGTAATTGCAAAAGAAAAGAAAAACTTAACTAATTCCAAAAAGTATGTAGATAATAAGTGAGGATGGATGAGGAAAAAATCAAGATAAACGAAAAATGAAAGCAAAACACTTTAAAACGAAAGCCTATCCGTTGGTTGCGTATCGACCATGTTGCCGTCTACCCAATCATGGGATCAAACGATGGGCAAGGATAGAAGCCGGCAATTGATTTTATTCCAATTTTACTGCCTTCTGTTTCACAGTACACAGAGCGAAGGAATAAAACAACAAACGCGGTACAGGGAACGGTTTTCAAATTCTGCCGAAAAACACCGAATCTGCCACCGTTCTAAGGTTCGCAGAAAACCCCGAAACAATGAGAGATTCAAGAATACAAACAGAGAGGAATCGTCGCGTTCGGAATGCTGGAGAGACACAATAACAAAAAAAAAAGGAAGGAAATTCTCCAATTCTGGGGAATCGCACACGGTACACGTGGAAGAGTTGGGGAGTTTTTTTCTTTTTTTTTTCTTTTTTGGAGGTTGATTTTCCTTCTCCCTGTGCCAAACCTGGTACTGCGAAGTCAGTCAGTCAGTCATGTAACTACCACCATTAAAAGAATACCGCGCGAATCGGTGAGTGCAAGCACGGAGCTTGAATCTCTAGACCAGACTCCACATCTCCATCAACATCCGGGATTTTTCCTGCTCCCAAAATTTGCCGGCAAAGCCAGTAGAAGAATGCTATCACTGCAGGTACTTCTGCCGAGGCAAATAAAAACATTCCTAACCGAAAGCGAGCTCTAAGCAGTTTTAGCAGCGATTTGGCCCGATTTTTCTCCTGATGTGATGCTGCGAGAGCGTATTCGCTGCTCTCGGATCTTATTTAATTCATATTTTATAGCGGGGTAAGCTGGCTATGTGAGGAAATGCTTCCTTGGAACACTTGAAACCAACAAAACAATTGAAAGACATACAAAATAGCACTCCAATGTATGTGTGTGCGGAAAACATAGAGTTGTGTGAGTAAGAAATGAAACATTTGCTTACTTAACCAGTAAGATGAAAAATCACAGTAAAATGTCCAATAAGACAAAAACCGCTAAACATTGTGAGTAGATGACCGTTAATATTAATGAAAGTAAAATTTAAATTTCAAAAAATTCTAAGCAGTTAATAAAATTTAAAATATTTCCAATTTGTTCAAACTTCATAAAAATCGCCTAGGATTTATTGCTAAATATTTACATAAATATGCAAACAAAAACCAACCGCTCAAAAAACAACTTTTTAGCACCAAACAGCTGCAGTAAATGGTCTATGTTTCGAGGCCGATTCGAGTGTCAATTGAGCTAACCGAGAGCATGCAGTTGGCACCCTTTTTTTTTTATTTGCATATGCCAGATTCTCCCCCATATGCCAGATTCTCTTTCGCACATTGCATTACAGGTGAAGGATATGAAATGAATGGTTGCTGGTGCATTACAACCCCCGTGCCTAGAACGGACAAAAAAACACACAGGATGTACAATGAGGGATAAATTTAAACGCATAAGAGAGATCGAAAGGGATGATTGGCGCGAAATGGCAAGATGATGGGTCTATTTCTTGGACCATGTGAGGGTGTTACCGTAGGATGTAGGTGCATGTATAGGTGGGCTGCAGCAGCCAGAGAAGTGGAGAAGCATATAAGTAATGCACATCACTTTTAGAGCGTTCGACCGTGTCATGGAACGTTTGCCATCCCTTACGATAATCTTTGGAGAAGGACGCCTTCATCTTTTGTTTAGAATTATTCCAATAATATTAACTCGTCACACTAGTTGTGCGTGGTATGAAATGTATCGATTCATGTAGTAATTTTATACATTTTTTTTCTCTTCTCAATTTATTTACAGAAACAATGTAAACTCGTCAGTGAAGGGTTTCGTCTGTAGCAGGCAGTAATGGGGCGCAGTGCTCTGCATCGTTCCACGTCGTTGTCCGCAGTAACCACCGAAAAAAAAGGATGCTTGAGCGGATGAACAGTTGGCTGAGAATGTGGAACCTGCCTGGGTCCTTTTTTATTCTTTTTTATTCTATTTTACATCCATTCTTTTCTTCACCTAGCGTTTAAACCTATTTCACCCTCATTAGACCATGCGTAATTATTGTGTACGCCGTCATCAACCATCCGCTGGTCCGATAATCTTTTCTTTTTTCCTGCACTGCTAGTTTGCTCCTGTGTATGTGTGACTTTTTTCATCTTTCAACGCTTTCAACCACGAGTGATTCTATTCATACGGGCATGCCAAGCTAAGGATCAATTTATATTTTGTTCAATTCTTTTTTTTTCCCCCTTATGGTAAATTATCCAGGGATACAGCATCCGCGGTACAGCGGTGCTTGTATTTTGTTCTAGAGTTGTAATACGTAAGTACATGTTTAGTGGGAAGTTAACTTTTCAGTGAGGAATGCAGGAGTCACTCAGCAGAGAGTGAACGAGCCAGGAAGGTACGAAAAAAAGGTTTCACATCTTGCTTTATTATGCCGTGCTGCCCCCCCTTTGTACACCCTTCTTTATCGCTCACTGTACAGCGCATAATGTACCACTGTTGCGGAGTTTTCGTTCGTTCGCTTCGCATTTAAAAGTTGAAGTTCTCTTTCGGCCATTCGTCTCGTCTTAACGAGCACTAAAATCCATGTTTAGAAATGTCTATTGGTGCTTGTTTGTTATAGCACATAAAAATAAAAAAGAGAACGAATCATCAAGAAAATAGAAATCTTTAAGCGCACTTATTACACTGGAAAAGAAACGAAAAACTGTTAGGAAAAATGTAAAACGCGATAGTGAAATAGAAGGAAAGAATAGAAATAAGCAAAAAAAAAACAGCCTCCTCACGAACGAAAACGATAAAACTCACAAAAACAAAGACGAAAAAAACCCAAAATGAACCAACACAACGGCAAACGGGCAATTTTAAACTGCTGAGAACATGTTATAGTAACATAAAATGAGATGAAAAAAGGACAGCAAATAAAAAAAAAAAGGAAAAACCCACCCGCCACCCATTTGAACCGCAGTAACGATGCGAGAAGGAGTAGTAAAAGAGAGATTTAATAGCTAAAACGAAATCGAGAGCGTGGCGTAAACGGGGAAGCGAACCAGCCTATCTAACGGAATAACGAAACAGCTGTAAGATGGAAAAAGATGGCGCAAACGCGAGCGAGTAAAAGGTTCAAATAAAATGAAGAATAAAAAAAAACCTGTGCGCGCACACACACACAGACACACAGAGAGTAAGCAAGGACCGTAAAGCTGGGTTTGTTGCCGTTTGGATGAGGACGACGTAGTTAATGCATGAGTATTAGGGCTCGTTATTATTTTCTAACACCGCGCGCGCCTATGTCGCAAAACCAGAGTCAGCGAGCACTTCCGCCAGCAACTTCATCCCCCCCCCTCCTTTCCCCTCCCTTACCGCCACTACTCCTAGCCTTCCAGCTAGTCGGATGTAGTTACCACCATCGGCCGCCACCCACTGTTGAATGTCCTTGCACCCCATCGCCAGCATCCGAAGAGTATGGGGCGCCCCCATCAGGGGAGAAGGTGACTACAGAAATTGTTATTTTCTCAGCGATTTTTTATGTTCCACTTTTATATATGTTCGATACATAAAAAGGAAGCTTTTTTACAGTTTTTGCCCCCCCCCCCCCCCTTTATTCTCTTACTTCGCTTTGCCAACCTTCGTTGTAATGCTTTTTTGTGTTGCATTACCCACCACCATCACCACCCAACACCACATTACCAAGTCTAACTTGTTTTATCTTCGCGTGTTCTCTTCTCCCTCTCTCTCTCTCCCTCTCTCTCTCTCTCTCACTCGCTCGCTCTCTCTTATACTTGTGCTTATTCTCTTTTTCACACTATTTCCTTAGCGCTAGCAATTTGTTTCTTCTCCCCTTCATTCGATGAACTAGAAACGAATTGCGAACCGGGAGGACGATGGGACGATTTTTTTAGATTGGATGCCACGTATCGGTCCGGTTTGGGAAAAGGCGGTTTAGGCAAGCGATAAAAAAAATAATGTGATAGTGGTGGTAGCGGCAGTAACGGCAGCCAACACTCTAATAGTGGTGGTAGTAATAGAAATAGTGTGGTGGTAGTAGTAGTACTAGTAGTATTAGTAGTAGGGGCTGCAGTTGTAGTCATCCCCGCCCGTGACTGCTGTAGGCATTTCCGTTGCCAGTGTAAGCGTCTTAGCTGCTGTTGTTTCTTTTCCCGCTTCGCTTCTATTGCCTCACGTCTCGTAAAAGGAAGTCATCGTTTTTCTTTATCTTGCTTCTTTACATTGACAGATATTCTTGCTGTACTTTGGGCGGCTGTTTTGCCGCAGTTCGCATAAACCTTTTTTTAATGTTAGTTCAGGTCGAAGGAAGGTTCACACCGCTTCCCGCTTTTTTTCTTTACCCCTTTCAAAGCTCCACTCCATGCTTCGCGTGCTGACCGTGATCGTCCTTGAGAATTGTCGATTTTATTTTATTTTATAGTACTTTTAAAACTTTTTTCGCGTATCCCCCGGCACACACACATACACCAGGCGTCTCCATTCCCAAGCGTTGCCTGCCTGCGCTTCTAGCTAAGAAAAAAAAAACCTTTCCGATAGGAAAATTACCGACCAGGAACGAAGACACACGACAAACAGCTAAGGGATGCGCGAGAAAAAAAACGCGAATCTAGCAAAATAACGACACAGTAGGCAGTTTGTTGCGAGATTTTTTGGGCTGCTGGTGGGGACGGTGATGGCAAATCAAGTACGAGCATCACGGGTTACTTGGATCACGGGAAAACAACAAAACGAAACGAACGAATGTGTGTGTGTGTGGCGCTCCTTTACCTACATTTTAATATTTTTGCAAGGAATATATTTTTCACCGGGCAAATAACTCCCGGGGTTCACACAACCGATCCATACCCCTTTCCTGCCTGCTTTGTGGCGGTGGTGGTAGTGGTGGGGTTGGGGTATGTAGGAGGAGTTTTGTTTTTTTTTTCTCCTTTTTTTTCTTGCTGTTGTAAACATTAGCGTTGGCGCTGATGCTGCATTACGTTATGGCTTCTAAGCCATACTAGCGCGCGGCTGCAACGGCGGCAATATAGCAGTTTTATATTTCTCTTGGCCTCCCGCGCAAAGGATGAAGGCATGAAAGCCACCCAAGGGTGTGATGATATTACGAAGGAACGACTCCCATACTCTCCGCTACCCCTACCGGACGCTGCTGTAAAAACATCAACCGTTTGCCGAGAGGTTTTACAGTCCAGAGGGGGGTGATGGGAAGGCTAGGTAAGGGGAAGAAGATGTGTGTGATGGAGTATATACTCAGGACCATTTTGTATTTTTATTATTATTATTTTCCCCGGTTGTTTTTTTTTACGCGGGATGTGTGTTCCTTCTTTTGCTTCTGTTGCTCTATGCGACGCGCAACCACAACGTGCGCTAGCGAAAAGTAAGTGTTCCCACACCGCACTCACCTGCTACGAAATCCCCCTCCACCACCCCGATGTGTGGGGCTGTGTGAGTGTGCGAGAAAGAGGGCTAAACATTTTCTCGTTTTTTTCTTCTTTTTTTGTTGTTTTGTTTAATGTTACTCCCACCGTTATGTTTGATATGGCAATAAAATGCTGTAATATCTCGCGAAAAAAGGGGCCACCCTTTTTGATACTAAAAAACTGCCGTCACAAGGATGGATGGATGGATGATTGGATGGGATGGTACTCGGTCACGGGGCAGGGAGCAGCGGAAGAAGTAGTGCCGTACTTCGTGGCACTTTGAAGCACTGCTTCAGCCCGTTTCTCTCGTTCTGTAGAGTAAATGTTCCAGCAACTAAGCAACTAAACATGCGCGAAGGGTCACACACACACACACGGTTATAATAGGGAGCTTTTTGGGTATTATTTTATGCCAAATCGCTTTTTTTTTCTTCACTTTCTACTTCGTAGCGAAGCTCTTTACTGCTTGACATGCTAGATTCGATGGTATACAAGTGATAACCGCTTTTAATGAGTAATGTGGTGAGCAGGCACGCCACGCATACTCATCTAACTTCTGCATACGATACGACGCGGATGAAGTAAGTCCTGGCAGAGGATGTAAAGTAATATCCCGCATGCATGTCCGATAGAAAACAATGAAAGGAAAAATCACTCGCAACAAGAAGGGATATGGTGAGCAACAACATTACATTAATTTATGTTTCACTAAATGAGCTGGTTCTCTTATAATCGCGGCATTACTAATTTTATTATTTGAACATAATTATCACAATTGAATTGAGTTCGAATTTTTGTCAATTTTGTCAAAAAAAATTATCCCAAAAATGCATCTTTGAATTTGCATCATCCTTCCATGGACGATCATCAAGCAGATGGATGGATGGAACGAAGAATTCTACTTCTTAGCCGGCTGTTCAGTCCTTGACCATCATATAATTATGTGAGCTATGACGGTCCCATCAGAACTATTCGCTACCTCTGACTATGTATCACCAATTGTGGAATAATCAGCTACGCTCAAAGCTATATTGTGCTTTACATTTAATTGTTCCAGTGCTTCCTTTTCTGCTTAGAGCAGGCTCTAATAAGCTTCAGAGGCCGTTGATGGCGAGTAAAAACCCGTAGCTGAATAGTCAGCTCTGCGTACGAACATTCCAATTCTGCCGTGAAGATAGTCGACGGTACTGCTTACGCCACAGGACCGTCCTTTTCCAGTGCTGAAAAGATCGCAACAACAAAGCAATTCGGTACATGATCAAGATGAAGAGATCCCTTGGACGAGACCAATGGTCTATGAGGTTTTTTGGTTAAAAAAAGCCGGATGAACGACGAATACGTTCAAGAATAAGGAGAGACCTTTAGACGATGAGGCTACAAATATTCGTCAACATCTGGGTGGAACGTAATGATAGTGTTTCTGGAACAAGAATCTCATATGCAGGACTATCTATACAAGAATTGTTTCCTAATCAAGGCTTAAATTACCCGAGATCTAGTGCTGAATGATGGTTCAAATAGATAGATAGATAAAAAGATGGTTCATTCATAAACCTATGGGGTATGGACTTTGTCCAAAACTGATGCACAAGAAGATGCTCGGAAACTCACCAGGCGTAGTGAGTGGTGGGTTGGTAATATCACTCGTATAACAACGGAAGACATGGCTCCAAGAGACGTAAGAGATTAATTGAATAAGTTGCAGTAACAACGGCTTGGTTTAAATTGCAGATAATTTTCTTTAGTAGATTCGTTGATCCAAGATCACGATGCTAAGGCAAGATGAACACGACTTTTACAAAAATTGAACATGACAGATTGAATTAATTCTATATTCCTTCAGCAAATATAAATAGAAAAATAATTTGCCCACTTTCGCTTTACAAATTTTACAATGAGCAAAGCATAGTTTTTGCCCCTACTTGGATGTAAAAAATTTCTCCAAACAAATTGTATGGGAACGGACGACGCCGTTAACTAGAGTAGACTTTAGCCCTACTTGGATGTGCAGTTCCTCCGTATTCATGATATCTGAAAATGTTTCTCCGAAATCACAAATCAATATTACAAGTTTATCAGAATAGTTATGTAGTGGTGTTTGCGTTGGTTTTTATGATTGAAACAAGTAAAATAATTTACGGTTGTGAATAATATTGTGTTCTGGGTCACTTTGAAACGAATGAACAGCGTCGGCAGCCACAAACGGTTACGGTTGATCAAGACGCAGCGACCCCATCTACTACTGCCACTACTACCGCTCAGGAACGGACACCAACGGACACGGGTAGTCACGCTATCCGCTCAGAATATGGCCAATAATTCCACGTCAACGGCTTCCGTTTCGAACACTATTCGATCGGAAACACCCGAGGTGCCTTCCGACTCAGCATGGTTGGCGCGTTACAGCACCCCACCTGAGGAGATGCCCGCCGAAAAAAAAACATTACGATTGCGCCGCAAACGTCAAGCTAAGTATCGGCATAGACGACTTATTATTCCTATAATGATTGATTCTACAGTGCGAAGTGCTGGCCACGGCAGGCTTCATTGGCACACCTTCATCCGCATAATCTAAAGTGATGACCGGATGAGGTGGGGGGCGGGGGGGTCCCTAACCCGTGAGGCTCCCTGATCGGTCATCGAGGCCCCTAGCGGCCACCACCTCCGTCCATAGATTTATCCACCACTGATTTTTTGAGCTGACGGCCAACGATGTAGCCACACGCACATTGACGTATCAAGAAGTTCCGGTACAGTAGCGTTTTGCAAAGCTGTGGTACAACGGTCCTAGGAAACAGTGGATTCCCCGCGTTCATCTCACCGATATCGTGGTCGGCTGCATGGTTTACTGTCATATGCCACAGATGAAACGGTGCTGCCTTCGGTTAATGTTGTGCTATCGAAAGGGCCCAACGCCATTTATGGATCTACGGACTGTAGAAAGTACCATTTGTGCTTCTTTTGCAAGACGATGTCGAGTTAGATCATACACCCTAGGAAGCTTTTTTTATTATTTCGCATGCCCTTGTTGCATCAACTCTATTCACTCTCATTCTTTCTGAAGAAATGCATCAGAATCCTTATTGCCTTTAGGCCACGTACGTGAACGATCTTTGCGAAAATTTTCATCGGATTCATCGAGATCGATACATTACAGAGGATCAAGATCAGAATGAACTGTTGCACAATATGTTGAGCGTTTTGTTTTCCTCGAAATGCCTCAGATCTTTCATTATTTGCCGGTCAAATTTGAATATGTTTTTATGCATCCCAAAAGAGCGTACACTCTGGTATTAAGATATACCCTGGAGTATGTTGCGTAGACCTGTAACTGGGCCAATTGACTAGTTGAAAGAAAAAATGCAATGCGAAAGAATTATAACTTTCGTTATCCCAGAAAACACACACACACACACCCAAAACCCATCTACTAATCGCCCAGCCTATCAAAATCTCGCAAATAAAACTCCGACCTGCTGGGTTAGTAACATTGCCCATTGGTCGAAAATTCGCAAATCTTATCAGTGAGCAAAAAAAAAGTTTGGTTAGTAGTAGTGCTAATAGAGGTGAAGCAAAACCGGGAAGAAGAGAAAGTTCGTTTCCTTGGAGGTGATAACACAACACTCGACGAAGCGTAACTAAGTTTGTTATGCAGGTCTTCTTTGACACTTATTTATGCTAAAATCACTATCAATACAAAACACAACAGAACGTTACGTGAATTACGCCTAGACAAGCCTTCTTTTGCTATATTTTTTTAAATTGAAATATTACACGTTTGAAGCTGACACTTGTTTGTTGGCAATTTTTTTACACATGTTTGTTTCTTCTTCGTTATGCGTGCTATTCTTGCCTGTCTTTTCAGCTTAGTAACAAAAATTCCTATTAGAAGCCACCCCAACCAAATGCTTAGAAATAAAACAAAACGAGAAACACCCCAAAATGGATTGGCAAGGGGGGAGGGATGCAACATGTGGTGCGCACCAAGGTCACCTATACGCCACGCTAGCGCAAGAAAGCAACTTGACAAACTTGCAAAGAAAACTTCGCGCAAAACGAGAGATTAGAAATAGAAGAAAAAGCCAGTTGCACAAGCCCACCACCAAAACTGTGTGGTGTAGTGGTGCAGGATGACGCGCGTGTCTAATGCTCGCGAATCAGTGTATGCGTCCGTCCGTGGCCCATCGCCGCGGTAGTAGTATGCTTACTATTTCTCGGATGCGATATCTCACCAACCAACACACACACACACAGACACAAAAATCATTGCAGTGCAGTGCGGCGGAGGTTTGGCGAGATTAAATATATACCACGTTCCTCACATCGTTCGATGGGAAGAGGGCGAAGGAAAGCAATAAGCAATACGTGAGACCAAATTGTTGGGATTTTTAGGATTTTTGAGAAGAAACAATTTGTAGTTGTGGGTTGTGTTGACAATAAGATTGACAAACGAGTGATGGTTTTTCATTTTTACAGTCCCACTTGCAGTTCGGCAAAATGACACCGTCGAGAGGCGGTCAAATCAAGCAGAAGAACTAATTATCATGTATCATTCGATTACCTTGTGTTAGTTGCATCTTTTAATCTTCTTCTCCTTGGCTTAACGACCTCTAAGGTCATGCCGGCCATCGAAATGGCTTACTTGGAATTTGAACCCCGGTCCTGCCGTTTGAAGACCGGCAGCGCATCTTTTAATAATCGTTTTGAATTGCATGTTTAGTGCTCAGTGACGCAATCTTTCATAAATGTGTGTTGTGTGTATTGTTTTTGCTGTATGGGTACTGTTTGCTTTATGAACACCATTTTCTTTTCTATAGTTTCTCCGTGGCAACGTGGCGTATTTCACAAGAAATTTGTATTGTTCAATATTTGTATTCTGTTATATGTAATGAATGCCGTTGAATAATGAGAAGAAAGTCGAATAGCTCCGTATTGGAAAGGGTTGACTACAATACGCAATACATAATAATTAGTAAATTTTTGAAAATTCTTGTTTGATGTACTGAAATCAATCAGGTTTTTGTTGTTTTTCGTTTTTGTTTTTTAATTCACCAAGCTAAAAATAGAAAAGGTTTCAGCCATTTACGGTACTGGACAAAATTAAAACGTTCACCTAATTTTGGGCATGTGGTTGCTAAGATTATGGTGCCGTTGTTCAACAACTTATCGACCAAATTAACTTACCTTTTTATTTAAATTTGGATCGTCAAACCTAGTGAACGATCTCGAGAAACGACGAGGAGCAACAAAATTGTTTTTAATATTTTTTTCTGTTATTATAAGTTATTAAGATTAACACTAGTTTCGAAGACGGCCATTAAGGCAGTTATCCATCTTTGTAAAATTACGATAGAAACGACTAAAGTAGAGTAACTTTCCAAGAGAAAGATGAGATGAGACGGAGCCGGTCTTCACACGTCCGTACCGGGGCTCAAATACCATCCGGACGGACCATTCTCCCGTAGTGAGGACAGTTACTTTACTCAACGACCTGCTAAGACATGACGGCCATCGAATGGCTCACGCGAGTTATGATACCACGTAGTTGGATTACTATCATTAGACCATTATTTAGCTACCAAATTCCTTTCCAATTCTACCCTGCATTAGATCTTGCTTTGTGCCATCGATTGACAAAAGTGCAAATTAAATACATTCAATACCGTGGCGAAGCCGATACCGAAAAAAGCTGCAAAAACAGCTGTATAAACAACAAATAAAACAAGAATAAAGTAATGTTTTACTTACCTATGTGACACTAAGTAGTAACAACATCAAGTAGTAGCAAGACATCAATAAAACACACTGTGAATGAGAAACACAAGAAATGGAAATTAGATATTAATAAAACTACCATATGGCGATTGGGGTTTTCCCTACAAAATTCACACAAAAAACACCGACACGCAACTAAACAAAAAAAAAAACGGAACGAAATATACTTTTAAATTGTACTCCGTTTCCATTTCGCGTGTGTCGTCTGCTGCCTCGCTGGCACATACTGGCGCGACACATACACAATGTAACACGGTCCCTGGCGGAACGTGGAGCAGGGGCAAATGCAAACAATGAAGAAGAAATCTTCAAAAAGATGCTATAAATTTTTTACCGATCGATACTATCCGTCGTCATGGTTGTCTTGGTTTATAAGGAGAAACACAGTCAACCGAGGAGAAACACAGAAATATCCGAGCGGTGGCGTCCTGTGTGTGTGTGTGTGTGTGTGTGTGTGTGTGTGTGTGTGTGTGTGTGTGTGTGTGTGTGTGTGTGTGTGTGTGTGTGTGTGTGTGTGTGTGTATTGGGGTTATAAATTTTAATTATTTACAATGCATTCGGTTGGCAGGCGCAGCAACCCGCAGCAGTAGCAGCAGCAGCCTACTTCGATGGGCGAATGGCGTAAAAAATCTGCACCACCAGGAATTGTATGAAGAGTGGGGAAAGATAGGGCGGAACGGGACGGAGGGCTCCACCACCATCATTCGTTCGGAAAAAGATAAAACTGAGAAGAAGTGTATCTGTGCACCACACAAAGCGAGCGAGCGTGCAAGTAAGAGCTTTTCCTATCCTTCTCTATCCATCCATGTAATATTATGCCAAATATGAATACATTAAGTTTTGCAGCCCCCAAAAACCAAACTTAAGATGAAGAGATGAAGCAGCAGGGAACGAAGGAGGAAAGTATAAAGAAATCGAACATTTTTCGAAACTACCGTACCCCTACCGCATCTCGTGCCTCCCCCTCCGGTTGTCTTGGGAAGCGAGGCAAATACAAAAAAGGATTCTTTAACAGGACACCCCGACAATTTTGGGGTACTGTAAAATGGTGGAGGGGGAGGGGGGGAGGGAGAGCGGCAGCAGCAAACCCAGTCGGTTGATGGGTGATGGAGGCGCGATTTATTTCTTCGGTACTTTCTTGGCTTCGTTCCTTTCCAGCGAGAGAGCTTGGCTCTTCCGTTTTTGTTTTTTTTTGTTTTCCCCCGATTTTTTGCTGTCTTATTTTTCCCTCGCAGGATGCTGGCACATTTTACAGTTTTTTCTTCGCTTTTTTTTATTTTATACTTCCTTCTCTCTCTCTCTCTCTCTTTTTCGCTCTCTCTCTCTCTCTAGCTCACTAGCATTGATACCAATCTCTTGCTCGCGCTCGCTCTCTCACGCTTTCTCTCTCTCTCTCTCTCATCCCTCGCTTCCTTCGTCAATTACTGCCAGAGCTAAGTAACCGACTTTGCAATACTACCCACCCACCCCTGTATCTCCCATCCGCAGACAGAGGAGGCTAAAGGTGATGAGATGGAGGCAGAGCAGTGTATTCGCCGAAAACCTACTACTACTAAGCTCCCAGGGCTCTTGGGTGGAAAATGGAAAAGATTAAAAATTTACCCCCATAAAATTTGTGCACGCACATACGTACTTGCTGCGGAAAAAAGCGAGGGGCGGTTAGAAGGGAGGCAAGAGGGCGGTTTGACAGGATATTAGGAAGAGAGAGGGACACACAGAAAGAGAAAGAGCGAGCGAGCTGGCGAGGGAGAAGAGCTGATGGTGGAAACAACGGCGGAAAGCGTGGCTCAATAACACATACATACATTGCAGTTTTAGCTAAAACCATGGCTTTGCTGAGCTGGCAAAAGATGATTTTACGCGAATAAAAAAGAAACCATCCCCGAAACCCCCACGCGTTAATGCGATGTGATGGGGAGGGGTTTTTCGAGTGGGTAGGGGGAGCGGGCAAGCTCTAGCATTGTACATATACACAAATACACACACACACACACATTATAGCTTCACTACACACAACTATAAAAAAGTATGCTGCGGTGTAGAAGAGAAATTGGTGGGCATTAGCGCGAATCGGTACAGTAAACGCGACCGAATCCTGCTGTAATGGTATTGAGAAGGTACTTGACGTTCCTGTTTTTTTTTTTTTTTTTATTACCACCCCAATTCATCTTTCCCTTCCTTCGCTGCTTCCCACTGCACCTGCACCCGCGCTCTGTTCATCCCGCTCTAATCAGCATCTATTTCACATTTCGCGTTTCTCTTATCGCTCTCAACTTTGTTTCACATTTTAAATATCGCCATTTTTTTTTGCAGTTTCTAAGGAAGGGAGGTTGGAGGATTAGTGGGGGTAGCGGGCGGTTTGGGCGGGTTAGAAGACACACTACTACTGTGTAGAGAGGATTGACGTAGCTGTAGATTAGCAGAGCCATTCGCCCCACCACAACCAGTGCCAGTTACGAGGATAAGCAAGAACGGCAGGCAAACGATGTCAAGATGAGGAACGAATCTTGGGTTTTAGTTTTATTTCACATTGTAAGCTCCCTTTTTCTTCGCTATCAGATTTCTCATTCGAAATCAACTCGTTTTTCGATTGTGTTGGATCTACCACGAACGAAACACAAAAGGGCTGAGATGAGCAATACATGCAAACGGAAGACGGAAAAAAAAAATTAAAACTTTATTTCTCTCATTTTTTGTTTTGTTCTTGTTGCAATGTTTCCTGAGACCATGTCATGGAAGAGAATGCGTTTGCTGAGCCTGCCTTTGGTAGCCGATGTTCCTTCTTAGCCTGCTAGTTTTCCCGGCTCCGGTATAGCAACGGTCTTCGCAGTTAGTTGCGGGATAGAGGCGTACCATCCCTCCAAGAGGGATAGCGCCATGGCAACGTCGCATCGGTAGTTGCTAAGAAAATTTATCTAACTACGAAATGAGGGTAGTTATGGCGATGAGTGGTTGGTTGAGTCGTTTGTATCGCAAGGATGGGTTCAAAATGAAAATAAAATCAAACCCAGCGGCCCGGCTCGGTCCAATGCGGACTTACTAGCCACGGGGAAACTAAGATGTGTTGTAACAACAGATACTAATACGACCGTAGCCGTGCTTTGGTGTGCGAGAGTGCTTCGAAAGACTTAGTTTCGCCAACATATCTCGGTCTCGTTCAAAAACGGTCCTTCTTTTTCTTGCCTTGCGTAAATACTATTAATGTTTGATCGTTTTATGGTAGTTTTATTCGATTTTTAGTTTTTTCTTTAATTTTTTAATTTTTTTCTTCTGCATTCGTGCTGCAAATAAGTCATCAGCATTGATTCTGAAAATGTACATAATGTACTAATGGAATACTTACTTTTTAATACTTAATCACATTACATTAAATTTGAGGCTAGATGATAATGGGATAATATTTACCGTGGAAATTATGATATTTTTAAATTATTAAATCACATTAAATAGATGTAAAATATCAATATAATCGATGTAATAATAAGTAAATCGATAATATACAGTGAGGGACAATAGAATAAGACCACATAAATTTGTAACGCATAAAAATGAGGTTATGATGACCAACTTTTGACGAATCTACTCACTCTCTTTTTATGAAACTTAGTCGCTGATGTTGGGAAAAAACTATCCTTTTATTCGGAAAGAAGCATATTTTGAGTCTCCTTTTGACGAAATACAAATACGATGAAAATATGATCAAAACACATGCTTTCCAGGAATAAGACAGTTCTTCAATTGAATAATTTTACCCAATTTATTTATTTTCATAGCATTTTTTTGAAATTTGCTTAACATTCAGCACTTTTATAATTTTGAAAATTATTGTCAAACTAGTTCAAACTAGATAAGAAACAAAATAAAAACAAAAAACGAATATCATTAGATTTTCCAACCTTATATAAAAGCAATGCAGCGATCATCCGCATGTAAAAGTCATTGTAGGATATATTTCTAACAACAACTTAAATTAGAGTTCGTTAAACATATCAAATGAACTTTCGTAAGTCAAAAATGAAACTTTTTTCATGAAACAGTATTACAATCATGCTACACACTGTTATATAATGAGCTCAACTCTCTTTATTATATTTTTGGTAAAATATAATCGTTTCAACGTCACTCTATAAATCAAATGAACGATAATTGAAGAAAAACTAACTAAACACACACATAAAACAAAAATAATATCCTAAAAGTCCAAAGACATACGCTGAATCTTTCCAGCACCTGTCTACAGCATCCTAGTTTGTTTTTCTTTAGCTGCTACCATTCCGGATTTGGCTTTGGTCTTCTTTGTCCCTGCCCAAGACACTCTCTCTTCCTCCCTCCAGTCAACAGTTAGTCCATACCAACCTATTCTACCAACAGTCAGTCCATACCTACTCATTCCTGGGCGAAATGTATAAAATATCCGCAGGGATAATACACCAACCCCCCCCCCCCTTCCCCCCACGAACGGCAACAACAAAGTGTGGGGTAAGATAAAACATAAAAATAGTAATAAAACGGGCCTACTGCAGTATCTGCTGGGATATAAAGTATGGGGATCTCTCGAAGCCGGGGCCATCCCGTTGCTGCGTCGTGAATTTAAAGTGTAATTGTAAAACGATGGATTTTACAGCCCGCTTGTCTCGTTGCCTTCCCTGCCTTTTTTTTTTTAAGATATCCCTGCGCTGCCCACAAACGCCACCCATTTAACCGTTCGTTTGGACATGCTTTTTCCGAAAATAATTCTCTTCCATTCTCCTCCACACTAATGTCGCATCTCGGTCCACACCTTGGACTCTCCGCTTCACGCGTCGCTCTAAAATAGCGCACACAACCGAAGAAGCCCCATCTTCACCGTTTTCATATCTTTCCACCAACACTTTTATAGCTTTCCAGCCTTCCCCCGTGTCCCTCCCCCCCACCCATCCCAAAGTAAACCTACCGATCCGCAGCACACTATCATCATAAAGCATTTGAGGCACCCGCACCCGTTGTGCAATATAATACAAAGTAATTTTGTACAACAAAAAAAAAACCCCCATAGAGCTATAAAGAAAAAATCGCACCATTCGCGGCATTATGTTCTGCCTCCGTTTTTCACTCTCTCCCCACCCACCCAGCTGAGCTACCGTCCCCCCCTCCCCCCCTCCCCCCCACCTCTGCGTGATAGAAAAAGGACGAAATAAAAACTTCAATCTAACCCAACTTCATCGGCAATCCCAAACCGTCCCACTTTTACAACATTCTTTACAACCACATTGTATAAGCTAGAGAAAAAGAGAGAAGAAGGACACGAAAAATGTAGACACCCAACCCCACATCCACACACACACACACACACATACATAGAAGTGTATATAGAAAAACTCACGCAAACTAATCGCGTATGCCACCAACACACACCGCGCGCTCGCGGCACGCGGCCCAAACCGAGCGAACCCCGAACGAAGACATCCATCGCGCACCGCTGGCTGGATGTGGATAGAGCGCGCCGTAGAACGGAAAAAAGCAACTAAATCCTCCTTGTACTCAAAAATTGGGCACCGCCATCCTAGCCCGGGCCTAAGGGGCATTAGGCAAGGGAGCTAAAAAATTTTACAACATCGTAATGGCTGTACGGATATGCTGGCAAGAGTGAACACAACAGCAGCAAAAAAAAAAGAATTTCGAAACTCATACAGGCAGAAGAAGAAACTAGGGAAGCGCACAAGTGAAACAAAATCACCCATACTGTTGCAGAAATTTAAAAAAAAAGAAAGAAAAAATACGTAAGCAATAAAAATAAAATAAAACTGCGATACGATACGAGCGTTGAGAACTAACTAGCGCAAAAATCTCATTCCGCGAGACCACCCACACACACACATACACACTAGCCCAGCATCCCGATAGCACATCGAAGGATTCTAAAGAAGAAAATGCTTCCTTTTACCACCGTCTCTTCTCCCTGCTTCCCTGCAAGCACGCGAGCATCAATCAACTGTGTGTTACTACTGCTAGGGCTGCTGCAGCCCGTACAGCCACGTGGTAGGGAGGCGGGTGGTTTTTACACCACCCTCAATTCTCTCCTCCGACACCCCTCTAAAAACAAGCAACCAACCAACACGCTAAGCAGCCGCGCGAGTGAACGCGAAACTAAGCGAGAGAGCAATAGAAAACAAATCATAAACAGAGCGGCAATGGATTCGGGCGCGCTCGAGAGAACGAACGATTTCGGCGGGAGGGATGCACAAACAAAACAAAACCAAAAAAGAAAAAGAAGAGAATATAAAAAAGAACGCTGTAAAAGCGAAGGAGAATAAAAACTAAGCGTGAACTATTTAGGAAAAGTGCCAGCCCAAGCTAATATGGGGTTGGATGAGCGAGTGTGTGAGAGAGTGAGTGAACGAGATGAATAGAAGAGATTATAAGGATATAGTGTGACAGGTGCAGGGGGTGGGTGGCAGCCAAGCGGGGAAGCAGCGAACGCTGCAAAAAAGGATCTATTTTATGTTTATTATGTATTTCAAATCACCCTCCCTAACCATCACGGCCTATTGCGTGGAGAAAAAATGGGTGGGAAAAAAACGCGGGGAGGAAAAATGCGGCACAAGTTTAGAAATGTTCGCAAAGTGTAGTTCGTTCGTTCGTTCGTTGATCTGGTACATTTGAACCTGAACGAACAGTAGCCGTCGGTCCGCCTAGTATTTGCGGTTTTCCAAGAATTCTTTTTTTTATGCGGCAAATTTTAGAAACTAAATTTCTTATAAAAATTACACACCAAAAAACCCCCCCATCAAGAGACAAGCAATTCTCGCGAGAGTGGAAATTGTAAAATCCGAAGAAAAGCCGAAGAAAAAGACCGAAGTAGTGACGAAGATTTTCGCGCGCGCCAGCAGCATTGCTCCCTAGCAAGAAGACGGAAAAACTATTCGCGATTCAAAAACGCCCTCCCCCCCCCCCCCCCCCCTTAATCAGGAAAAAAAGAACAGACCAGAGAGAAAAAGTATCTCACTTAATCGGGCAAGTCTTTGCTCTCTCTCAAGGGGGCGATCTTATTTAGGGAAGAAAAAAAACACGAGCACATCCTTGTGCTCGTGTCCCCTTCCAGCCTTCCTCCCTCAAATGAAGTTTGCTGACCGTGAATCTCTGGAAACTGTTCCACTGGTCTTTGTTCGAGAGCGAGAGAGAAAGAGAGAGAGAACGAGCGAGTTTCTTGCTTGAGGGAAGGAAATTTCATGCGAGGCTCACAAACAGCAGGGCGTCTCCACTGAACTTCCCTTTTTTTTTTTACAACTCCACACTTCTGTTGTAACTCTGTACAAGATTTATGTAGGAATAAGACTCAAAAGCACTGATAGAAAGAGAGCAGCCGTTTTCGTATACCAATACATAGACCATTTTTTGGAATTAGAGAAGCCATGCACATGGAAAGTAAAAAACTATTCAACAGTAAAAAAAATAGCTATTGTGGCTTCTCTTTTCCCGAAATGGAGCGATCACGTTTAGAGCAAAAATCGTAAAAACAGCAAGTTAAATAGCAAATTACAATACGGTGATGCTGGGAACGTTCGGTGCCATGCAGTCACGAGAACAAGCTGGTTGATGCGGGGCGATAAAAAGTTGAAGAAGTTTTATAATTTGTTTCAGATGAAGATGGATCGATGACTCAACTGAAGAGTGTATAGGAAAAGTGAGGAGTAGATTTATAAAAAAAAAATTACAAGAAAAAGCTTCTTAGTTGAACATTATTTGAATATTGCTGAAAGTGATTGAATAATATTACTTTCGGTTCACATTTTTATTTTTTGAACATATGTTTTTCAATTCAGAACAAGATCAAGGCCTTGGTAAAAGCTTATTTTTTCTTTAAGAATACCTCAACCAGCCCATTTAATGATAATGACACCCGAAGTGATATTTAAAAGGGACGAAAACATGTGTTTGAGGTTAACTCGTGGCGAGCCGGAACGGAAGAATCTTGAAATTTAAACTCGACCCTTAAAGCAACACCTTCCGAAGAAGTGTAAAAATGATGGTTGTGGGAAGCAATTTCCAGGATGCTTGTAAATTTCGCTTGAAGCAACACGTTGGTCGACCTTCACACCCACACCCACCCATCCCCTTCCTTCCTTCGTTTCTTGCCATCCCAAAATACCAAGCAAAAGGACATATCCGTCCGTCTACCGATGGTCTGGGGTTAAACCGCAGAGACAAGAACCTTCGCACCACCCGACACCGAAAAAACATCCACCCGAGCACACACACACACACACTCATTCACACACACGGTGCACAAGAAGCCCTGCGGAGAAAATGGACACGATACGCATCGACCCTCGCACGCGACCGTTCCGAAAAAACACACTCTCTCTCTCTCTCACCCTCCAACCCACCCGGCGCATTATCAACGAACCAACGGCCTTGGCGCGCCTTGTGCCCACCAACACCACACCACAGCAAGGTACAACCACGTGATTTTCATCCTCGCTTGCCGGTGGTTGGAGCTGTGAAAGGCAGACCGCAATTTCCGGAAATCCTTACGACACCGACCGACCGACACTGGGAAACTGGGGGGGAAGAAAAAAAAAAGCACGCAACGAAACGTTTGGTTTGGTGAATTCGTTCGTCGCAGACGACGGTGAGAGGAAGGAAGTGAATTGGTCCTTTTTTGCTCCGTTGTGAAAACATTGCCCTATGGGGGGAGAGAGGTGATGTAGATGTGTAGGATATCCCGGAAGCTTCAGAAGCTACGTTTAAGCATACCAAGAGGCCACGGCCATTGTGCACGAGAAGAAAATATTCTTAAAATGTTTTTGGCTATAAATTGGAAAATGTAGGTCTAAAAGTCCAGCGATCAGCTTCAGCAGCTCGTCCCACAGGGTTGCTATGTTTCCGCATAGCATCATGAGGACATTGACACTGAACTTACATCCACGAGACGCGTGTACAAGAAGCCCTTGAACATCAAACTTGAGGCAAAGCATCAATGTACCGTTTTTGCTCGCTTGTTCCTCATTGGTCCAAGGCAACAGCGAGCAAAAAACAGATAACCGTAACTTAAACATCCTTCCCGTAGTCATCACCCATCATCTTCATTAAAAGCAGCATCCTGCAAATCATGCAACAGGGAGTAAAACAAAAAAAACCGGACACCAAACACACAGAGCCACAAAGACGCACAATCGAATGGACGGCAATCCCTAAACGTGCATTTATTAACACACAAACACACAACCACATCCATGTGTGTGTGTGTGTGTGTGTGTGTGTGTGTGTTTGTCTGTTCCAGCAACCGAGTGTGCAAGCAGCACCTAGTAGAAACCCTCTCCACGCTGCAGTATAACGGTAATGTGGCGGCAAATAAGTAGGTCAAGAAATCGTCGCCGTCCAGACAGCCCCGAAATGCCGTGTTGCTAGGGAGGGGTTGAGAAAACAGCAAGACAACAACAAACCCAACGAACAAAAAAAAAGAACCCTCCCAAAACCAAAAAGGCATCAGCAGAGCAGCAGTGCGGAGTGATCGTGGTGCGGGGTGGAAACCTTCCCCAAATAAATTCCGCAACACACAGCATCCAGCCGGAAGAAGAAAGCAACAGCACAAAGTAGAGAAAAGGGCAGCAAAAAGTAAAGCAAAGAAAGCGGCAGCAAATCTTCCAACAGCTCTGATCATTTGCTGCTGCTGCAGAAAGGAAAAAAAAAAGGTGACGTTAGGAAAGGGCTCGACCGACCGACCGATGGAGACCGATGAGCCCATCACACCGGGGATTGGGTTGTCTCTTCCTTTTGCCGCGTTGTGTCACGCTCGGTCACAGTCACCGTTTTTTTTTTTTTTTTTTCGGGCAAAAAGGATGCGTTCGAGGAGCATCAGGTTTCCTGAGAAGACGCGTATTTCTTGGCTTTGTTTTTTTTGTTTTTCGTTGGGAGCTTTGTTTTTAGCTGGTAACATAACCTTCGCAGAAATTTGCCATCAGCAGCAGCAGCAAAGGGTGCGCTGGGTTGTTCTTTCTCGAGGAAAGGTGAATCTGCAGGGACACAACAATACATGACCAGTAACAGGGCAAGCGTGTGTGTCCGGGTCGGGATGCTTCGTAGATTGAACTTTCTTTGGCCGTATGGCGTACGGTTTAACAGTTTTTTTTTTTTTGCTTGCCACTTTGCACCGAATGAATGCGCCAAGCAAATCCGCATTGGTGCTATTGACCTTTTGCTGTTTTCCATCAATTTACATTGGCACATGTAAGTCATGAGAGAGAGAGACTCTAAAGGAAATTTCTGATGAAGGAGAATATTAGAGGCAATCGCTCAACAAAATGTAACACACTATCACTTAGCAAGATAAAGTTACACTGCAAAGAAGATGAAAGAAGAAGCCTGATGGCGTTTGGCTGGTCTCTTGGGGGTTGTTGTTTGAGAAATAAATGTCTTTTCAACACATTCGTTACTGGCTAGGTCATTTAACAATCTCTTTGAGCGTTGGAGAGTACCTAATTATCATATTTTTTTTTTTACACAAGTGACGTCTCCTGTTTCTGCCGCGTGTTTGCCGCATTTAGTGACAATTTTGCATAACAATGATCCAGGAAATTCTTCTATTTTGTACAGCAAATTCTTCACCCTTTTACACGAATGTTGTGGTCCTAGGAACCGAGTTTCGCAAGGATGAAGTCACCAAGCGATAAAACATCGACCGTTTTCGTCAGTTTGATAATCGCTTCTATATCTAGCTTTAGAAGTAGACAGATGTTTTAATACTTGCCACAGTTAGAACCATCGGTTGTAATCAAAATGAGGATGCAGAAATTTTTTTCTCTAAGATGTCTAAGGTGTTTTACAGTATCAAAGGAATAGTAGAAATGTATGATAATTAGAAAAAAAAACATTGGAAAATATTTTATATAGAACTTGCCATAATTTTCCTGATTTTTCTTCTTCTTCTTCTTCTTCTTCCTCTTCTTCTTGGTCTAACGAATTTCTAGGTCATGCCGGCCACGCATGACCTCGAAATGGCTTAAAAAAACTTTGCCAATACCACGCAGTTAGATAGTCAATCCTCACTTCTCGAACCTACTATTCTACTCACTCGGGATTGGAACCCTGGTTCTGCCGCATGAAGACTGGCTCGGCGCCCAATCGCCTACACCACCGGGCCTCTTGATTATATAAATTCAATAAGCTAGCAGCCAAATATTAAATTTACTTTTCGCTTGCTTTCTGCCCCGAACCCGAAAGCAACAAAAAGACATCAAACATTAAAAATGATAAATTCCTTTAATTATTTACAAAAGATAAAATTTGCCAAACTAAATTAATTTATCAACTCTAATGATAATTTTTGAAGTGCATTGTAAGGAAATTTAATTTCCAAAATTTCTTCCTTTATACTAAAATGCTTTTTCATGAGCCGTTTGATCGGTTCGTCGGCAGGAAAACGAAGAACATTATTCAAACTCAATTCTGCTCATTAAGCAAAACAGAAAATGTCATATTTCTTAAAAATTCGATAAGGGTCACATACATACACGCACACGCACAATCAGAGAAAGCAAGTGATGCGCGTATATAATTTCCAAACGCTACAAAGAAAAAGCCTTCTTCGCCTCACCATACATACATATGCACTTAGCTACTTACGGGCGTGTGTATGTATGTACTAAAAAACACATAATGAAATATGATGCTTTCATTTCGATTTTTACTTTTGCTCCCCACCACCACCAATTCCCTCCCTTCTTATCCTTCTCTCTCTCTTCCTAAGGCTCACGCTCTGTGTCTCTCGTTCTCTCTTCATAAAGCAATAAAATCAGGCAGGTTTGTAGCGCCTACTTTACCTTTTGCTTTTGTTACCACGTTTCAAGATTCATACCGCTGCTTCCCATCCTCCATAAAACCACCACACACACACACACCCCCCTTTCAATTACACACCCCTTTTACCCTTCTCAAACATCTTACAATCATCCTTTTTTTATAGTCTTATACGACGTCTTAGAGCCTTACAGCTCTTTTACCACTCCCCCCCCCCCCCCCCCCAACCCTTAGCTCCCCCTAATGTACACACACACAGCGGCGTTTGATTTTATTTTTTAACGATTTTTCTCCCGGTTTTTTTGCCGCACACTGTACGCGCGCTCTCCTCGTTTGATGCTGGGAAAAGTTTTTACGATCCAAGTAAGCGGTTCTTCCAATGCGCGAAACTCCCTGCCGCACCCCACCCAGAGACGGCAAACGCAGCGCGAAATAATAACAATAATAATGATAATAAAAAAGCAACTTTAACTTCGCGCACGCACACACTGAAAACAGTGAGGCTGAGGGAAGAGAAGCAAGGAGCAGCAGCAGCAGCAGCAGCAGTAGCAAGACATAAAAAGTTACCCATTTTTCCGACTTCCCTCACCAACGTTACTCTACCTCCGCTGCCACTACTACTACTACTACTACTAATACTGCTTTAAAGAATAATGGTGGGATGCTGACGGTGATATGACGACCCGTTGGAAGGATTTTTCCTGAATGCTTTCCACTCTTTTTTTTTACTTAAACCTCACCCTTCCATACACCATCCCCTTCCTCGTCCATCTGTTTGATATCTATTCTCTAAAACTTCGCCTCCAAACCTATCTCCTCTAGCTTCCTTCGCTCGCAGCGGCTCCCCCAGCAGCGGAGGCCGTGCCGCGCCGTTCGTTATCCTCCTAATAAAACCTTATGTATAGTTCGCGCTCGCGAAAACAAACCATTCCAAAAACGGCTCTTCGCCAATCATCCTTCAACTAAACTTGGTGCGCGCCTTGTTGCTGCCCCACTGCTTTCCCGCCGTCCTTTATCCTTTACTGCCGCGGCGCGCACAGCAACATTTCTTCCGTCCTGTAATCCCTTCTTCCAGTTTCCCTTCCTTTATGCTTTCACACGTAGCAAGCCAAAACAAAAACAAAAAAAACGACAACAACAGAGGATCATACAACTTTCTATTTTAACATCTTTTGCGTCTCACTGCAGTCCCTGACTTAGGACGTTTTCGGGCAGAAAAGAAACACCACACAAGCGCAGAGAGAAGCGTGAAAGAGAGATGGAATAGAGTTCGGTTTTGGGAGTTTGCTGCCGTTTGTTTTTCTTCTTTTTTTTTTTTTGCAAAAACTTCCACCCAAATGCCTCCCAACGTCTTTAGTCATTTTTTTGTTTTCGATATTCCATTTTGGGGGAGAAAGAGACAGAGAGATAGAGAGAGAGAGAACACAGTGAGAAGCTCGGTGTGCTGTGATGAGGTTGTTTTCGGGCCACCCTTTTACATTATTAATGAGCAGATAAAGAGAAATGGGATAAAGGATATTGCAGGCGAATATACTGAGGAATATGTTGCAAAACGATAATAATAATAATAATAATAAAAAAGGTAAACAACAGCGCAGTAATGGTAAAGATTTAAACAGGTTATGTGCGCGTTTTGTGCGTTCAATTGACATGAGAAATCTCAGTGCTGTCTTCGGCAAAGATTACATTTGTTTTTTTTTTTGTGTCAAGCTATTTGCCTTCCAATTTTGTGTAACTGCAGTACAGTTTTATTGTAAATCTGGCAACCCATTCGCAGAATCTCCGCTTACAAGCTTCTAGTTACCACGCAATGTCTCGCCCTTCTCAACGCGCTTTGTTTTATTCCACAACATTAGGATTTAATATTGCCATAAACTCGCACCACCCCCCGGCGATCCATGCCTCCCCCCCATGCCTGTTCAATGCGATTGCCAGTAGTATTAGTAGTGAGCGAAACGCGGCCGCAGAAAAGTTGGCCGAAAAAATCTCATCATACACAATAAAAAATCGACAAAGAAAAAACCCTCCCAACGGCTGCGTTGGGCTGCTTGCTAGGAGTGAACTAGAAAACGACAAAACGAATATCGCGACCATAAGAAACACAGGAGGCGCTCGAACGAGCGAGAGAGAGAGAGAGAGTGAGCAAAAAGAACGCGAAAAAGCGAGAGCGAAATAGTTTTTTTTTTCTCCCCGCATCCTTCAGCTTCAAAAGGATGATTTTTCTGGCTGGGCGGGAGGGTTTCTGAGCGAGAGCGAAAGTGAGAGGCTAGCTAGCGAAGTTGCTAACTAACTTCCAGCATCCCCACAGCCAACCCGCCTCCATTCTTCCACCAACACGTCTACACCGACCATAAATGCTTACACTCGTCTCTAATGCGCTCTCCTAATGCAGCACCGCCGGTGAAGCCTAGAGTGCGAGTGGGCGAGTGAGCGAGAAAAGAAACGGTGAGATAAAAAGGGAAGATGATCGTGGTGGTGGTGGTGGTGGTGGTGGTGCTGGGTAGGGTAGGGGGTCTAACTAGGGGGTTGAAGCGCGTTGCTTTGATGGAAAATTCGCGACCAGAAAAGGCAAAGGAGTCGATCCCTACATTTCCCATTCCTCCCTTAGAAATACACACACACACACGTACATATATTTTTTATTTTATAAAGGGGGAGCTGCTCCATTTTGCACCTCCCCCCCTACTCCTCTTCAGCATCCCCACAAAAAAAAAACAGGGGAGATGTTGTTCTCTAAAATGAACGCGCGGATCCTTCTCAGTGTGTGCGAGCAAGCGAGAGATGGAACGAATGGCGCCCCCTATCTCGTCCTAGCCCTGTGTCGGTGTTTGTAAGCGGCGCGGCAGTGAAGGAAGGGTGGGACGAATTTTTAGAGTAGTGTGCTGCGCCGCGCCGCGCCTGTTTTGGAATAGTGAGTGTGTAGAAAATCGGGGGGCACGGAAAATGGTGTGCGGAAAAACGCGGACTTTTTAAAATACATAGTGGGGAACACAAAAAAAAAAAGTTGAGGCACCAAGGATGGCAGACTTAGCGGTTAGCGGCAAGTGTTAGGAACGGAGGCTGAGAAGGCCGGGAAGGGTATATACCCTCCCCCCCCCCCCCCCACCACCACCCAAAATGCGATGCTTCGTCGGGAAGGAGCACGTTTTATTACATTACTTGGGGTAATGTTTGAGTGCTCTCCGGCTCATGTCAATAGACCTGTTATGGCAGTTTTCTTTACAGCGGTTTTTTTTTATTCATTCTGCGCGATTCGTTTCACTTTTTTCTTCCTCTACTCTCCCTATCTCTCTCACTCTCACTTTGCATGTGCTATGCCACTATCAGCAAGCTCTTCCCCTCGCCTCCACCGGTCTAAAAAAAACGACCGATTTTGCGTTTTTCAGAGGATTTTTCCACCATTTTCCATTTTTTTTTTGCATCATTATTTCGGTTTACGATTTTGGTACCAACGCGAATGGCGATAGAGTGATAGAGAAACTAAGTAAGGGGAGGGGAGGGAGTGGGTTACGAGAGCAAAGGTGGGTGAGAGAGGGAAGTAACACAAGAGGCGACCGCGCACTGTCGTCGTTTTTTATTCGGTACTTAGAAGCGCACTCGAGGGAGACACTCAACGGAACGACCGGAGGAGGAGGAGGAGGGGGGAGGAGGGAGGGAAGCGCCGTCCTTTTTTACATAAGCATTAGGAGGGTTGCCGCTCTCTTGGGTTGGAGTGTTGCTGTCGTGCGCGTTCGCGAATGTTTAAAAATAAGGGTAGTTTGTAATGTAGTTTAGAATTATAGAGAGGAAAACGGTAATAAAAGGCGAGAAAATGAACAGGGGCCGAATGAAAAAACGAACACAACAAAACAAAACAAAAAAAGAACGAGCCGGAAAAACACCCATATTTACCTCCCCACACCAAACCGCGGGCTGGGATGCTGGCAATGTGCATGGGCATGGGGGTACATAAAGGGAGGAAAGTAGGAAGGAGCCAGGCGCGAGGGGTTGCGTAACATAGCCGGCACATAGTCATCACACGCACTGTATTAGTGAGATGTAGCAACGAGAACAAAACGCGCTGTGCAAACCAAACAACAGCAAAAAAAAAAAAAAAAAGAGTCGGAAATAGGATAACAAAAATCCGACCATTCTAGCGCGTTACCGGCCCTGTGGGTAAGAGAAGTAGTGGCCTGGTAGTGCGCGGCAGGTCTAAGGCACCCCAGGCAGAGAGTTTGGGAAGGGGGAAGGGATGGGAAAGGGGGAGCATATCTGCAGTGCTCTTGAAAGTGAAGAAGGAGCAGCGAAAAACTCGCTCTATTCCTTGTGCGATTGTGTGCATGTAAGGAAAGCGCAGCGCATTTGAACTACATTTTCCGATGTGTCTGTAACGAGGGTCGCCCCCTTCCCCGTCATCGCAAGGGCGTTGTTCTGCTTCCGCTTGGCATCTAACATGCTACATCATAAAGAGGAATTGATGCTGTAATATGTTGAATTATTACAACGGCAGTAAACCGAGGTGCTGGTGGCGTAGAAACGGTGGTAGTATAAGGAATAGGAACGGACAGCAGACTGCTGCAGTGTGGTGTAAAACTGCGGCTAAATTTTTTGGTGTGCGGCCAGAACTCTGGATGCATGTGATAATTTTGCTTCGAGTGTCCAAATTCCTGTGAATGATATTAGTAAGTTACAATCCTAATTAACGCTAATCAGTTCTTATGTGTCCAATTTTTTGTCTAGTTAATGCTGGGCTGGAACGCATTTTAGATAATATTTTTTTGTACTGGACTAGTTCGAAAAAAAAAGTTCAATATCACGTCTGTTTTAGTTTCTCTTTTTGTCCTAAAATTGTATTTATTTAGTTTAGTATGACGGATCAGCCCAGTAATGTCACATGATTGCATTTATTTGGGTATATTTTTCAGGGCCTCATGGCAAGGTTAGTTCGTTTTGATTCTGATTTGCCAGACACCAAACGATTGACTCTAATCGAAATTTTAATCGACTTTTCATGCAGGTACACAGCATCAAACCTACAGTCCGAGCCTCTTTGGAGGTATGTATAGGCTCTTATGCTAAATTCCAATCCCGTTTTTATTTTACCTTATTATTATTACAAAATTCTGGATCAAATGCTTAGATTGCTCTAGTATTAACATATAATACTAGGTTACATTCAAGGAGGAAGAAATGCGGGAACGATAGACTGATAGTGAGGAATGAAAAGGAAGAGTCAAAGTGAGTGAGAAGAGCATCATTTTTACAATAAACAGGACGTTCGTTTCCAAAGCCAGAGGATCTTTTAGAGGAAGAGATCATGAAGGAACGTATAAACAGACAAAGTAGAAATTCGGTCAGGAGAATCTATAGATCCAAGCAATAAGTGACCTATAAAATATGCTTGAGTCACATGACGCCTTTGACTCAATGAGTCAAGATCAAACACTAGTCGTCTTAAATCTCTCAATAGTGGACGGACTCCAAACAATACTTGCGTGATCCAGTATAGAGCACACAAGACTACAATACAATATCCGACGACAAGTAGGGAATCCCGGAAATCAACAATAACGCTAATGATAAATCCATGAGTCCTGTTGGCTTCCTGTACGACTTCGTCAACATATTCTTTGAAGTTGAATACGTATGGCACCTTATGGAATTTGGAATACATATGGAATTCCCTAACAATGACGCTAGACCGTATCCGACTTCGAGGATTCCTGCTGGCCACCACAGCGGAGCGGTTCTAGCATCTGATAAGTGCGTAAGACTATGATAAGCTATAAATTACCTATTTGATTGATTTTGTAGATTTTACCTTCACTACAACTTTGAGAGGTCTATTCTAGAAATTCCTGGCATCCTTAGTTCTTGACGTAGGGCCGGCCCGATGGTGTCTAGCGACAGCGGCGCCGATTTTCATACGGCAAATCCCATCCGGACCTTCTCCCCGTGGTCAACAATCGTCGGTTGACGATACGAGACCTCTCGAAAATTGTTGGGATTTTCAAAGCCTCGGTGGTCGAAATATTTGTGGAAAAACAACAGCTGGTTTTTGCACCACGATAATGCGCCCTTCCCATACGGCCATCATTTTGAGGGAGTTTAGCGCAACAACTGACTCTCGTATTCTTCTGCAACCGCCGTATTCTCCAGATTTGGCACCAGCCGATTTCTGGCTGTTCAAAAAGCTAAAGCGGCCGCTTCGGGGACACCGTTTTGTCAGTATCGAGGTGATAGAATCCACAGCGACAGAGAAACTGGGAGGACATCCCAGCATCCGCGTTTTTCACCTGCTTCGAGCAGTGGGAGAAGAGGTGAAAGAGGTGCATTTCATCGGAAGGGGATTACTTCGAAGGTGAGATGACCTTCGACGTCCTCCATCAGCATAGTCCAAGACTCGTACCCGTAGAGGACTACCGGACGTTTCAAGGATCTGTTGTAAAATCAGTACAATTCAATGGTCAATAGAATGTGTCACGTTCATTACTAATTGGACAAAGCAGCGTTGATTAAAAATAAACATTTTTAAGTTACCTACTTTTACCCAAGCAGAATGTAACTTCTAAGCCTTCAATAAATGAAGGCAAACATTGAAAAACTGCTTGCAAACTATGGACAACCTTGAAACCCTCGGTGAGCTTCGAAACACACAAACTTTCATCTAAGATCCGTGCAGCGTGGTGTGGTCCTTCGCTGACTTTAAAGTACCTTTCACTAGATTCGCTGTACGTACGTGGCTATCGTGCTGAAGAGTAAGGGAGAAAAGAACCTTGTCCCCAGAGACACAGTAAGGAAAGTGACGACGAATACGGATGAACCAATCTACCAACACTTTCCTCACGAGTCCTTCAAATTTCTACACACGAGCAAGAACAAGAAACCCTCCCAACTTCCTTGCGTAGCCGTCAAGGGAAAAGTTATCCACATTTTGTTGAAGCGTTGTGCCTTGCTCACCACCGGGACGATGGCCAGTTGGGTTTGATTATCTGTTGAAACCCCGTGCGGCAAGAAATGGTCCGTTAAGAAAACGGTCCGAACACGACATGGGGCGGAACGCGCAACAGATAGAATTCGTCGCCGTCGCCGTCACCATGCGCCGAGCTTTCGTGGGGTGTCTCGTTCCCTTACCTTCCCGCCTCCTCTCCTCTCGGCAGCACCAAACCAAACAATTACCTTTCCCAAACACTTTGTGCTCCATTTCCGTGTGCAGATGGAGATGAAGATTCGCACCCGAAAGGAATACACGAAAAAAAAAATGCCACCACACGACACGACTGCCGGGGAAAAGTAAACCTGCCAGCGGAACTTTTCTTTTTCACCGCTGGTTTTTCACCGTTGGCATTTTTCTTTCACATCACAGCTGATGGAAATTGCGCCCAGAGAGGAGTGTGTGCCGGTGCCGGGAGCAAACGAAAAGACAAGAGCAACAAAAAAAAAAAAAAAACAGCAACCAACACAGTGGCAAAAACAGCTCGCGCCGACGGCGTTCACGTTGTGGGCATCGATTGGATGAAATTGGGAGTATAATCTTGACCTCGGTTTTGAGTTTGGGGGATGCGGAGACTTGGTGTTGACGGGGGTTTTGGGGTTGCTTTAACGCTGACACTTAAAGCAACGGTTGTTTTTCTGGCTGCATCGCACAAAAGTAGGTAAGATCGATGTCGAATATCTTGGGTAGAGTCATCAGCCATCATCAGTTGAGCTTTAAGACTAGAGATTCCTTCTTTATTTGTTTTTGTTACTTGGAATGTGTCCATTTCAAGACACTGTTTTGAGATAATTCAGTATTTGGAGCACATCATGTGTCCGGGTGCCATGTCCGGACAACCACTGGCAGGACGCATATCCTACAAAAAGCTCAGTCGTATTTTAGTCGCACCTGCTGCAGAAACTCTATGGCCATGGTTGGTCCAGCGAAGGCTCCATAAATAAATGATGCTACACATAATCGATAATATTTATTAAATACGAACCCCCTCGATTCTGTCCGCATGGCCAGTTCGAATGAACGTCCTCCCCACACACACACACACACCACAAAATAGGATGTCCAGTGAAACTCTTCAAAAATTTTCGTTTGCCAAAATAAAAGGCCCAGAGGGTTGTTAGGACGCGAAGGGGCCGTTCTGGATTTGAAAGCGCAAAATGGTCCCGCGCTCAGTTGAACACTGGGGGGAAGGGATCAAGCGATCTGGGCGGGTACCGGAAGGTGTATGGTGGTGGGTTGGTAACACCCACCAAAAGGAGGTGGCGCATTTTTATAATACATTTTTTATCCGCTCCAGTTTCACTAACCAAGCCCACAACAAATGATAGATGAAACACTCACACACACACACACACACAGAATAGTGTAATGGGTCGGTCATACGGGTCGGGTGGGGGGGGGGATCAATTTTATTTTCGCTCCCTTATTTTACCTGTTTTATGTTTTTTTTTTTTCGTTGGTTTTGCTGTCGTTTTGTTCGAGGAAATAAAAATAATAATGAGTTCGGAAAAATGTGCTGCATATAACCAAACCTATTACCCAGAGGCCCGGGGGGAGAGGCTGGCAATATGGACAACACACATATGGACGCAGGCCATAATGCTGCTGCGACTCGCGCGCTGGACAGTACACGGGGATCGTTTATTTGGGGAAAAACAGACACAAACAGGTACACCGCCACCACCCACCACCCACCACATAAAAATGCTTCAAAAAGTGTCTCTGAGAGAATGGGAGATTGTTGTGTGAAAAAAAGGGAAATAATGTGTGTGTGTGGGTTCTTTTTTCGTCCTTTTTGGACAACAAACGCCATTTTGAATATATTATTTAATTTTATAGCTATATAATTTTCACTTCACACTAGCAAGCAAGTAGAGTGAGTAGAAAGAATTTGTAATATTCTTTTAGTAATACTCTAAAACTATGCTAGAATTATTGAATCAATCTGTTAAATTTGCAATAACGAATCGAATCGATGAACGTTTTTGGGTTATGTTTAGCAAAATCCTCCCGCTTTTGTAGGAGAGCTTTTGCATCCTTCCAATCAATTATATTCTCAAAAATGCTTTGACATTAGCACACATTATTAGAATGAAAAGTATACTTAGAAAAAGGACAACAAATGGATTGGATTCATGTTTCAAATTATAAATAGTAAAAGGTTACATAATTACAATAATAAATCTTTTTAATAAATAAATTTAAAAAAATCTTACAAGTTTTCTATGAGTTTTATAAAATAAAACCAGTCAAATAGAGTTTCTACAGATTATAAAAATTATTGTTTAAATGATAATTCACACGACCTCTACAATTTATCTTCACAATTTTCCTAGTATCGTTAACATGTTGTTCCACATAACCAATTTACAGCAAACAAAACCTTAACCGCTTCCAGTGACTGACTAAATTTTAGAGAAAACCCGAATTTCCTCTAAATATTTGACTCAGCTAAATAATGGCAAAAAATTATAAAACAATTAGAGCACAAATCTGGCGGGACACGACCACTTCTACTAACAAGCACATAGGTGGAAACTGATTAACAAAAAAAAACACATAAAAAATAGGGGAAAAAAGATCGATCGTAGCAGCCAATGGGTGGGAAAAGGTGAAAAGTGTCCAAGGTAAATGAGACCAAAAAAACACACACACACACACACACACACACACTCATATAATCAATGTGTCGCCGAAAAAGATGATGGCACGTGACGAAAAATAGGGATGTGATCAACGACGTCAGGTGGGTGGTCGAAGGAAAAGGGGGGGAGTGGGTGGAGGAAAAAAAAGGAAACGTATGTGCTGAACAAAAAACCAGAACAGAAGAGAAGGAGTGTGAAAAGTGCGCTGCGGTGGATAATTCGGCTACAAGCAAATGAGTAAAAATCGGTAAAACACAACACCACATGAGAAAAATGCCTGGACTCCCCCTCTACCAATATCCTTTTGGGAGTGGGGGGGGGGGGGGAAGTGGGGGAAAGTGAAGTACGAGGTGGTGGATATTTTTACGCGGGATGGTGAAGAGCACAAGCCCAATGAGAAACAAAAAAAAACACACAAACACACACGTCCCTGTGTTGGTGCACCGAAAAGATGATTAGGGGTTGGGAGAACCGCACACAAACACACACACACATGATTGTCTGGTTAGGAAAAGAAACAGCATCATGATGGGGAAATAATATTAGAACCATCATTATGCTTGAGCATAGAAAAGCATGGAAAAGCCGAAAAAAGGGTGCAAAAATGGAAGCAGGAAAAAAAAAACGCCAACTACGACGACAGTGTGTGGTGGCTGCGCGTCCCCCTCATCACTATGGCAACATATAAATTCATTTAAAAAAGGAAACACACACACACACACACACTTGCCACTACTCCTAATTTTCGGAAAAGCGAATATTCATAAAAAGGCCAAATTGGGTTCGACGGTGTATGTGTGTTTGGACGTTTTTTTTTTTCTCTTCTTTTCTTCCCCCGGATTCCCCTCACGGCATCACACACAACAGCCCGAACCACCATAACGATCATGGATGTGTGCATGGTTTGGGAAATTTTGTGCAATTTTTTTTCTCATTTCATTCGGAGCCCCCTCCATTTTTTGGCGATTTCCGTCTTCCCCGTGTTCCATCCCGCAGGACTATTTGGTTGCGTACTGTTTGATGCGGATATTATAATAAATTTTTGTACATAAATTAAAGGTTCGCCTCCCGAACTACCACACTCCTTCTCCTCTCTCTCTCTCTCTCTCACTCTCCCAAGACTCGTCGTCTCCTCGTTGCTCGTCTGATCACGTGCTGTACATACATTTGCGCACATCTACTCACGCGGAGTTCGCATCATCTCCACATTAAAAATCCTTTGTACCCCACCAAACGTGGCACACGAAAGCATGTGTTGTATGTGTGTGTGTGTGTGTGTGTGTGTTCTAGGAGGAACTCAAGAGCAGCCCCACCCCCCACAACGGAGATTGGGTGGGTTTTTGGATACTTTAAAAAATAAAAGAGTTTGAGTAATGCGTGGAATGGCGTGATTTCAGCTATGTATTCTCTTTTTGCCTTTTAGCGTTTAAGGTCTTCTTTTATTGTATTGATGATCACACATGGTGTTACTTGTGTTGCGTTTTTTTTTTACTTTGTCATTTTTTGCTTGTTTAACTATTTCAAAAAATGGTATTAATAATAACTTAAGCAACTTCGCTAGTTATTGGTGCTATAAAGTTGAGATGTAGATGCTATAAAACAATAACACGATCACGCACACACGAGCTGAGTTAATTAGATGGTGCAAAGTTATTCGATCATATCTCCCTTCCATGTCTCAAACTTACACCAGCCCACCCACTCACCCTTTTTCTTCTTCTTAATGCCAACGTACGGAGGAATTCGGGCTCTTTATGTATGCAATTAAAAAATACGCGAAAACGCGACCCGCGATGGATCATTCTACATAGTTAATTTCAGTTTTTTTTTTTTTGTTATGACATAAGTAGTCTTATGTTATGCATGAATGTGTATGCGTGTGTGTTTGTGTGTATATGATTTATTCACTACCCGATACGTGCGTGCGCCCGTACTTGTGGGGACGGGTGACGCATGAAGCTTTCGGAGCAGTTTCCAGGCATTACAGACCCGTTGTTTCCAGCTCTCGGTTCATCCTTCATTGGCAACATTACCACCCAGAAAAGGGTAAAATTTTGGGCGTAAATGAGCGATGTGTTTTTTTTTTGGTTTTTTCCTGCATTTCGGGCAGTAATAACATTTCATTTTATTTCATTTCACCTCTTTTTCGATTGTATTTGGTTAATGTTTGAGCATTGAAACAAAGGTGGAAAAAGGAAAGAGTGCAAAAAAAAAATGCGCACACACACACAAACAAACAAAAACCAAATTAAATTTCCCAACCGCTCCACACTCGCTGCGTATACACTTCCCCCAATAGGAAACACTTTTCACTACATCCTTTTTGGCCCCAAACAGCATCCACAGCTTGTTCACTGTTGCCTCTAGCCTAATGTTAAACAATTCACCAGCTCGCGCCACTCCCCCCCCTCTTCCCCTTCCCCTCACCCTTTTTCTATCCGCTCAAACAATACCACTCCCTATTAAATGTCCCTTCTTCCTCGTCGCGTTCCCTCCACTTTTCACCACTATATCACACACTGTAATGATATGAAAGTGCGTTCCAATAGCAAAACAGGGAAAGCGAGATAGAAGCCACGTTTGCTTCTTTTTTTTCCATCAAGCAAGCCGTTCGGAGCGAGATAGCAATAACCGAAAAAAAGCAAAATACAAACCAAACCAAAAAAAAAAATAAACGAGCGAGAGAGTGAGCATTAACGACAACGAGAGGCACATGCGTAGAAAAATAAATGACACATAAAATAAAATCTCGCGGATACGCGGGGACCCGGGACCCGAAAAATGACGTTAGCACACACGTTAGCGCAATTTTCCACGCCCCCTTCTACGTGGAGCCACCGCGAGCAAGGGGGGGGGGGGAGGGAGGGGGAAGGGGGTTACACACAGGACTACTAACGAAATCCTTTTTCGTGTGCTCATTACCCCTTTTTTTGGGGGGACGAGGATCTTCTTCGCCGTTCTGCATCGCTGTGTCCCAAATAAAAACAATTTCGGCCAAAATCGAATACACACTACAGCAGCAAAAAGCTCGGGATTCGAACCGTACCTGGTGCATAAACCAGGTGAAACAATTCCTGATCAACTGACACTGTGTCTGTGTCTTACCCACAAAATCAACCCACCAAATCTTGATTGTTTTGTTTTTCACTGTTGTGGCTTTTGTTTGCAAAAGTGCGCTCGGAAAATGGCACCGCGCGTGAGGCAAAGAAGTGAGCAATAGATTGAACGCTTTCGCCGAAAAAAATGCGTCTGTCTGTTAGTTTTCGAGGTTAGCTCTCGAGCCCTTTATCAATAATGCATTGCATTTTTAAAACTGAATGAAGCTGTAATTTGAGAAAACCCCGGGAAAAAAACGTCAACCCGTGCAGCAATCCAAGCGAGAGATTGACTGCTTTTCTCCCGCAGTTTTTCCTCGCGGAGTCCTTTTTTGACTAAACAATCTGACGGAAAAACTCATACACATACACACGCAAACACATCTGCATACCATTTACTTATTGCCTTCCTCCCCCCCCCCCCCCACCCCCCTCTATCCACCTCTTTCCTTTACCTGTTCTTCTCTCATTTGGTTCCTGAGTCCCCGGCAAAAGATGGAAGCTTTCTTCGATCTGGACTAAAATTTCATCTCCTCATGCCGCCTTGCTTAACGTGTGTATGTAGATATAGGTATATGACACACGCGAACGAGAGACACGATCGATTATGCTGCTTAAAAAACGCGCGCTGCACATTACACGTACCCCGGCCGAACTCGAGAGGAGGCTCACAATAAAACAGAACACATAAAACATGGGCGATGTGCTTGGAGAGGAGCAATTCAAGAACTCTCGTGCTAGGAGATTACGTGAAGAATGTAATATTTATTCCATTTCAGTGTGCAAGTGGTGGATTTGATTTTGTTTCTTGGATTTAAAAGAGAAGTAACTCGAAACTTCATTACAAACAGGGTTATAGATAGAAGCAGGTTGAAATACATCAAATAAGATAATGAAAACTAATTTAATTTTTGTTTCAGACTAGGAAACAATCTACGTCGTTCTTCCCAAATAAACAAAAATCAATGTGTGGTTTGTTGAAATTTATTTTTGTTTTAAATTATATTTGTTTAATGATAGGCACCAATTTAAAAAAAGATAATTATGCGAAAAATAATAGCTTTTTAGGTAAACTTTTGCTCGATTTCGATGCAAAACTCTCATTTTAAGTTTTCTTTAGTTAGAGTTTGAAGAAATGCGTTAAATCTGGCCATTAATATACTAACTTCATTATTGAAATTATCTAAGAAGATTTCACACCCCTTTTCATAGTAAGTAAGAAGCGGCGTCTTCTCATTTTTACTCAGTAAAATTTAGAAGAAAAAGATTTTTCTTTCGAACTGAAAGTAAAAAAACAAAAGTTATGTTTAATCTTCAGTAGAGTGTCAAACTTTACCCCTCTTAAATACCAAAAACTATATACTGCATAATAAATAAATCAAAATCGTAAAACAAAGATTTAAAAAGCACGTGCACGGCTGATTTTCGACGGAAAGAAGCAGGCTGTAACTTTGCCCAAAACCGTTGAAAAAAAAATTCAAAAAGAAATTCAAGACACACAGCGATGGACCATAAAGACCACACTTTTATGTCCGCTTTCCGAAAAACTGTTTTCGATACTTCTAATAGGTATAACCATATCAAATTTTGATATGGAATCGCTGCTGCAAAATGTAAAATATAACGCATTTGCCACAAACACCATAGACACAAATCACCAACCTATTAAATACAACAAAGAAATCATACCAAATGACATGAAAGCCACAATACTAGGTGTCATTTTTGATGCTAAACTATCCTTCATTGCTCATTGCAACTACACGAAACGAAACAGTAAAAATCGGGTGAATCTTTTCAAAATGTTAGGACTCTAAAAGCATGGCTCATTCCTAAGTTATTATACTGGGGGTTGAAATAGTGTCAAATAAATAAACCTAGATTTGAAAAACAATTTTAGTTCCACTTTATCACGCTAGTTTGAGGTATTCTACCGGAGCCTATATCACCAGTCCCACTCTCTCACTGATCTGTGAAAGCGGTCAGTTGCCTTTCTCTCATATCATCACCCACAGATTAGCTGCAACTGCCGGCATTTATCCAGAGAGCCCAAAACATCTTCTTGGAGTTGACAAATCATCGGATTTGTCCACCAATTGTAAAGCAAACCAGTTGGAGATCGTCCATGGGTACCAAAGGGACCCTACAATTGAGTGGACCATGAAACATGAGTTACAAGCAGTTCCCAGGACTTCAGTTGCCGAACGAATCTTCAAGGAACTACTGCAAAGGCAATATCCGGAACATCACCACATCTGTACCGATGGATCTGTAGCAGGAAAAGATGCAGGTTGGGGAATCTTTTCGGTGAATGACGAATGTGCCATCAAACTAGCCGACAATAGCAGTATTTTTTTTTCGGCAGAAGAGATTGCCATTATAATTGCCACTAGCCATTGTCGCATTGAAGGGAATGAAGAAGCTGATAAAGCTGCCAATCAAGGTCGGGAACAACAAACAGAACATGAGGGAAATCTCTCCCGGAAGGACATGTTGAAATGGGCGGCAAAAAGGTTAGAAGAAATATGGCAAGAAGAATGGTGGAATTTCAAAGAAAACAAACTTCGTATCATAAAAACATCAGTGGCTCATCAGCAAGAAATCCTCACCCGGCTTAGGATTGAGCATTCCAGAATCACACACGGCTATCGGGGAACAAAAAGCTGACCCTGGAAAATGTAGTTACTGTGGTGTCAAATGCCATCCGGACTGTCGCCCCGTAGTGAGCCCCGTTATGCCAATAAGAAGAAGAATAATCGATTTCATAATTCGTCCAATAACAGGAACGTGTTTCCAAAATGTTTAACTAAATTTTACAACAAAAGATCTAAGAAGATTCGTTAAAAATTGACTTCATAATCTCATTTTTGCCCAATGTGCAATAGTAACAGGTGGGCTGATAAGTCCCCGGTCTGACACATAGATGGCGCCGCTATTATTAAATGCATATTATTTTTATATAGCATCAACCTTCAAATGATTCGTGTCAAATTAGTTTGTGAGACAGAGCGTCTTTTGTCAAGCAACTTTTGGTTGCTTGACGAACGAAAAAAGATCGAAGAAGAAAAATGTGTTGTTCCACCAAGACAACGCACCGTGCCACAAGTCATTGAGAACGATGGCAAAAATTCATGAATTGGGCTTCGAATTGCTTCCCCACCCACCGTATTCTCCAGATCTGGCCCCCAGCGACTTTTTCTTGTTCTCAGACCTCAAAAGGATGCTTGCAGGGAAAAAATTTGGCTGCAATGAAAAGGTGGTCGCCAAAACTGAGGCCTATTTTGAGGCAAAATCGAAGGAGTACTACCAAAATGGTATCAAAAAATTGGAAGGTTGTTATAATCGTTGTACCGCTCTTGAAGGGAACTATGTTGAACAATAAAAACGATTTTTGACAAAAAAAAAGGGTTTTTCTTTGTTAGACCGGGGACTTATCAGCCAACCTGTTAGGTGGTCTTATATTATTGTCCGTCACTGTATGCGCACTGTCAATTACTTTTGTTTAAGTTTTATGTAAGTTTGATAGCAAGTTAAGCTAAGAACACAATTTATTAATCGAATCTAGGATACGTAAAACCATCAATGTTTTGCAAAACGTTCCCTTTAACATCTTCTAAATGCTAAATGTAATGTTATGTTGATTGGTTTTAAAGAACATCTCCGTGCAAAACAAACCAATTCCTTGTCCCTAAACAAACATATGAGTTCGCATGACCTACTCCTTATGCCTATATCCACCGTACAGTCTTCCCGAAAGTGGTCATACGATGCATTAAGCGAATCGTTCGGAAGATAAATCCGTCTCAAGGGGCTCCAATTTCAACCGCAACCCGACTGGCTGCACGGCAGCCAAAACGAATAGAAAATGTGCAATAGCGAAACGGCATAGAGAATGTGCAAAGGAGCGAGGCAAAAGACGTATGCGGATTCACAGTTCCACGCCATGCATCGCCTCCCCATTCCCGTAACAACTTCCACTTCAATCTTATTTTATCGTGTGCATGACCTTGGCGAAACCTCCTAGAGTCTGCACCGAGCGTAAGCCCGTGTCTAGCAGGCGAGGGAAGTGTTGCAGCGCAAAGAATTCACCGAATTTAGTTTTGGACCCTCCAGAATGATGCGATAGACGCAACAAAAAACCCGGCCGAAGGCAAGAAGAAAGGTCAAGCTGCTCCTGCTGCTGCTGCTGCTGCTGCTGCTGCCGATGCATGAACGAACAGCATCGCCGCATACGATGACCGGCGAAAAATAGCAATAATAAAAACAACCAACCACCACCAATCAGCCAACACAACTGGCGGAGATGGAGAAGCAAACAACAAGCACACACAAAAAAAAACAGACTAAACGCAAGAAACACGTTGTCTAGCGGTACGGAAGTAGGCGACGTTAGACGACGACGGCACCGTCTGGATGCCGCAAGAAGCAGTTGCAAAAAGCAAGCAATAGAAGAGTTGCTGCTGCGCCAGTCCGTGGTGGAATAAAATGTGCAGCAAAGACCGTACGGTCGTACTTGGGGAGCACAACGCATCGCAACGCGCTCCACCGTTCGCTTGCGCTTCCTGGTGCTTGGGGAAGACATTTGGAAGGAGGTCACTCAGTACTTCTGCTCTTTGTCTAGCCGACCGTGCGTCCCTGTGCCCGCCTTGCTGCCCGTTGTCGCGCCCGATTCCTTTAGGCAACGTGCCACAGCTGGTCTGTCCGCCGTCTTGCTTCGTCGTTGAGATTGTATCTTGCCCGGCACATTGGCCCAGACCTAGGCACAGTTGTTCTCATCGCGCGAAGGGAAAAGATGGGTGGTGGGCGGTGGGTGGGTTTTGAAAGGAGAGGTGAAATGAAATCGAAAGTATACACACATGCTGCCATGCCGTTTCGTCGGGTAGGCGTGTGTGTGTGTGTGTGTGTATGTGCATGCTGCAGCACGGTGAGATATGACCGACCGGGAAATAGCAAAACCATGACCGACCGACCGACCGACTGAGAGTGCAAAGATGTAGGAAAGCACATGCTGTTAGATCATCTCGTGGCGGTAGCGAAACCGGTAGCGCATGTTGAAAAGATGCATGAAGTTTTTCATGGTCTAGGGAATTGGGATTTTGGAAAAGGAAATGAGCTTTAAATTTACTTTATTCACCGCAAAGTGAACTACTAGGATCAATTGAAATTTGAGGCTGACGTTTAAGATGTTTTAAATAAATCATATGTGTTGGTAAGCAGTCGATTATTCACATTTTTACCTTTATGCTTTTTATCATTTGAAAATTTAACAGCAATAAGTAAATGAATAAATAAATAACAAATTAACTATAAATGACAATACGGCACTGGACCGTCATTATTAATTATAAATAAATTAACTATAAACACCCCAATTTATATTAATGACATTCACTAATAATTTACGTGATTCAACACGCGGTGTACTAAAAATAATTTTCAAATTTCAAAATCGTTAATAAATAAAATAAGATAACTTTAATAGCAGAATCTGGGACATCTGGGACAGAAGCGCCTGTCTTCAAACGGCTGGACCGGGGTTCAAAACCCATCCGGACCGTCCCCTCCGTAGTGAGGACTGACTAACCAACTACGTGGTATCGGCAGTCTAGTAAGCCATTTAGATGACCGGCGTGACCTTAAAAGTCGTATAGCCAAGAAGGAGAAGGATGGGACAATATTCCAATACCAAAAGTGGATGCGACAGAGATGCAGGTCTTCACACTGCAGGACCGCATTCAATTCCCATCCGGTTCATTCACCCGCAGTTGCATTCACCAACCAATCGACCACGTGGTAACCATAATTATAGTAAACTATTCGATGTTCGTGTATGTTGTAAAGTCAAGAAGAATATAAAGAAGCCTGTTTCAAATGCTTTTAAATATGATGTTAGTAATCTAGTTCTGAACTAAGTATTTTTATACTAAAATACTTAGATTTTAAAACTAGCAATATTATTCTGGGACTCACTACAGTTTGTTCAAAACCAGGAAATTCTCTTGACATAAACTTTGCTACCTTCACACAGCCGTTTTATGAACTCACCGGAGCTTGCATCGCCCTCGAATGGCTTTATTAGACTACTGTAGTTAAATAGTCAGTCCTCACTACGGAGGATCGGTCCGGAAACCACCAAGCCGCCCCTCATTAATTAATATGGTTCATAGAAATAATAACGCTAAAACTGCCGGGCTTCTCAACCTTACTAGAACCGCCATATGGGACAATTTTATCCCATACGTTAAGGAAACATATTTTTACATGTTTATTATTATCTAAGGGTTTCTTTGTGGTAGAATAATGCATAAGCCTCATAATTTGGTATAATAATGCTTTGTTAGCAACTCAATCAATAATTTCAAAAATCGAATTGAGGTTATCGTTTGATCGTTTGAACTACCCACCCACGATATCAAGCACAGTTTACTTTACACTAACATAAAATTATAGGACTTTTAGTGATGAACGCTTTTAATTATTCCTTACAGGGTTGAACGACAGTAAATCTAGGCTTAGAGTTATAAATAATCGAAACAATCAAGTGATAAGTAGGATTTTTATGATAATAAAACAAATCTTTTGTTGTAAGCCGTTTGGGTCTACGCGGGCGTCTGTGACTCCCTTTAGAAACTTGTCAATACCGGCATTTTACGTCAGTACAGGTTTAAATTAGATTAGGTCAGATCAGGTTTAGATTAATTATTTCAAGCATCTATAACACATCTTTAGGGTTCAAAATATTACATTGCTGTATCAGAAAATGGCTCACATGAAACGCATATACGTACGAAACACTTTTAGTACATTTTTTATATACTGATCTATTGCATGTGAAGCATTCGTTAGCCTCTTTGCCCTCGTGACAGGACATTTGAACCTGGCTGCGCCAGCGGAAGCACCTGACCCAGGGAAGTTAGCGTTGGCGCTAACTTCCCTTATTTCCAGCGTACTCTTTGGCAAGTTCTTCGCCTAGCTTGAAAAGAAGATCTCGTCAAGATGTATTTTGTTTTGTTAGTTCTTTGTACAAGACCCAACCATTGAATTCCTCCCAAATCAGGAATATTAAAATATGAATAACCAGGACACCTTCTACTAACACTTTTCACTGAATACTTTCTACACATTTGGTCAACTACATCAACTACGTACTTGATCGAATTGTACAAAGACACCTAAGTGCAACAGGCACACTGGTTGGTGCACGAGTGTTGGGAGAGCATACACAACGACCAAGCAAGCCGACAAATCGAATCGTGTAGGCTACCATACAAGTAGGCCCTGCAAGTATTGTGCTGGGGATCCCAATACGCAATAGCCAGCCGTGCTTTGGGTGGAGAGCGGGCGATAGGGGCACTCAGACGAACCAGTGCTGCCACAAAAATTGTGGTAGACTGTACGAAAATGATGCTTTTACGGACTAGCCGATTGATGATAGCGAAAAAAAATAATTATGTAGTAAGATGATGATGATGATGATGATGATAATTCCCACCTCTTGCCCCAACACAGGTTTGAGAAGGACGAAACTATCTTTAAGATATTTAAACTCTAATAAATGTTTTGAATATCCATGTAAAAAAAAACTAGACGAGAAGTGGTGGCATCAAGGAACACTCTACGGTATACATCGGTTTTTATACAATTCCAGCCCTAAGACCCTAGTTCCCTAGTGTCCGTTAAAGTTGCCTCCCGGCTACCATTGATGGGTAACGGTCTACCACCTTTTAGAACACACTGTCCGATGCGTATGGCCAGAACTCCAACACCAACATGGTGTCAGAGAACTACCTTCCGGGACAGGAGAATCTAATGTGTCTCAGAAATTTGGCCACGTACAACATCCATGAATGAATCTTGCAGTTACCTTGCCAGACTGCATGAAAAACGGTAGAATCCACGGGCATCCCTTGAATGTCCACTTATACGCGCGCGTGTCTCAAACTATGTTGTCTCATTCAATTATTTTTTTAAAATATTATTAATTCAAACAATCTATAATCTTATCATCATCAACGAGATCGTGATGACAACTGCAGTTACACTAGATAGAGTCAAGTAGGACAACTACATACATCAATGACATAAAGATCACATTACACAGTTTGTTTTACATAATCGGCACATCCGCGTCTAAACTGGAACAGGTTGCTCGCATCTTCAATTTCCGCTAGCATCCTATTGTACATTTGGATTCCTTTGAAGAATAGAGAGTTTCTAGCTCTCTGCGAACTCATGAAGAAACAAGATTGTCGAGCAGAAATCAAAGTGTGGTGATATTATTGATTTGTAGAGCTGAATTTTCCCAACTAAGTTGAGATCGTTCGCTAGTCTACTCATCACTCCACACTTTTTGGCAACTTTGGCGATGACCCAATCTATGTGAGCATCGAATTTCAACTTTTCGTCCAGTAAGACTCGATCGATTCGTTCCGAATTTATGACGATAGAAGGAAGGCTGACCAATCCACTCGCAGACATTACCATGTAACTGGATTTTTTAATGTTCAATGCAAGCTTTTTGTACTTCAACCATCCAGCTAGAGCGTTTAAATCGATATTAAGTAGAGACTCCCGCTTGTTTGATATCTTTATGCGAGATAAACATAACAGTATCATCAGCAAAAAGATTGATCTCACAAGATTTCAAAACCTGTTTCATGTCATTTATATACATGATGAACAAAATTGGTCCAAGCACACTTCCTTGCGGAACTCCAAGAGTGTTTTCGATAGGCTCTGATATAGAGGTTCCAAATAGCGTTCTCTGAGTTCTATCTTTTAAATAACTATCGAACCAATTGAGCTCCCGCCCCACAATACCAAACCACTCAAGAGTTTTCAACATTAAGGGTCTAGATATTGTCTCAAATGCTCTTTTCAAATCCAAAAAAAAAAACAGCAATTATCGAATACTTCTGTTCCATTAGCACTTTCCACTTCGCCAGTACAAGATTCAAGGACGTTTCACAGGAGTGACGCAAAAGTAAATGCACGTATGTAGTTGAATACTTTGGCGCATCTTTATTGTTCTATTCGTATTGGCATGCATTGTAACGAAAACGAATAGACGCCAGTGCTTCCAGACTTGCAGATGCACATCCGTCACTCGTTGACATGAGAGGGATACCAGCCATCTCAACCGCATTTTGCCTATGGGACAAAAATGTCCCATAATAAATAGAATTAAAATCGTTAATCGTTAAAAATAAATAAAAGTCAGATAATTTCAATGGGTTGTCACGACGGCAAGCGCAATAACACACCTTTTTCGAGTGCGATGGGACCAAAAAGTCCCTTCGGCGGTTCTAGTGTTAAAAATGAGTCGTTCTGCCCAACCTGTCTGTTTAAAAATGTGGCAGCACGAAGCATAACGGAACAATGTTTCCACCGCCATAAGAATATAACAGGACGCCGTGTCGTTTCTAAATACATTCTACTTCTACTACTACTAAAACTTAACGTTAGATTTTTGATTGACTATCTAGCCACAGGTTTGAACAAGTCAAGGACGCTAGAAATAGCAGGCAAAACCATTCGAGGGAGTAGAATTACACACTAGGATTGACTATGCTGTCAATTATAAAGCAAAAATAGACAAAGTTGCAAGTTTCTCGGCAACATTAAAATAAAATAGCTTCATTTTAATGCTTTGTGTTAAATAAGCCCCTTACGGCACAGCAATGTACAGCTTATCAACAGTTAAGTATTTAAAATCATGTTTTATTCATTGTCTCATTGTTTACCACAAACTATACCGATCTAATAAGCAAGAACTCGAAAAGATGCTGACGAAAACTATTCGACAGACTGGTCAAGTCCCATCGTTACACCCACACCGACCACATAATAACAAAAAAATAAACTATTTGCATCGTAGCTCCCGGACACAATATTCCCAGCTCCAGACAAGCTGGCAGGAAACGAAGAGAACCACAACGCACAAAACGGAACGGACGACAACGACTCGGCACCAGCGTGAAAAAAGAAGCCAAAGAAAAGAATTGCCATTACTCAGTCTAGCTGACCGCCCATCCCCCGTCTGGCTGAGATGCTTTTTTTTTTTTGCTCTGCTGCTGCTGCTAAATGGCAATAGTAAATCAGAAGACCGAAACTATTCCGACGGACGCGTCCAAGAAGAGTTCTGACCCACGGTGCTTAATTTTGTCTCGGCCGCCTTATTGTTGGTTTCTCCTCCCGCTCGTTTTCCTAGCTCCAACGCGTTAGAGGGTCGCCCTCAGAACACACATGTAGCCGAAAATAATAAAAGAAGCTCCCCACCACACCAAACCCCCTTGTAATCTACCCTTCGCTTTTGATCGTGCAAGCTTGTTGCAGTTTTTATTTCGATTTTGTTTTCCGTTTGCTGTTCGTTTGCGGGACAGCGTGTCATCGACAAAAGCGGGAACACACGATCGTGGCTTTTTTTTTTATTTGGTCGTTTTTCCTTCACCATCTCTTCGACCGATCGCCGGGAAAGACACCGCCGGAGTTTCGCCTACTGAGAGTTGCAACAACAGTGCTAACACAACACACCGAAAAAGAACCGCAACTTGCATTAGAATGCCAAAAATAGAGTGCAACAGAGATAGAGATAGCGAGCGGGGAGGAGGAAATGCATCAGACTGTACTCTTCACCCATCCGTGCGTCAAGTGTTTGGGCCTCACGGTGTCCCCGGCCGCAACTTTATCTCCCCGAAGGCGTGCGTTGAAGAGGGGTGGTTGCAAATGCGTAGAAACGAACGAGCCCCCGTCTCACAGCGGGTCGTCGGTAGGTTTATCTACCTCCTCTATTGTTTCCTCCCCTTCCACCCTTGCGCCTTTTTTGTTAGCGCACTCTAAGCTGCACAATCTAGTAAAGTCGCGCGCCGGGAACGTTGGAACGTTGGGCACGGAACGAAGGAAGTGTGAGTGCGAATGAACTCCATCGCGCATCGCTCCATACACTCCTGTTTTCCAACCCCCTAAGGTAGGGTCTCGCTCCCGCACACAGCTGCGCCCATCGCTCACGCTCGCTCGCTCTTTCTCTCTCGCTCTCTTCTCTAGGAAAGTCGCAGACGATCTAATCATATCGCATAGTTGCTGTTGCGGCTGCTGCTACACGGTGCAACGCGCTAATGCGCTTGGGACTCGCGTTCAAGGTCAGACACAGACGAATGATTTGATCGTTTTTTTTTTTGGTTCCTCTTTTTTCGCGCTCGTTTTAGACAAGCAACATTTGTTTGCGGTTAGCAGTGTGTGGGTCTGTTTTCTTTGCCCTCACCCCCCCCCCCCCCCCCCCAAACCCCCTTTGGTCGTTCTTTCTCTCCTAAGCGCAATCATCATTCCTGCTGTGTGTCTGGCTGCGATCGCCGTTTAGTTTCGCTTCTTTTTCTTCTTCTTCCTTTGCAATGCTCTTGACGAACACACATTTGGTTAGATTTCAAGGTTACATTAGAGCCGCCGCTATTAGGGGGGGAGACCATTCCCTTTGGCCGTTTTCGAGCGAGTGGGCGATGTCTAGCCGGGAGGAAATCCAGGGAAAGGGTGACTGCATTCGGCATTGAATTGGATTCGAGGGCACATTTTGGTCCGGCGAAATGAGGACTAGCCAGGGGAAGGGTGAAAAGATGATGGAAGTTTCTAGTGGTAGGAAGAGTTTCGATGTGCGCTTTAAAAATTTTAACAAAGAATTGAAATGGTTTCTTGGAAGCGTTGTGCCAATACGCCACCTCGACACGGTCCGGATGCATTTGATCGTAATTCTGGGCTGAAGGTTTAGAGAACTGAAGGCTCTTTTAGTTATGAAAATAAGAAAAATGGGATCTTTACAAGAATTTTGTATTTTTATGCTTCAGAAAAAATGCAAAAATCTTTTCTATCAATTTATACAATACATCAACCTTTAGAGGAAAACCGGGTATTAAAGGTGCCTAAAACTACACAAAATAGTCAAAACTTTATGCCTCTCTTTGCTATCATACCTGCCTTCATTATCATCGTTTCGAACGTTCTCCGACTCAGCACAACGCCTGCTTTGAACGATTAGACTTGAGCGTGAAGCTAACGACCATCGACTGTAAACAGACCAAAAACCAAAGTTCGATGACATTTGGTGAATGCAAAATACACATTTAGTCAACCCGCCCCCCCGCAAACCGGTGACGCAGGGTGTAGTGCAACCGATGCACCCTCCCTGCCCTGCACGCTCTCCCCAATGCCTCCCCCCCCCCCCCCCCATCCTACCTTTGCTGATCGGGGAGGGTGGATTTAAGATCACGCGCTCGGCCGAGCGTGTTGAGCAGTGCAGCAGGGTGTGAAACATTTTCGGTCTCAAAATTCTGGGCCGCGCAAAAACAAATTTCAAAACAACGCTTCTTCCTCTTCGCTTGTCACTTCGGTCGGTTGGGTGCAAATATTTCAACCACAGGCTGACCGATGAAGCCAACGAAAGCGGACGAAGGAAGTGCATTCTGGGGGGTATGTGAGACAGCGAACGAGATCAAACTGTCGAGAAGAAGTGGACGCGTACACACACTTACCAAAGTTTGGCTTGACCCGGTCGTACGCGCGTGTTGGTGTGGATGCCGGCCACAGGTCGAGTGTTTTGTGAGGATTGGCCACCACCATCCACCAGAGTGCATTGACATCACTCTATGCTTTGCGTTTCACTTCAACACCCAGCCGTCAATGACGACGCAGCAACAAACCTCTATTTATATTTGACGGCAGAAGGTTTCCCCCTTTTCCGCTATCTTGCCACCCCTGGTGAAACAAGAAGCTACCTACCCCCTCTCCCCCTCCCCCTTTTCGACCTGGTCCATCGTGCATCTCGCAATCCGCAGTCATCTGCGGACAACAATCATAAGACCTCTTGCCACACTCTCACACGCACACACGCCAAATATTCGTCAAAATCATGTTGGAGGGCGAATAAAAAAAAAACCACGACGCACTCATATCCCCTTTTTTTTTTGCATTATTCTATATTTACTTTCTTACTCTCTTTCTTACGCTTTCGCTACCCATCCCCCCCCCGCCCCTTCGGATGACGGCCGGTCTAACCGTCGCGTCACTATCGCGCCTTGCAAACGAAGGCAAACATAAATACTCCATATTCCAACGCGGTGGAGAGATTTCTTCGGAAATAACACAAATGCGAGCGAAAAGAAGAAAAAAAAAACTTGTGTCCGCAAATTAGGTCAAACGCAGTTGGAACGCAAACCCCCTTCGAGTCTTCCCTCCCAAATCACTTTGCTGCACCAGACAATGTACTTTGCATTTGGAATGAATGATCTTTTCCCTTTCGAGCAAACGCGGTTGTCTGGGTGGCCTTTGGTACGCGAGACAGCCAAACCAATATAACGCGTGTTCGATCCGTTTGTTGGTTGAGCATGCAACAAAAACGCATTCCATTTTGGCATTTTTAAATTTGACTTTAAGCTTCTTTTTACGCTCGTTTTCTTTTTCCTGCTCAAGACGTTTGGTGTGTGTATTGCTTTAGAACCCTGTCAAACTCAAATATTATTTTTTGTAGCTTGGTTCATTAGCTGAACTTTGAAAACTTTAGGCCTGATTATCTCTTACAAACGGAAAAGTCTCAAGACAAGTTTATCAATACAAAACGGAAAATAAATTTGCCTTATGAAACCGTTCTTGTGACAGACAACAGGCTGCTTCGTAGTATGTTCAATCCTTTGGAACTTACGAATGAAGGGTGAGTTTAGCATGTGAAACTTTTGCATAAAACCATTATGATATGTTATCGAGGTTGCTCTTTTCATATTTAAGAAATAATTTCGTGTATCGAAGGAAATTTTTCTCGATATTCTTAATGAGATTGAGCCAAAGCTTTCGCCTGTAAGGGCAAAAGAACTCACGCTAAAATAAATATTGGCTGCTAAGGTGCAGTTTCTTCCGGATTGGAGTCACTAAAATGAAACCGGGAATGATTTTAATAAAGCAATTGCTGCACCGACTTTCTCCGTGACATTTACCAAGTGTGTACATATTTTGGAAGAAACGTTGCCGCCCAAATACATTTCATTAGAAATGGAACCAAAAGATCCTTTCTGAAGTAAAATAGTGACATTTTGGTTGGAACTGCACCAAAAAACGAAAGGGAAACACACAGAACCGAGTGAGTTTGGCGCCTTTCCTGTTCGAATAGGTGACGGAAAACAGTTTGACAAATACGATTCCCCCGATTCGTGTTGGAGAATACAAATTCTTGGCAGCGTACTTGTAAGATTGCCTTTCGTTAGGTTTTATTTTTCCAACAGACAATACAAACGGCTGTCAGAATTTAAATCTTCCGTTTTTGACAGCTTGTGTTTACAATTTGTGTGTGACAGGACCTGACGAGCACTTTGCATATTATCGTAGTTTTTTCACCAATAAAAAGATACAATGATATTTTGAAAATATTTTTGCATCAAAGTTTGTCCAACTAGTTTGTACTTTTGATTTTTAGCTTCTTCTTCTACAGTTTCTTTGGAGCCACCTTCTCGAGCGGTCTTGATCGCCAGTAATTGTGCTGAAAAATTGATCAATGGCAAGCATTTTCCACTAACTAAAGCTCAGGTCATCGAATCCGTAAACCGTTCCGTCCGATAAGATTGATAGGAACGTTAAGGACCCTTAAACTCTTCTCACTGGCTAGTGTAATTCTAACTCATCAGGACAGACTAGAAAAGCTAGAACTAGGTCAAAGAAAAAGTGTTTGCGATAAACAAGCATGCTCCTGAATAGATTAACGACAAAAAAGAACACTTTCTTGCAGACTCAGATCTTTTCATCTAAAAAGCGGATTAAGCGGCCACGTAGGACCCCCGACACGAAAGGGGTACCGAGCCCAAAATGAAATGGTTGTTGTACACAGGTTGGTGTACGCGGTTCACAGGTTGGTTGAATTACAGGACCCTCCATAAAAGGGCCCCAACACCATTTGCGCACCCGAACAGGGCCAAATACCTTACTTCCCTGCTTTTAGAAGGAATATCTTCATTCAGTGAGATTGTAACGTCAGAAAACGTTCTTTTTTTCATTTAAAGACAAGGCTGGGAATAATTTCAAAGAGAAAAACGCGAAATTTAATCTTTGAAAATAATACCAATCACCTGCCAAACAGCTTCAACTGCTGCCAGATCATACGGAATAATAATGACAACGCAACACGCTTTTATGATACCCCATGCACACACACACACACACACACACACTCACAGATTGTTTAAGGTGCATTTGCAAGATGCACAAATCATTAAAAAAAACGTGATGCCTATTCGGTTTACTTACTGCCCTTTTAAGTCGCTATCCCACATTGCATCACCAAAATGTCAGCCAAAACGGATAAAACAATCTTCAGGTAAATGCAATGGGCAATGCGTTCGGTGGGGAGACTTTGCGTCTGCTTACTGCCAATCTGATTGTTTCACCGGTGGTAACGGCAGACACTTGCTTGCGCACTTACCTACTTTCGACAAGGACGCAACGGCACTAAAATGAACGATTATCCCCTAAACCATGTGAATGTTGTTGTGCCTTGCAAACCGGCAGGACACAAGCGCGTTTCAGTGAATGTTTAAATAAAAGGAAAAAAGAAACATTTGTTTTAAATGAAATTTTAACACAAACACAACTTTCATGCTTCCAGATCGCTTAAGGTTTCTTGTGGCAGTAACAAACATCCAAGTGGGCAACAAAATGCTTTGCAAGATGATGACAGACGGTGATGGGAATTTAGTTTCCATCCGGATTCATTCCGGCCAGACGGATTCGTTTTGGGGGAAGCTTATGCCGGTTTTTTTTTTTTGCTGTCTTCTTTTGAGGTTGCGAACGATGAATAAAACCACAAAATAAAATCGACTTATTGCAATCACTTTCACTAAAAAAAAACCGTACATGTAACAGTCGTGGATGCAACTGCACAACACGGCAGGCGTATTGCATCCGTGAATCACGTGACTGCACGAAGCGAATGCAACGCCCAAAAAGGAATCGAAAGCAATAGGAAACAATGTCTGTAGTTGCGGTGATTTTATATTTTCAACGAAACATCAACTAAATTTGCTTCAATGAAAATTAGCTCTATAAGAGCTGGTGGTTAAAAATAATTTTAAATTATTATTGCACAAGAAGGGTCAGCTTCTGTTAAGTAAACTTTATCGTTTTGCATGTGATCGATTTTTCACAACTAATTTTAAGTTCATTTAAAGTAAATAATGACTAATTTTCCTATATAATGTTTTTCTTAGCTACACTTCCTGTCTTATATTGGTCATACATTAAAGATCCATTAAACAACTCTGCATTGTTGAGTGAAATGACTTTCCCCCGCAATTATTAGTACCTTAAAGACAGCTTCACAGTTTGATCAGAAAGTTGATTTTGGGATTCTTTAAAAACGGCCAAACGCTTCCTCTGTACACCATCTCTCCACCTTGCGCAGCATAATCTGCATCCCTTTACATTAACTGCATCCATCCACGTAGTGCTGCCCCTTTAGAAAGACTCCTCGAATGCAATACACACAAACGAGAAGAAAAAATCGATCGATCAAAGTCACATGATCTCCAGCCACGGGATGGGGATGGAAGAAATGTGGTGCAATGCATTAGCGAACGATGCATTCGATGCACAAAGCAATCGGTATACAGACTTACCAAAAAAAAAAAAAAAGGGGGGGGGGGGGGAAAGAAACAGAAAAGAAAGGAATGACGGCGCCATTTGCAGTAAAAGTCAACATACAACGACGCTAGCGGACGATCGCCATTTCGTCCCTCCATGGCACGATCATCATCCTGGTTTACAATTTTTGCCACGAAAAAGGAATACTACACACACATACACACAAGTAGACCAATAACTCAGAGGCAGCCTGTAGAGAAATGCATCATTCCCATGATCTTCTCAACATGATCACACCCCGACCGATGATGATGCACGGTGTATTTTTGAGCTAATGCAACCAACTGCACCGCAACGCTTTTCGTGACCGTGGAAGGATAGGGGGGAGCGCTAAGGGGATGGAGACTAAAATGCATAAACCAGTCATACCAGTAAAAGGAAACCGTATGAAAAATCAACAAAACACGCATTCGGTTCGCAACACCCCTGGCGCGGCAATCCTTGCGTTGCAAGGGTTCAGAAGTATGTCAAAGTGCCTTGCAACTTGAAACTTGTATACATCCTCTCTTAATGATTTTCGTTGCTGAAGGTTCCAAAGAGAAGAGGAGAAAGAACGAGAGAAGAAACAAGTCACACACATACACAAAAACGGTAATGATGTGCGAGGCTAAATGTACAGTGCCGCGAGTAAAGAATCTATAGGAGGATACAATCATGAACGCTAAATTGCATCCTTTATGCATGGGTGCCGGAGCAACACTACGTACATGATTGGCAAAAGCAACCCTTCCCGGGAGAACCCGGCGCGTTTTGAAGGGAAAATGCAATTTTTAGGTAAAAATCTACTCAGATTCGCCTGCCAACCGCTTGATGCCTAGTGCGCGATTAAAGACGACGGCAGGATTTTGGCCTCTAGGCTGCCTTGTGCGCGAACAATATCCAACGAATAGCTTCATCCACAGCAAATACCGACGAACCGGTTTCCTCGGATGGGTTGACTCTTTTTTGGGAACGATCGCAAAATTCGTACCCCAACCAAAAAAAAAGAAAAAGAAATTCACTTTAGACAGATGGTTGTGTAGAGTGCATTTGGAAGCTTCTGGAGCTTACCATGCTAGAGGGAGCTATACATGTAGAAAGAATAAAGTTGCCATAATTTTGAAAACATTATTTCAAAGCCCTATTGAATACCCTTTTGATCCCCTGCAAAGCAACTGCCTTTTATCATTCCTTTAGTTCATTGATATAAAATAAACTACTAGTTAGCCCCTCAAATTTCACCAACCTACCCCCCCCCCCCTCCCTTACCTTCGCCACCCTTGAGGGTGGCAGGTCAACTCTATTCTTACACGCAAGTGCTGATGAAAAATTGTCACGTTGATGTGCAGCTCGCCAGCTAACCGGACGAAGGATAGAGATAGAATGGCCAATAATTTAAACGGCCGGGCAAAAATGGCAACGACCTCCAAAACTGTTTCCAAAAACAAAAAAACCTAAAAATGCAACCCCATACGCGCTAAGCTAGCAGGCAAACGCCGACGGTCCATTACAAACGATGCATCTTGGTAACATCATCACGCCGGAGATCACGACAACAAAACCTGTTATTGAAAGACCAACCTGTCTAGTGGTGATGGAGGGCTGTAGTGGTGATTGGGGGTTGCATTTGTTTCCAGCCGAACGCCAACTGCTGCTGCTGCTGCTGCTGCTGCAATAGACACCAGAAGAAACGGAGGAGAGATCGGGAATTGGTTAATTTTTCTTGCTTGCAGATTAAGTTCGTTGGTCAAACGAAAAAAAAAAACCCCCCCTCTAGGGAGAAGAAAGCAGTTACTGCACCCAAAAGGGAAAAATTTAAGCGACTTGCATCGTTTTCGGTCATTATTTTCCCAACATTGAAGAAGTCGGTGCAGTGTTTGTGTGTCTGCGTGCAAACTGTGCATTTGGGAAAGGGGAATGTTTTTGGTGGTAATTACTAAATTTCTTTCCCAGTCATTTTCGAACCCCTCCCACCCCCCCCCCCTTCTCCCCCTCCATAGGTGGGGTTCCCCTTTCTTGTGCGCTCTCGCCGAGTCTAGCAATGGACAGCAAAAAACATTTTCTCACTCCGACGAAAACAGGATGACGAAAATTGCGCCGACAATATTTGTCTCGGTTCAATTTGTTGCATTGCAGTGCGCAAGGTACACCATAATGACAGCAAGGAAGAAGCATCTGCAGGCACAGTGCAATAAAAAAAAATGTTTTAATAAGAGATTTCGTGTAATTTCCTAAATTGCACGTTAAGGAAAAAGGCGGAAATAATTAAAGCTTTGTTTGTGAAGATGCTGGCAAGGAATAGCAATACAAAATAATGTTTGAAGCACAATCACTCCACACAAAACCTAGAAACGAATCTCTAAAAATGTATGTTGTTACGCACAAGAAGTTTGTAGTACTTTAAGCTTCTATGAATAATATTCAATCTCCTCAATTTTTCCAATCTTTCCATAGAAAAATAAAATCCAAAATGGAGGACACAAAGCGCACACCGCGCCACAAATTTCACTACACCCAAAAACCCATCGCAGCACAAGAGTGGGCACCCAAAATAGCGATCCTGCTCTCATCCCCCATCATCCCCCATCATCCTCCATCTCAATTCTATCACATGGGAGAGGGAAGAGGGTAGCTGCAGCCAAGTTTCGGCTACGGTGCATCAAGTTTCACAGAAAATAAAGGCAACAACTACTGATTGGATTGGAACGCATGGAGCGAACGCGCTGCCTTTTGTAATTGGCTTCTTCCAACGAAACTAACAACAGCACATCTTGATCACAAACTTCCTCCCCGATCGTGCAAACCTTATCCTCATTCCCAAACCCTTCTCAACATGAGTAGCAAAGCTAACAAAAGCCAAAAAAAAAAAAACTCCAAAAAACTAGCAAACTGGAAGGGGGAAAAAACGGAACTAGATCAACCCGCAGGCTAGAAAGGGACGGACACGGCACAAGAGGCCAGCAATTTAGGTCCAATTTTGATTTTTCTGTATTGGCGGTGCACACATAAAACTCGCTCTCGCCTCGACTGCAAAATGCAGTTTTTCGGTACCTCCATGCTTCTTCCATCAGTGCGCGCACACACACACACACACACATAAGTAGAAAGAGGGTAAAATCGAGCTGGTCGCGCAGCGCTGCACTGCACACTGCACAAAAATTCCGCTTTTTGGTCATTGACCTCGTGATGTGGTCTGCCACCGCCTGCCTGACCCACCGGTATCCCCCCGTGTAAGGATAGGAGCTGATCAAATGCGCAAACCTAACCCGTCGTCGTCCTCTTCCGCCCCCGTCCGTCTCTATAAAACCCCCCCAAAACGCTCATAGGACAGTTTTGTATGACCACCAACACACATAATGGTGTGGTGTGCGCGCACTATCTAAAAAGATCCCCCCCTCCCTCCCGTTTCTGCATTTTTTTTTTGTTCGCCGAAACATTCGGAATAGGTTGTCGGATGCGAAAAAATGCATCGGCGGTGTATAAGAGGGTCTGGGCTAAGCTGCACATTCGTATTCGCAATCGGCAAAGAAAAAGAGGAGAAAGAAACCGAACTCACACGAAAGAAAGAGAGCAAACTATATTAGAGCAATTGATCAAAACGAAACGAAATATAAGAGAGCGGAAGCCGGCCGAAACCGAAACAAAACAAAAAAAAAAACAAATCTACACACACCTCCTTAAACCTTCAAGTGTGTCACACAAATACACACACACACACACCAGAGACATATACGCATATACTGCCAAACATCGGCACACCGAACCATGAAGGTTTGGTGGCGTAAACGTCTCAAAGACGTTTCCATCAGACAAAGCACGCTGTCGCCGAAAATTCACCACCCCAAAAAAGCACAGTTTAACACCGAGCCGCACAATACCAATGCAAACATTTTAAACCACCATCCAAGCTCCCCCCCAAAAACGAAGATAAGGTGTATACGCATACACACAGATGTTGCACCTCGTCAGCCACCATGCGTCCGCTTCTCGCGCGTAGGCAGCGTGGCCGAGGTGCGGCGCGATGAGAACAGAAGTGCAGCAATACAACTGAACAAATGGCAAAAGCAATGTTGTAGTGGAGAGAGAGAGAGAGAGAGAGAGAGAGAGAGAGAGAGAGAGAGAGAGGGAGAAAACTTGTGCATGTGCATATTATCGGCTAACCAATACAGCGACGAATTTTGCGTGCGTATGTATCAGTGTGTGTGTGTATTGGGAAGGAACAAAAAAAAATTCGAGGGGAAGGCAATACCGCGCGCTTAGACGAAAAAAGTGCATCCATGGACAAAAGGGGATTGCCCCAACATCCAGAGGGACGGTGGTGAGGTGGATTTAAAACCATCTTCTTGCTGCTATTACACCCTGTCTTCTCCCTTCTTTTTTTTTTCTTTTCTTTTGTTCCACCTAATTGTACGTCGACCTAACCAAAGGGGTAAATTCTATACTGCAGCTTTTGTGTTTTTCTCATGACGGTTCTTCTTTACTTTCTTTTGCTTTTCGGCATCCGGAAACGATCACAATATGGCAAGGGAAATTAAGCAAATGGTTAGGTTAAAAATGGTACCCAAGCAAACAAAAAACTTGGTATTTTAGATGGGCAGAGAAAATGGGAATTATACAAAATGGCCCTGAGATGTGTAGATGAAAAATTGCTTCACAAATTTAAAGCATCAAATCCTTAGGAATCCTAGTGTGGTAGAACAAGATTTTCTCTATTCCTGCTATTGCGCTATAAATCATTTACTGGAATGATCTGGTGTAGTTGGAAGCTTTATTACAGATTTTATCCTGAATAATTGGTCATAAAATATACGAAAATATGCCTTTTTCTGTTACGAAGAAGACATTAACGCGCAACTAAATCCATTTGATTTGCAATTAGTATTACTTTATTCACTATTTATCATATGTTGGATCAATCTAGCTTCTAAAGAGTAAATATTTAATGTTTAAAACATGGCCAAGATCTCGTTTTTTGCGCTCTACAAAACATCAGGCCATCGACTTTTCATCTCCACAGCATATCATCTTCCCGTCCATGCGACTTTCTTCCCATTTACACACTCTCTAAATACACGATTGATCGCTCCTCTTGATGCATCCTTACAGGTCATCGCCCTTTCAAAATTCAACAATCATCAACACGCCCACCCTACTCGTCGTCAGCAATCACCTTCCCTGGTCCCGCGTCCGCTGCCATGCATCAACCGGGCCCGAAGCTGTTGAATAAATAAATATACGAAGGATCCTCGATCGTCTCAATCTATGGTGTTCTAAGTTGTGCGCAAAAGATGCAATGCACTCTCGCAGAAAAAAAAAACACACACACACACACCGAAAGTTGACCTCATAAAAACGAACATTTCGCCGATCCCGATCTCCCAGGGTATTTCGTATCCACCCAACCATGGGGCCGATCAACCAGCTTCCATCAATCCCTTTTATGTTTCTTGTTCGTATTGGGCGAGGGGGGGGGGGGGAAACAGAGAAACAAAACGAAACTGTGGTCTCGAAAAAAAAATGCATTGCGCCACGATGAAACGGAGCGAGCGAGATGGAACATGCCGAAAAATGCAATTGCACGGGTTGCTTTGCTATGGGCAAAGATTTAGAAGTAGGAAGGAGAACAATAAGACGCACAGAAAAACGGGCGAGAAGGCAAAGAAGACACACACACAAGCTTGCAGTGGAAGTAGAAGACGCATGCATTGCAGCTTGTGCAGATGCACCAACACACTATGGCAGTTCCTTTTTTTCGCTTATCGTTTGGATGTGAAGCAGCAAAACCGAAACCGTACGGTGTTTAAATGTTTGAGAACGTTTGACCACCCTGTGTTCGTATGCCACATACGAACGAATCTGAGACAAGAGAGATGCACAAAATGACTACCACCACCACCCCAATGTAGTGGTGTGGTGTGGCATACAAATTGCACCAACAAAAAAAAAAAAGGTGGTGGTTTGTACCAGCGATGGATTACATGCGTTATCAACGCAGAACGCAGCTGTAGGGTACGCTTATCTATGGGCACAAAACAAAAGGCCCCGTTTGCAATAATCTTCCACCGTTACCATCCATTAAAAAAAGGCATTAAAGTTTAGATTAGTGATTGCAATGTTTCCTTTTTGGCCATTGGTTTGTGTTGCTTTTTCTCGCACAGTTAAGTACGGCTAGTCAGATGCAATCTGCCGTGTAACCGGCACACATACACACGCACACAACTGGTAAATCGATTTCCTTTCGACCTCAATTCTCAATTAATGCAGTTCAATACCGCACCGTTTTACATGTTCTTGGTTTTAATTAGTTTCAAACTGCATCTAGGCCAAACAGCCACAAGGAAAGCCATTTAACAGTTGGCAATATAATATAAAGCTTTTTTTGTAGGATAAAAGGTTTTTAGAAAATTCTGTTTTTTTTTTTTTGTAGTGATAAACGTTACGAACAAAAAAAATATTGTGGGCAGTTTTTCGCTTGTGCAACACTCTTTATGCTGTCTCTACCTTGATCAGAAAGATCTCACTGACTCCGAGTAAACAACAAAACAAAGACTTTTTCACTTTCTTTGCCAGTGAGTCGCACGCACAGTGTCTCATTGGAATTTCCAATCACGCCCGGGAGAAAGTTGCTGTGAGTTGCATAAAAATGCGACACCCATGCGTAACGCTTTTCTGTGATCTTTCTCCTCAACAACAAACAAAAGGAGCTGTGTGCTGGTTTGCTTTTGTGTCGATGAATAGGGCTTCATTTCCTTTTTTTTATAACTTTTTTTTTTCTATCTTATTCTATTTTGGGCTTTATTCATGCAAATGGAGATGCCTGGTAGCTCATACAGAACGAGTTCCAATTGTCGGTCAAATTCCAATTGTCGGTCGATGAGTGTGTTTAGCATCGAACTAAATTCGATATCTTTTCCAATAATTTGACCATTTCTATTTTGTGTCATTTTTTTTTTGTCATGCACACATAAATCCTCCGTGGGGAATAGTCTCAAGAAAACACGCACCGAGCAATGTTTCCATCTGGCATTTTGGTTGTGCCAAATTCGTCTGCAAACAAACACACGAGCAAAGACGAATGCAGTTTCTTCGCAGACACACACACACACACACACACACACACACACACACACACACACACACACACACACACACACACACACACACACACACACACACACACACAAGAATGCATTATTTGCTGGCAGCCTAAAACAAGTTTGCAATTATCGGTTGTTTTCACCAGTACAGCGCACACTTAGGGAGGGCTTAACCCTTGCTAACTTGCAACCAGTCACCATAACGGTTCACGGTTAACAAAAGTGCTATAAAAGGAGTTAGCATCAACATAGCTGCACACAATGAAATGAAGTGCATGGAGTAAAAATAATAAATAATTAAATTTTATGTTCAGCAAAACAACCACTTTGCATCAGAAACTTATGAGCGCCGCGACGCCGATCTCTACACTGTAGAACCGGGGTTCAAAACCAATCCAGACCGTCTCTCCATAGTGAGGAATGATTGACTATCCAACTACGTGGTATCTCGGCAAATTTAGTATGTCATTTCGATTGCCAGCGCATGACCTTCAGAGGTCGTAAAGCCCAGAAGAAGTTGCCATAATTTTATTTATTTATTTTATTCATTTTTAGTATCATGGCAGTCATTTTAAGTATCATGGAACGTTGCCGTATTGTCAGATAGTAATGTCAGATAGCAAAATCAAACATTTACATGAAGAGAATGGACGCTCAACATACCACATTACACGTTAGCCACTTCATCTGAGCTACATATTTGTTCTTAATCTTCTTCTTCTTCTTCTTCTTCTTCTTCTTCTTCTTCTTCGTCTTCTTCTTCTTCTTCTTCTTCTTCTTCTTAAAATGTGGATTGAATTCTTATTCCGAGGCTTACCTCACTCTATTTGGCCTTTCGACTTCTAAGAGTCATATCGGCGGTTTATTTTCTCGCTTGATGATATCGCTTACGGTTGATTATTGCTCAGTAGTTTGCCTTTTTTTAGAATTAAAAAATTCCTGTTCCTTTTTGCATAGTTTACTATTTCCTTCACACACTTTCCATCTTCATCCTTCCAATGCTTTTCTAGTGCCTCGTAAGATAGTCCTAGGGGTGGATTGTACTGGGAACATTCGAAGATCATGTGTCTGGCTGTTTCTGGCACCTTGCAAAGATCGCAGTTTGCCTCGCTAACGATTTTCACATCCTTTCTAACCACTACTTTCCCAGATCGTGCCCTGATATGATGCGATTCATTTCCCGTATTTCTGTGGCAGTCGCACACATGTCGCGATAACATTGTTTTGTATCCTCTATCATTTTGGTTTTGGCCATGTTTATCGCGTCCTCCATTCTCATTTTTTTCTTTATGATTATTTTTCGTCACCCGTGTTGCCTAAATGTCCTGAAATCCATTTAATTTCTACTTTCGTTTGTTCGGATCTTTTTAAGATGTTACGTATTGATTGCTCTATATGTGTTTGTGTTTGGACCTTTTGCCTTTTCTATTGCGATTATTTGTATGGAAGTAAATAGATGTGCTTTTTTTTCAATCTTAAATTTGTATGAGGAGTTCTTACCGTGAGTCATAGTAAATATTCCAATGCCAGCACCTTCTGTGGTTTTCCGCTACCGTCAGTAAAAATTAGTGTTTTTATTGTGATTGTTCTTACTCTTAGCAAAACAGCATCATTTCACCATTCAGTTGTCGCTAATGTGCTTTAAAATATGGCTTCTACCCAGTAGGATGAGCTATGCGGCGTTCAAGGCAAGTAAGATTCAAGAATAGTGAAAAATAATGCAACCAACAAGGATTGATTGATATACTTTATTTGCTTTCTTTCGTTCATTCTTTATCAGTGTTTTTCAGTTTTCTAGATTTGAGCATAATGCTTTTCCAAATGTTTGATATACTTCTCGTTAGACTACTGCGTCTTTGTATATTAATAAAAATAAAACATGATCAACAAAAACAAGCTGCGATCGAGTCGAAAGCAACACTTCATTGTCGTCAACCAAGTCAATGCCAGCAAGTCTCTCTAAATTGTGCATTATTTCGTCACAATCGCATTACTGAACCACCCATACAAATACGCAACTAAATCCAAAAGTGCATCGTAGAAAGAGTGGAACTGAACATAAAAAAAGGGGGAAAACCTCAAAATAATACGACAAAGGGAATAAGAAACCAGCTAAAACAAATCTACAAAAGAGAGAAAGACATGAGAAAGACAAATCTACAAAAGAGAGAAAGACATGAGTTCAGGCTAAGAAATTGCATTTTGAAGGTAAACTAGCCGCAACCTTTCCGTGCCGAACAAACTGCATTGCAAAAAGATGCAGAAGATGCAGAGGAGAGAAACAAGAGGGAGAAATACCAACTTTATTCATCAATTCACAATTTTCGACGAATGGCAATTTTTCGTGGCTCAGAATTTTGAGGTCACGCCACCGTCGTCCAGCCCGCCAATTCAACTGAACAACAAAATATAAATATGTACATCGGTTCGGTACCTTAAGGAGCAAACAGAAGGCATTTTTTTGAGGAAGATTGCTTTTTTTTTTTTGTATAAAAATGCATCGCAAGAGAAAAAAAACATTTAAGAAAACACACTAGCAAACGCTAACGAAGCGAACATTCGCACACAAAGATGCAATAAAAATGCATCAAGATGCTACATATTTGCAACCACACTGGCACGGATTTCACCATGGACCTCTTCATCTCTCTCTCTCTCTCTTTCTTTTTTTTAACCTCTCTATTCCTCTATCTTTTTATTTCTCTCTTAAAACCGAATGGAAAGCCGGATAAACAAGTTTGTTCGAAATTGTCCAAATCCTAAGGGTGCCCTCCTGAAATTCCCACCAACGAACGAACACGCAACAAAACGCAAACGCAATTTTTATAGCCCGTTCTAACCGCTGGGAGTTTTCTTTCGCTCTTTCTTCCTCATCGCTTTACAAACTTTTCGGAAGATTTTCGTAGGAGCGTCAGGTTTGATTTGTTGCAGTTTTAGACACGGCTCGGCCGCACCTTTTCAAATCTGCATCCCGAACACAAAGTTTAACAGGGGCGAATGACCACATAAACGGTCACCTAAGTTAGTTTGGCCATTTTTTGGCGATTTTTGTTGCATTCTCATACGTCCCCTCGGCTGGACGACGATCGAAAGGGCGATAAACCAGTCTCGCCGATCGCCGAGCTTGCTCAGCGGATAGTAGAAAACGTCGCTTTGTCCGAATGCCGATTTTACCACGGTTTGTGCATTATTCACTGGCGGTCGGAAGATCTAAACCGAGCCGCAGACACGGCCGTCTTGTCGGGTTTGGAATTAGATGGTTTAATATGCACTTTTATTACCTTCGCTAATACCGCAAACCTTGCAACATCATAATCATTTTCATTTCAGACCAAGAGGGGACCTTGGAGGTGTATTTTATTACTTTTTTATGTTTCATTTTTCAGAACAGCTCATTACTTTGAAAACCAATACCAATTTGGAAACAAAAAAGTTCATCACGTTTAGAAACGGAGAAGGATTTTATATTGTTGATAATTAAGTCCAAAAACCCTCTTCAAAACCACGATCAGAGAGATCGCCAATCCATCTACGGAAAGGTTCTTAGGAAAGAAATTTTCGAAGTGGAAGTCTACTGAACGAGTATGGGCTCGTACATGCGTTTATTTGTATACAAATACGAGTCCGGTCAATTTTTAATCGTTACTCTATACATTACAACTCTTTACAAATTAGGAATTCGTTTTTAAACGTGATTGCTCCCTAAATACAAAAACAAAGGATTCATTCAAATCATACGGGACAGGACGGGGTGCAGTGCAAGATGAGAATTTCGAGCATGCTGTCGGAATCGTTCGAATCTCACCGGGGTCTGAGGCAAGGCTTTAACATCCGGGGCACGACTTTCATCCGATCTCTCCAATTCCTTGGCTCCGCGGATGACATCGACAGCATCGGACGGACAACAGCGGCGGTGTGCGAGGCGTACACCCGACTGAAACGCGAGGTCAATAGAATTGGATTGAGCATCAATGCGACGAAGACAAAATACCTGCTTGTAGGAGGCTCTGACCGTGATAGAGCCCGACTCGGAAGCGGAGTAACAGTTGACGGCAACGATCTCGAGGTGGTAGAGGAGTTCTGCTACCTTGGTACGATCGTAGATTCGGACAACAACGTAAGCAGCGAAATCCGAAGGCGCTTTGTTCAGGGGAATCGTGCCTACTACGGACTCCACAAGCTCCTGCGATCGAGAAGACTTCAACAACACACGAAATGCACGATTTACCACACCATGATACGTCCGGTAGTCCTCTACGGGTACGAGTCTTGGACTATGCTGACGGAGAACGTCAATGCATTCGCCATTTTCGAGCGGCGGGTGTTAAGGACTTTCTTTGGCGGTGTGTGCGAGCAGGGCGCGTGGTGAAGGAGAATGAACCACAAGCTAGCTGAACTGTTTGGCGCTGCTGATATCCTGACGGTAGTCAAAGCCGGAAGGATACGTTGACTGTGGCACGTGATGAGAATGCCGGGCAAATGCACCAAAAAATAGGTGCTCGTCAGCGACCCGTTTGGCACGAGGCGTAAAGGAGCATAGCGAGCTCGTTGGCTGCATCAAGTAGAGTCTAACCTGTCGGAGATCGGATAACGGATAGGGCTAATAGCACGCAACGTAAGCGATTTTCAGGCGCTTGCGCCATCAACTGGTAGTCGGTCCACCTGTGAGTGGCCAATGTATACTAGTTGACTACATACTGTTAAAATACGAGAGCTTTATTTCTTAATTTACAGTAGCTAGAACGAGAACGGTAAAAGTTTGTTCCTACCAGCTGCTTCCTATCGGCCAGATACGATCGGGTAAATACCTATCAGATTCTGACCTTTAGAGAGAACGGGAAAGTTTATAGAATTGAATCATGGATCTGGCCATCCGACCATTTAGAGCCCCTGGAACGTTCAACAGAAGCTGACCCTGAAGTCACAGATCGCCGATTCTGATGTCACCGATTGCTTATTTCTTGCTTATAGGCCTGATTATCACACACAAATTGTCATGACAAGCTGTCAAAGACGGAAGATTTAAATTCTGATCGCCGTTTGTGTTGTCTGTTGGAAAAATAAAACCTAACGAAAGGCAAACTTACAAGTACACTGCCAAGAATTTGTATTCTCCAACACAAATCGGGGGACTCGTACTTGTCAAACTGTTTTCCGTCACCTATTCGAAACGGAAAGGCGTCTCAACTCATTCGATCCTGTGTGTTTCCCTTTCGTTTTTTGGTGCAGTTCCAACCAAAATGTCACTATTTTGCTTCAGAAAGGATCTTTTGGTTCCATTTTTAAGGAAATTGTTTCGGGCGGAAACGTTTCTTCTAAAATATTTAAACACTTGGTAAATGCCACAGAGAAAGTTGGCTGAGCTGTATTGAAACCTTTGTATTGATCGCATTAAGAATATCGAGGAAAATTTCCTTCGATACACGATAATTTTTCTAAAATCTGAAAAAAATACAGCCTCGAGAACATATCTAAAAGGTTCAATTCAAAAGATTCACATGTTAAATTCACGCTTTATTGGCAAGTTCCAAAGGATTGAACATACTACGAAGCAGCCGACGTTGTTTAGTAAGATCTTCCGTTCTTTCATCATCACTATTGCTATCATCGCTCACATGAGTTGAAAAAATCATGTTGATATCCTCAATATCAGGTACAACGCAAGATATCTTCCCAACAAGCATAGTTGTTTGCAGGTTTGGTTTTGTTTTGGTTGGTTTCATCACTTTGTCAGATTGCTTTTGAAGATTTAACGAAAAAAATTGCTTAAAAAATTGAGATAATCAGGCCTTATGAAGCACATCTTGTCAGGCCTATGCAATGCATCATCAACGAAGAGTTTTACACAGTCCTTAGAGATTGAGCCAGTTGATTGCAAAATCTAGGATACGCTAACTACGAGTTACTTATTTGAAGAAATTACTATTTATCTGTTACTATCTGAGGTTGGTCTCACATAGTAACGAGGATCGCTTAAACTCTAATATAATATTCCAAAGGAACTGAAATATAAATAGCGTAATAGTTTTCCGACTAGTGTCACTAGTCGATTACTATGTTTAGCTTTTAAGACTACTAGATTGCGATGTAAACATAGGGATTTTAAGGAACCACATAGTTAACTAAATGATGGGCAGCATCTCCAAAGCTCAAAACGTTTTTATAAAAATAGGATTTAGCGCATTTTCACATCTCAAATCAAGGGACGATTGAACAAGGACAAAATACCTGCTTGCCGGAGACTCTGACCGTGATAGAGCCCGACTCGGAAGCAGAGTAACAGTTGACGGCAACGATCTCAAGGTGGTAGAGGAGTTCTGCTAACTTGGTACGATCGTAGATTCGGACAACAAAGTAAGCAGCGAAATCCGAAGGCGCTTTGTTCAGGGGAATCGTGCCTACTACGGACTCCACAAGCTACTGCGATCCAGAAGACTCCAACAACACACGAAATGCACGATTTACCGCACCTTGATACGTTCGGTAGTCCTCTACGTGTACGAGTCTTGGACAATGCTGACGGAGGACGCCAATGCACTCGCAATTTTCTATCGGCGGATACTAAGGACTATCTTAGGTGGTGTGTGCGAGCAGGGCGCGTGGCGAAGGAGAATGAACCACGAGCTAGCTGAACTGTTTGGCGGTGCTGATATCCTGACGGAAGGATACGTTGACTGGGGCACGTGATGAGAATGCCGGACTCATGACCCAAAAAATAGGTGCTCGTTGATTGGAAATATGTGATGTACTGGTCCAATTAGTTCAAATCTCCTGGAAGTCAGGACCTGACCTTTTTGAATCAATCTATATATTCGTATGACTTACAAACCTTTTTTGAAATTGAGCAACAAAGACGATTACCTCCAACAATTGTGTTTTAAATTAAAACTTATCTGACTTCCCCTAAGATTAGCAACAACCGTTCAAGCACTTGTCTATTTCATTTCTTTTCTCAACACTCATATCTGCAGCTTTTCAACAACTAAATCCATTAACTTCAAAGTCATTTCTACGCTCATAAGTACGACATGAGTATCACACTTATCGTTTATGGTGCCGTGTGCCTTTCAATATACAAAAAAAGGCCTTCCCTATATCACGACAAAAACTATCAAATACTATGGCCATATGACGCGACTGTGTACAACCTCCAATGTTCCAAACGCATAAAAACAAGCATCAATAACATCAATAGAAGCTTTACTACGAAAAAAAAACAAAATCCCTTTCTCAAACCGACAGTGATGGTAAAGTCAGCAGGCAATTCAGCAAACCACGACGAAAGCGTGCCGCCACCAGACAAAAACTATACCACGCTTCCATCGCGCCCAGTCTCGTGTGTCTAAGGACATTCGTAGCACGACGGTGCAGTGTGGCAAAAACAAGCAACCTTTTTTAACCCGACGAAATAAAAAAAGTAAACTGAATGCAACTAAAACAACATACGAATGCAGCAGAGAACAGAAAGGAACACCTTCACACAAAACACTGCATCGTACGGGAGCCATATCGTACCGGCAGGCAGCCTCCTCCGTACGAGGTGTGCTGAGCAATTCGTTCGTTCGCTTCTTTTGTCGACTGACTGGCACTTGAGAGGGCGCGCGCACATACACCGTTCATACGCGCTTGCGGCGGGCATAGTAGATGGTATGGTGCTGCAATTGCATAGCGATTGCTGCCACACACCAAACAGCGAAACGAAAGAAGAAAAGTGCAACAGGCATGCCGCGCGCACACTTGCACTGTAGTACTACTGCACTTTGCACAACGAGAACGGCGACGACAAGTTGCAACTCGGGCATTCAGCAGCATAAAAGATGTGAGGGAGGGGAGCGGTAGTTTCTCGGTAGCAGCCGCGTAAAGAGCGAAAGGGGTGACCGAACACGCGAAGTGTTTTCATTCATCACGAAACCCAGAAGGAAACGGTTGTGGAGGATTTTCATTCATAAGTTCTTCCTCTCCGCGTACCGTATGGTATGGCCGTGTACGAGTACGAGAAGGTTTTGCTCTTTGTATGTGCGCTGTGTGTATGTGCCCTCGAACTGTCTCTCTCCTCCCACGCTCGCTCGCTTCGCCTGCCCTACACTGGTAAGCGACACGCGCTTTCGACTCGCAAGTGCAAGTGGCACACGTGGGCAAAAGTGCAATTGACAATACTATCACTATTTTTAGACACGACCACCTACTTCCTAGCGAAGCGGGAGCACACTATTGCTCACGGTTTACGCTTATCTATGTAGTGCAGTCTCGCTTTCACTCTCTTTCTCTCTAGTCGTCTCTATTTTCTCGTTGCACTTGGTGCATCAAGCGATGCAATTGGTTCGATGCAAAACTGAAGATTTCATCTCACCGCTAGAACACGAACGTACGATTAGAACGTTTCACAATTAATGTTGCGTTAATAAGTTAAAAATGCTGATCTCTCGCGTCTCAGGGCAAGACGTTGAAGAGCTGTAAAAACAACGCACCCGAATGATCCGGTTTGACGGATGTGAAGCCGAAAAGAACCGTTGAGCGATAATTATGGACAAAAGAAACACAACTTTACAGCCCAGAATGCGAATGTGGGAGCCTAATTACAACGAATGCAAGAGAACTGTGCAAGTGCAGCAGTTGGAACTGAAGTTCGAAACGTAAACGAGGAAGAATATACTGGTTGCTGTGAACCATCCTGGGAGGTAAGTGGGAACGGACACAAGTGGCCTATTATTTTCAAGGATCTTTAACCGTTATTTACGGGAGTTTGGAAATACGATCACAAACGATCTATACAGTGTGATATTTTATACCTTCGAGATTAATTTTTTTATTTAAAATTATTTGAAAAATAGAAAGTGTTGGAAAATTTTATAAGATTCCCAACGCCCGGTCAGTTTGAAGGCGAATAGGAGAGCAGGAGAAGGAAAAGAACATGGAAGAGGACCTGGGTGCAGTTAGGGCGAAGCGATTAATCGCTAAAGAGAGTAACAATGAACAACAATAAGCAACGTAACGCCAAGAACGGACTAATTTGTTGGTTCTTCTAGGTGGGTTAACTAAAGCCACTAATAAAATAGAAAAAGCAAAAGAAGCCGCGCCTCGTTTTCCAACAGAAAAGGATGGTAAAAGATAATGCTTTTTAACAAAAGTCATAAGTCATGAGTTCAGTTTAAGAATTTTTTGCTAAAAATTATGAAATATTTGTATGAGTACCTGCTATTTGGTGGTAATTCATATTTGGATGTTTTACAGATGATTCAGAGAAGAAATATAATTCAACATGAACAGAAAGACATTTGCAAATCCATTATTTTACCAATTAGAGCTATATTAGTTTTCTAACAAACATCTCGTTCTTGTCTTCTTCTCTGGTTCTACAAGCTTCAGACGACTTGGTCTGGCATTTTTGGCTTTCTATGTCTGGGTTTTAGAAGTGGCTTAATATTCAGTCCATTCCTGCCATCGGATATTTACAGGGTTTTCACTGGTATTATTGACACAATCGGCGCGTTAAAGAATCGTTTTACAAGTGGCAGCTCGTTACTGAATCCCAGAAACAGCAGAAGAAAAATGTGCCAACCAAGGGTTTGTCAATAGCATTGCCGATCAAATCAATACAATCATCCGAAGACGTCAATAGCGCGTCGAACGAGTCAAAAGTATCCTCGAACGATTCTTTAAAGCGCCGAATGTGTCAATAAAACCAGTGAAAACCCTGTATCTTCACTGTCATGAAATTAACAATCTAGACTAGAATTAGCTCTCGCGAGCCAAATTTTAAAACTAATATAGATCATGATCGGGATACAGGGATTTCACTGGTTTTATTGACACATTCGGCGCTCTAAAGAATCGTTCGAGCATATTATTGACTCGTACGGCGCGCTATTGACGTCTTCGGATGATTGTATTGATTTGATCGGCAGTGCTATTAACTATTGCCTATTGCAATTTGCTATTGCCAAAACGAAAGTGTCATCGATTGGAGCGCCGGTAAATTGTTATTTTGCAAAAGGCTACTTGTTACTGGAATCCCAGTAACAGCAAGAGAAAAATGTGCCAACCAAGGGTTGTCAATAGCATTGCCGATCAAATCAACACGATCATCCGAAGACGTCAATAGCGCGCCGAACGAGTCAATGGTATGCTCGAACGATTATATAACGCGCTGAATGTGTCAATAAAACCAGTGAAAACCCTGTAAGTCTTCCGGACTTATGTCAATTTGCATTAAATTATAAGCAATGTTGCTAGATTTATTCGTGGGCGCGGTGCGTTAGCCAATGCGGTTGCGGTTACTATATTCACGCGCCTGTGACGGATGAAGAAAAAGTAGATAAAAATTGTGGCTTTTCTGCTTCTTTGGTTCTATAATTTCGAGGGATCTTTCCTTACAAGGGTGGACGATCTAAATGGGATTTGATGTAGACTTTGAACTTGTAGATCTTTTGTAGAAATTAAAAAATAAAAGGTTTATTGTGATCAAACTCATCCCAACTCGCTAAGCAATCCTTTTTTTTTTAATTATTCACATAGAACAGCCAGGCCGTATTGCTACTAAGCTACTCTAAAGACAATACAAAGCGAGTTAAATTCGTCAATAGACTCTAAAAAATAAATGTCGTCAATAAAAAGCCACACGTCTAAACCCCTCTTTACGACTTTAAGTCGACAAATTAGTTGTCATGCGGACAATGCAGTTGCAGAAGTACTAATTCCGATCTCGACCCTTATCATGATCAGAGTATGTATTGGTCGCCTCACTGTCAATCTGTGCGTTTGTGTGCAAGCAGAGTGGCGGCACATTTCGGCAACACGTTACAGGACGATACATAGTGCAATATTCTCATTTTATTTTCGACATTTACCCTCCCAAACCACGGAACAGTGTTGGTTGTGGAAAAGTAGAAATACACACACACACACCATTTAAGCCCCCCGAATGCTCTTGGTGCAGTGGAGCATTTTTACACAAATATTTACATTTGTCTTCTTCAGCAATCACGCTACGACGGCGCAAAGAACTGCTGCACCGTGGTCAATGAACGCGCGAATTTCGACACACAGCAGCGCGTCACCCGCGGACGTGCGCATGCTAATTTAACTAAAATACCAACCGCAACCCCTTGAACCCCCCTTCAGCCTAACTGAGCTGACACTGGGAGGCATTAGTAGATTTTCTTTTTTCGCAGCTAAAGTAACTGCTAAATTTCTTCACTTTTCTTTATCGTTGTCTCTCTTTCGCACTGCAGCACATTTTCTGCATAGGAAAATTTATTTTTAATTTTCGTTTCCCATGCAGGTGCAGTTTTTTTGCATGTGCCGGTCCCTAGCAATCCCGAAAAGCTGTCGATTCACTTTATTTAACAAAAAAATAAGCGTTGGTTAGCAAAATTTTGTGCATTCTTCCCTCCCCTAAAACCAACTAAGTCATTAGTGGAAGATACAAAAACTTAAAAACAAAACATAAAACGCAGCAATTGCAGTCCGAGGTACAACATAGCCGCTCATTAATGCCCCTAACACACACTACGACCGTACAGGAGCTGCAAAAATTTAGATTGTTTATCAACTAATGACAAAAACGAAAAACATAACAGTTTACCAAACCACCCTTCCCTCCGATATGGTCAGGGGCGCTTAACGTAAATAGTTTTTGGAAACTGTTGGCAAACTCGTGTTTCTGCCGGAGTGCGATCAGGGTGTAAGGGCTTACACACACACACAGGAAAGTAAACACGAAAGGTGGTTTGGATATGTATATAAATAACAAATTTTTAGCCAACATCGTCATCAATTCAAATTTCCAGGAATTTCATACTAGGACACTGGCGGGTAAATTACAGCACCCAACCCAAGCAGTGCCTAATTTTTGGGCCATTCGAACGGGTACGTGGTACTGTGTGTGCGTAGTGTTTTGTGCTAGAAATATTTGGTTTCGCATGAAATTGAAATTGTCAAACAAAGCAAACTTTCCCAATCTAACAAAAAACAAAAAAAAAACAAAAAAGGGACACTTACCTTTACTGCTAAAAAGAATAGAACTTCGGCCTCCTGGTTGCGTATTTAGGAGTGGTTGGACTAACTTTGCTTGTAATAATTCACACTTTACACTGTTTGTAACTATCTCGACAGTACACTGGCGCCGGTAGGACCGTTAAAAGGGCGTTAAACAGTTGCTGCAGCAAGGCACAACAACATACGACATGTTCAATGCAGCAGGACGACACGCACTATCATTTGTATTACACCTTGACACATGCACCTGACACACTAGATTTCCCGCGTGGCGCTCGATCGATCATCACTCGCACGCTGCTATCACCCCCACTAGAATTTCTCTCCTCTTTCTTCACCACCAGAACGACACAACAATCCAGTACCACCACAGCAAAGCAGTTCTAGTAGTTTCCCAGTTTCTGGCGTGTTCTTGCACGCACCGAAAACGATCCCTCCGTGTTCTCGTTCCCGCCTACGGAAAGCGCAACAGTTTGTTTCGGACTTGCGCGCGGGAAAATGTAGTTTCATCCGCGACAGAACGCAACCACGTGCCGGTTTACGGTTGACATTTGTACAGCGCGATACACGAGACACGGCGTGGGGCGCTTTTTTGCAGCGGCACAAAACTCTGCACACCACCACCACACATTGGGTGCTGTGTGTGGGGCTTTTGATAAAGCATTAACTGTTTACTGCACACTTTTCCCGTTTGCCACTTTTTTTTTCACAGAACAAAACCGAACCTTAATGTACACACAAACGCACACGCACAACGGGACTGGTATTGAAGATGTCTTCGAACGGTGCCTCTACGGGTTGGGTATTGCACTGGATTTCATCACTGGAAGGAAGAAGAGATGAAACAAATGTTGGAATGTGATTAGACACACTTTCTTCGCGAACCCACTGAACCGTTTTAAAATGAACAATTTAAGTAAAAAAGAAAAACTGAGCAAACGAAGAATAAGTTCTAATCTACAAAGCTGAAACGGTCCGCGACACAATTTCAAAGAGACAAATGTCAAATTCACATACACATGTTTTGCTACTGCTGAGCTAAACAAACGAACAAAGTGAAGGCTTGTGAATGTGAGGGTTTGAACTTAAATACACTTTTTTCGTTTATTCACTATTGTTCACAAACAAAAGATAATTGAATTTAATTCGATAACGTTGTCATATTAGCTTCGCATTAATTTGCGTTACACTTCACTCATAATTTGTTTTACAAAATATCACACGTCACGGGACGATTTTCTCTGCTGTTTCGAATTATGTCCTGTTTCTAAAATTGTAATGTAAGAATATTCTAAACACCAACACTCAAAACTCATTTCACAATTATGATCATTTTCCTCGTTGATCATCACATCAGAATTCAGCTGCTGGGGGCACAGTTCACACCGGGAATATTCACCAACTAATTGTACCGCTTGCTAATGCTTTAGCACCATCTTTTGCCATCTGTCCAGTCACTTCTTCCAATTTTCATACTAATGTGAACTTTTAAAAAATTACACCACAAGCAGTTTTACAATAGAACACTCAAAATAAAAAAAAAACCCTCATTCCAACAAGCTAAAACAGACAAAATGCAAATTCTGCAACGGTTCTAACAAAACTCCCCCCACAACAACAAAAAAAAAAGCGCAACAGCACCCCACAGAGCACCAACACGCGAAGCAGCAGTGCAATCCGTGACCGGGACGGGACGAATAATGGCACCAAACGCACCTAAAACAGCCAGTCAGCCAGTCGCTAGCCTGTTGTTGTACTGTTGCAGCGGCGTGCTGCACCGGACGCAGGAAGCTGCCGAATTGGGGTCCTCCGGCTTGCTCGGTCCCGAAAAAAAAGAAGCGAGACAGACGGCCGCTAACCAACAACACTCAAAAAAAAAAAAATGAAGAGCACAAAATTGCAACACACCACTACACATGCGGGCGCGCGCACGCCCGAACCGAGTGGACAAACCAGCAGCAACGGCAGCAAACACACCACACCAATCGACCGCCGAAAAAGAGGAGAATAAAGCCAACCAACACCATCGGGAAAGAATATGCCCCGCTCGAAGCGGACTGACAACCAAAAAACGAACAAAATAAAAAAATAAACGGCAACACACATAATAAAATCAAGGTAATCGGCGACGCCATGTGATGAGAGTGCGTTTTGGTGTGGTTGTATTATGGCCAAGTGGGCTTTATGTATGTATATGATGATGATGATGAGGATGGTTTGCGCTGCTTGTTGCACTATTTTGCGTGCTGAAAATGACCGGGGAATCGGGCGGCGCGCACACACACACACGCACGCACACCCTGTGCATGTGTGCGGAAGCGAGACGAAACGTGCAGCGAAGAGCCTGCAGCTGCTCCCTGTCCCAAGGTTTCCCCACTTCCCCCCCCCTTGCTCACCCTTAACCGATCAGCTCAAGACACTTCAGCGCACTGCTGTCAAACATGACGATGACAAGCGCGATATGACGAAGGAGCAGCACGCTTGGCAAACGGAAAAGAAGGAGGCACAGGAATGCACCGCTTCCCGGCCTCACTACATGTGCACTCGGCCACGGGAACACTCTCGGGCCTGGTGGAAGTCCGAGCGGAGCAAAGCGCAAAGGGTGGACCGGAGAAACCGGAGCCCCTGCACAAGAAGAAAGGAACAGAAGCAACGCCGAAAAAGTGCAACACCACCACCAGCAGCAGAGCAGCGCAAGAAGTGGGTACGAATACCCGAATTCGCCTGCTGCTGCGTGTACGATCGCAGTTCCAAATTCGCGCGCGCACACACATAAACCGCTCGAGAAGGGGGGAGAGGAGAGCAGTAGATAGAGCGAGACAGCAAGATAGGCAACATTTCGGCGTTGCCAAATCGCAACGTGCATCATCATCATCATCATCATCATCATCATCATCATCATCATCATGCATCGGAACGAACCCTTGGGCGGAAGAAGACTGTGTGAACGCGCTGCAAAAGGGGGAAACAGTGACGGTCAGTGATCGTCGATCCTCGGGAACAACATTTGGGGTTATGCTGGAACCGTTGTGTGTGTGTGTGTGGGTTAAAAATCCAAGAGAACCCCGGAGAAGAAAGAATAGAATGAAATTAGCCCTCTTGGCTGGGTCCTTTCTTTGGGGCTAAATTTCTTTTTCGACTTTCGAGCGCATGAGGGTGATGGAAGATCATCAACCAAAAATTGCAACCCCTCGAACTCATCGTGATCTCTCGTCTCTTGCTTCGTGCGGCACAGCTTCAGCGATTGAGAAGCAGTGGCGAGGGATGGAGGACCTAACCGGCTGCAGCAGCAGCAGCAGAAAAAAAAGGCAGCAATCAACTAGAACTCGTATGTTTCTGTGCGATAGGCAGAGCTTTTTTTCTGCGAATCGGTCTTGAGACCAAGCACCACCAAGACATCACACAACAAAACAAATCGAGATGCATATGAGGTTGGCTCCCCCCAAACACAATACAACAAAGACAGCACACAGGGGGAACAAAATCCATCCAAAATAATTCCAAGGAAATTCACACACCCTACCTCACGGCGCGATGCAGACGTGCAGAGGCCGTGGTGTGTATACGTTCGAGAGCGCGCTTTGCGATTTCGATGCTCTTGCTCTCCTTATCGCAGAAAACGCACACAACAGCGGGGAGGCCTCATTCTTGCCTTTTTTTTGGCAGTTCTTTTCCTTCCCGCTGCAATAGATGCGCTCAGCGCGCTCGATCTTTTGGGCGGGGAGGGAAATTGCGCTCTCGCCGACTGCGTGCGCGCCGTCGGCTGTGGTGAATAGTGGTGAATATAAGACGGTGCCGTTTTACACACTACCCGATGCGCTTAGCTGTCGGCTGTCGGTAAGAGGTAAGATGTATGGGTCTCGCAACGCATTGCGCTTAACTTAAGACAACTTCCTCTGCTGCTCAAGACAACAAATCTGAGTGCTCACGAGGAGGAAGACAATTGGGACACAATTTAAAAAAAAAATCTCCAGAAAAAGTGGGACGAACTCGCTGTGAGCTTCGATAGGCGAATGATTTGTGTTTTTTAGGTTCTCTCACTTGTGTCTCACGAGAGTTCTATAACTTGCACTTTTCCCCATTCTAAAGCATGGTTTAAAAATCCTAATGTAAAGGGTCACAACTTACCATGGGAAGGCTAGACAGAGGAAACACAGACACAAACACCAACTAAACAAACACTAATGATTTTGTCGAAAAAATTATCGAACGGCAGAAGCGACCTAGCGAAGGACTGCACACGACAATTACGCCATCCTGACTAACGTGCGACCACACGGAACGGTTTCTTGTTTTCGTCTAAATCCGGTACGTAGCGCAATTTGTGCTACCACACACAACAGCCACACAAACACACACACACATACGCATTATATTTCATCGTGCATTTTGCGGGAGAAGATCGCGGGGAAAAATCGTTCCCGCTAATGCAATCCCGAAAAAATACATAACTAAAAATCCCGATCGGAAAAATTGCAACGAAACGAGACGGCACGATGTTGCAATAAAAATAATGATCATTTAGTTGTTGCATTCGGGTGTACTTTGCTGCGAAGGGTTGGGAATGAGCGCTAGTGGAGAGGAGCATACGAAAATGCACTCAAAAAGGATAAAACTAGGATGTGAAATCGTTAGCAGTACAGGGCGAGTCCCCCCCACCGTGTGTGTGTGTGTGTGTGTGTGTGTGTGAGTGGGAGAGAAATAGTTCAGCCTTTCCCACCAGACATCCACCGATGCTCCTTTCCATGATGTGTCGCGTAATGTGTGGCTGAAATAAAAATGGGCAAATGAGAAGGAAGAAGAGCGGTGCAAAATAGGTTCCCAAAGGGCGATACGAAAAGAGGAGAACTAATCCAGCAAAATGGGAAAATCAGCTAACAAAAAAAAAAAAAGGGAGAAAAGGGTAAGGGTAAAACATTAGCAGAAGAGTAGAACAAGAGCAAAACAGAGCAAACGTAAGCACTGAAATGAGGAAAACAAATTACAGAACACAAAACAAAGCGCGAACAGGAAGAACAAAAAGCACACCCAGCTCATCTACGATACAACTATTGGGGACTTTGGGGTGTGAAAGAGAAATTATCTGACAGAGGGTAACTAAGAACCAAAACCAAAACAAACAAAAAAAAAAAACACAAAATGACAGATAAACTCCACTAGCTAACCATTTTCTACGAACAGAAGTAAAACAAACAAAAAAAAAAAAAAACAGCAGCCCAGCGTTCGCATAATGCAATTCAGGCTTATTTCATTGTTATGTTTTTGCATCTCCGGCCACCGCGAACCACGCTGCTCCGCTTCCTGCACGGGCGGCTGTTATAATTTTTCGGATATTATATATTATTATATAGATTGACCCGCCTCCCCTTTCGACCACATTTCCTTCGCCCTTTGCACCGCGCCAACACAGCACACAGCAACAACAAAAAAATGCATTCTTTTTTGCCGCTGTGTGCATCGCTCCACAATGCACGCCGATGCACTTTACACTAGTTTTTTTCTTGTTTTGTTTTTTTTTTAAACTTTACATTTTTTAAGCAGGGAGAGAAAAAAAATGAGTGTCCTCTCTCTCTTTCTCTCCATTTTTTTTTTTTTGCTTTGCCATTGTTTACAATTTACGCTCTTTTCTTGTTTTGCCTACAATCATTCTCACCTGCGGCGTCGATGTGATGAGGCCTCTCCCATCCCCCCCGCTGTGCCCCCTGGGACGCTGGGGTAGGAGGATTGATGCTCTAAAAATATCAACGCGCTGATAGCAAGCCGGCCCAAACTATGGTGTTGGATGAGAAACAAGAGTAGAGCAGAAAAAGCTGCATCAGGTCCGGCCTCTCACGTCATTATAAAAATTTCGTTGGTTAAAAAATCAATTGCAACCCGCTACCGTTGCATCTGGCCCGGCTGCGTGCGCCCTCGATGCATTTTTATGTTTCGGTGCTGCACATTTTATGTTTCGGCCATTGTCACTGTCCACCATATTCGTAACCCCGGTTCGTCCCGGGGTGGCCCGGGATGGGGAAAATCGCATTAGTCTATCCTTTTCGGCCATTCATTATTGGTTCTATTGCTTCGTTTAGCTTGTTTGGAAATTGTCCATTTGCTCCAAAGGGATGATACTGGGGATTTGTTTTTCTTCTCTGCTTCACTTTCGCCCCGCGGCTTTATCTATACAAACGTTTCATAAACACCCAATCAATCGTGCCACCCGTATTTAGGGCTGTACATAATGTAACGGGTTACAACCGATCTAATCAACACTTGAGCAGATGTATTCGAACGCTTAGGGTGTGTGTAAAAAATAGTAGAACTGACTAGACTCGTCGGAAATGGGCACATTTGATAGCACTTTTATAAACTAAGCTTACAAGACTTTAGATGCGAATAATTTGCACCAACCCCTCACCCCTCCCCACCAACAAGATCCATCGAACGGGGGAAAATTCAAACAGAAAAAAAACTGTCCAAAAGAGATAGCATTAAAACGATCGAATTATTTGGACAATCCCGTCATTTATCATGGCTGCATTTTGGACGTTCACTATCTGCTATTCCCTTACTGTCGCTTCTTTTTCTCACCCCAGCTTGTTGTAAAGTAATGCTATTTGTTAACTTTTATACACACTTTTAGTGCTCACGTACACACACATACACACACACACACACACACAGGCGCGCATGGTGTGCAAAAAATTACATTCGAACAATTGTGTGCATAACGTTGCATGATAATGAGCAAGAAAGAAGCAACTAGGAATCGACCGTAACTAGCTACGAACGTGCAGGGAAACTAGACGGAGAGGTAAAATAAAGCCAAAATAAAGAAGGAAAAAAACACCAACCCTCCACACACACACACACACACACACACACACACACACACGCGCGCGCGTTCCGGGCCCATCATCCCAAAACATCACTTGCTCACACATTGACACCGCTTGTATGCAAGGGTGCCCCGATAGCAGAGTATGAAAAAAGGGCTTAAATTTTTTTTGTTCGGGTTGCTTATCGGGTGGGTGGGTGAATTTTTGGTGTTTTTTTTTTGCATTTGTTTTGTCACAGCACGGGAGGAAGGGAGTGCCTTGGGGGAGTGGATGCGGATGGGAGCAGTAGAAAAGAGATGATAATCAGCCCCAAACGAGGAAAAAAGAAAAACACACACATATATGCCCACACACACACACACATGTACGATAAACAGCCTACTAGACTGTAAAGGGTAGGCAACAACGAAAGGAGAGCTAGGGTAGAAGAAAGGGTTGGCATGCAGCAGTGCATATTTGCAAACGCACATTTTGCCATTTTCCTCTTGAAAAGTTTTGGATGGCTCTCCTTGCTCTCCGGCTTTTTCGGCATGCCTGTGTGTGTGTGTGCGTGTGGGAGGGGTGTTATAGTTAATCAGGGAGCGCATGCTGGTGCAGTGCGTGCGCTCGGGGGAAGTGCAAATAATTTGCAGGGTGGTAAAATTTGGTGGCCAACCCTGTACAGCTGGGTGGCGTGTCCAGCGCTTACTACAGAGAGTAACCGTTTTATTGCCGATCCTTTTTTTTTTGAGCTAAAAATTAAATGCAAAAGAAAAAAGTTGCGTTTATCTGCAGTATTTGAACGATAGGAATTGTGGATGAAACTATTTTTGCTTTGCGGTGTGCACTGCTGAATTCATTAATAAAATTGACAGCAATCAAGAGGCTAAAAATCTCCACCGTATTTAAAACGTTTTTGAGTTCGTATCTAAATTTTTGTATCTGTTGAGATAAGTAAGCAATATTCTTGCTTGCTTGTACTATATTAAAATAGATTTAAGAGTTGCAGAATTACAATGAGATCTCACTTCAATAAACGAACAAAAAACCACTACTCACTATAGTGAGAACTCGCTAAGCATTGTCCTGACTATGCGCCTCTGGGCTTAATATGAAGCTCTATCCTCTATATAAACACTGTCTTGAAAAAGTTCAACTGAAGCTATGTTTTGCGTCATCTAACAGTGCATCTCTGCCCTTTAAGTGCACTCACTTAGAAGGACCTTTCCCAAGGTGAATGTGTCCTCAATCGATAGCTATGAGCTCAATTGATATATCTAACCTCACTGCAATAAGAATGATGCTATGTCGGCACTAGGAAGCACTGTCCACATTAAAACCTTGGCTTAATGACCTTCTAGGTTACGTTGGTAATTTACTGACTTTCTAGACTTGCTGACACCACGTAGCGAGGAGAGTCAATCCTCTCCACGGAGGAACGGTCCAGATGGGATTTGTATCCCGGTCCTGTCATGTGATCGTTGTTGTCGGTGGCGCCTCCAGCTAAGGGCCTCCCCGAAGTATGAAACAGTGATGAGAAAGTTCCTATTTTTTTCGAAACAGAAGGTACTAGTTTCTTTCCCAAAATAAAAAAAAACTGAACGTTCTTTTTTAAGTTCTTTGAATTCTACAACTACTTTAACGGAAAATGCAAAGTGTTACACTGTGCATCGTGCAGTAGTTATCAGTCTACTTTCCCTATCAAGTTCTTGAAACAAAACAGTTGAATTTTTTAATCTCTGCAGAACGGCCAGGCCATATATCTTATACAAAAGGTTTAAGTACTATATATTACAAAAAATTAATAGAACAAGCCTTAAAATTTGTTTTACTGCTTTGAGCGTTGATTTTCTTTATTTTTATTTTTTTAATAACATAATTGATTATCCCAACCGAGTGTGCCCGAGATAAGGCAAAGAATAATTAGGAAACGCCTTATCAACACTGTAGCGTCATAATCAATTACAAATAAAAAAAAATGATTATCCATGACAATACGCTGGAGAGCCATCGTACTGAAATATAAAAAAAAATAAATAAAAATTAATTTTTATCCGACTTAAATAGCCTTTAGAACATAAAACAAACAGAAAAAATTTAAAACCAAGATATCCACACCTGAACACAAGAAAACAATGACTGCATGTTGAAGTAAATGAACTTACTATCATAATACAATCATAAAATATAATAAGAATATAGAGCAATAATTAAAGAATTTGTTATAACTACTCTTGAGTTCATAAGTCGTCAGATTAAAATCATAAGAATTCTCCATTTGAATGATCAGTTCACTAGCACAAAATATTCTACTTCTGAAGTCTGTTTTGAGTAGTTACCTATCTCTTAACAATCTACTAGGATACTGAGATGTTCATCGCATTTAGAACAGACGGAGTGTCAATGGCCCCAAGTAAAATACAGTCAGTTTTAACAATCTCATGGAAAGCAAAATGTAACAAAGGCTTTGGTTATCATGCGTTGCAATGATATTGGGGGGGTGGCTTGCAAGGCCTCCCCCTAGAGTCTCCTAGAGTTTCGTATGATACCCCGACAGAGGGACAACCAGTCATTGCCTAACATGGAAAACAGACGCTAGTTATGCCCTTCGCTCAATTTGGTCAACCAACCATGGAAAGATATTTGAAGAAATTTGTTACCATTCTGTACGCCGTGGACGTATTGAGCCGGAGTAGAGTATGGAGAGCCTATGATGTCCTTCAAGACTCCTTCAAGAGGAGTCTGATCCATGCCTACATCAGTGTGGTATTGCTACATACACTGACTACAGAACCTGTTCATGTCTACGCGACGTGCTCGAGCCTGAGCATGCTTAGTTTTCCCGTGTTAGAGGACAGCTGCCTTCTCTTTAAATAGAGTTGCTTTACTCAAAACTTATCGCACTACATATAAACCGTAATGGCATCTTCATATCTCAAAATCGCAACCCAGCTGAGACGGCCAATTTGTTCACCTATTGTCAAGAATTGAGAATCTTTTTATAGGATCCAATCCATGCATGAAATCTGCAATAATAAATATGTTCTTTAAATCGATCCTATCACTACAAAATAGACAAAAATCATAAAAATTACCTTAAATATCTTTTTTTTTTTTACAATACAGAGAAGAGGCATCATACTAAAATTAATAAAAATCTTTTTTTTTTCAATTCCTTTACGAACTACCAGGCCGATTAACTGCCCTGAAATATCTAAAACTTCCACAAATTGCATTTATGTAATTTATTTTTTTATTTTATCATCATTCACAAAACCATCAGACACAAAACTAGAGCAGCACTGTATCTGTCCATGTGGCCCATATCGACCATTAGTACTTCGCACTGCACTGTACGCTAGTGTTGGTGCGTTGGCTTGTGTGAGGATCGAAGGCCGCAAATCTAGGGGGCAAAACCGAGGGCCGAGGGTGCCACTTTTGGTTAAGTATGACCCGAACCCCAGATGCCAGACAAACCCTCCCGCTTGGGAGTGGGGATATTTTCGGTAGGTTTGACTATAATTTGGTGACTTTGTCCCCCCAGCGTATGGGATCCGGGCCCGGTACCAGTGTCAAAATCGCTACGAATGAGAGAATGAAGGGAAACGAGTAATACACAGATCGAGCGTAGCAACAGAAGAAAAAAAAAACGCATACAGCCGAAAACTTGCCCGAAAACTGCACTCCCTCTCTGCAACTGCAACTCTTCCCCAAAAACTGATCGGTTGATGTATTCCTTCCTTTATGCTCGGGCCTTTTTGTGCATTTTTTGTGCTGCGTACTTCACTATATTTGCCATCTCACTCGTAACTTGAACTGTTGCATTTTTTATCTTTTCTATCCAGGTTCTACTGCACAATGTAACAGCATGTGTGTGTGTGTGTGTGTGTGTGTGTGTGTGTGTGTGTGTGTGTGTGTGTGTGTGTGTGTGTGTGTGTGTGTGTGTGTGTGTGTGTGTGTGTGTGTGTGTGTGTGTGTGTGTGTGTGTGTGTGTGTGTGTGTGTGTGTGTGTGTGTGTGTGTGTGTGTGTGTGTGTGTGTGTGTGTGTGTGTCGATGGGTGTGTTTGAATGCATTCGGGAACGCACCTATACGTAGATCCGTCTTTCTATCCCGTGGTTTAACTCCCTGTTTCACTATCGCTATTCCACCCCTTGGCGAAGAGCATATATTTCGGTTTTTCTTTTCAAACATTATAATATTAATTTCATCATTAATGCATGCTGCCTATAGGCTCGAGCAAAGCACATATATGGCACGGAAACCTTGCTGTTGACGTGGTGAAGGTTTGGAAAAAATGTTACCAAAAAATCATGGATGCTGTGAAGAATTTTACGAACCATTTGTACTCCAACAATGAGGCGAGAAAAAGTTTTTAACAAATAATAAATAAAATAAACGAATAAAAATTAAACACCGGAACATCCGGCAATGAGCCGTCATCTTGAAGTTAAATGATAAAAATAAAATTAGTCAAAAGTAAACAGCATATAAAGTAAAGTAGATAAAAGAGCAGGAAAAATTATAGTTTGTACAATAAACACCTAGCTCTACTGAATGCGTTAACGATCAATTCTGATTCAAGGAAGAATCTGTTGCACATGAAAGAAACACATTAGCTCGTATGAAAAGAAACCAGTTTCGTGATCCTTTTATTTATCTCGCAAACATCAGAAATAGCATTCCCGGGTGGAAGAACTTCAAAAACCTCCCCACTTTACTTCCCACATGAAAGCCTTTCAAATCGGCCCCCAAGTTATACTGACCTTTCCGCACCGCATCTACCCCTAACATCCTCCCCCTCCCAGGCAGCACCGTGATGCACACATCCACCAAAAGCTGCCAAATACCACCAAAAACTGGTCACGGAACCGGGCGGGGAACTTAGAATTTCTTATCTTCGGGCAAACGGCGCATGCATTTGGGGGTTAGCGAAACGCGCAAAAATACAAGAACACGAACACAAGAAAAAAGCGCCGCGAGTGTACAGGCAGCCTGCGACTGGCTAGCAAAGTGCAATGAACTGTGGCGAAAATAATGGTGCAAGATGATGATGGACGAATGCAGCGCAGTTAGCAGCGGCGAAAAGCGAAACGCTACGTAGAGATGGTGGTTAGAATAAACCATAAAAATGATCGTTTATCGCTCGCGCCCCATGGTTTGTTGTCTTGAGGGAGGAGATGGTATTTTGCTGTGTTAGTTGTTTGTTTGTTGAAAGCTTATTTTTGTTTACTCATATGCAACAGATAGCAAATACATTCGAAAGCAAATACGCGCCATCTTGGGCAAGAAGGTGAACGATTAGAAGGTGTGAAATCTGTTTGATTGTTAAGTTATTTGCCTTTCGACACTTAATGGCAACAGCACCGTATAATGGCCCAAAGCTGTGTATAATGGCTACAGCTGTTCCATAAAGGCATTTAAGGATAAGTACTGTAGCAAACTTGGCTTGGCAGCAACTCTGTATCTTTATGCGGCGGCTACTAATACGGCGACCGATTGGAAATAGGCGGTCAATGGAATCCGGATGCGACTGAACGATGATCCAAAGATGATGAAGAGAACGATGATCGGGGCGATCGACAGGACGAAAAAAAGAAACGGAGGTTCTCTTAGCTTGTGATTAAAGAGGAAATTGTAGATTTCAATTGAAAATTTCATTAGTTCTTCCAGATTTTAATGTTTATAAATCATTTATAAAACCTCTCGAACGATGCGAAATTCTTGTTCTTCTTGGCTTAACGACCTTCTAAGGTCACGCCAGCCATTATATGGCTTGCTAGACTACCGTATTTGAATAGCCAGTCCTCACTAGGAGGAGACGATCCGGATGGTATTTGAACCCCGGTCCTGTCGTGTATAGACCGGCGCCGCTGTCGCATTCTCTACCAGGCTGCCTCGATGCGATAATATATTTAATTTTGAAACAAAGCCTTGTAGCAATTTTGCTTTTATTATTGTTGTTTCTTGAAAGCTTTTAAAATATTGCTACGGTTTTGATATAAAACTGTTTCCTCCTCCATTTTTCGTAATCCATAAAACGTATAAATTATTCCACGCAAAAACCATTTCAAATTATAGATGAAGAAATTTGAATCACAGTTCTCAATGTAAAAACATGGCAAAATTGTCATACATTTTTTCAAGAAAATATTCCTCTCTTAGAAGAATCTTCTTCTTGGCTTAACGGCCTCTAAGGTCAGGCCGACCATCGATAAATGGCTTACACTAGACTGCCGATACCACGTTGGTTAGTTGGTTGGGGATAAAGTTGATTAGTCAGTCCTCACTACGGGGGAGCGGTCCGAATGGAATTTGAACCCCGGTCCTGCCGTTTGAAGACTGGCGCCGCTGTTGCCTATACCACCGAGCCGCCCCTTTTAGATGAATGTAGTGTTGAAAATGACGTAACAAAACCTCTTGAGATTTTTCTATTTTGATAGTCTTTTTAAAAAAAAATCTTCTAACGATCAAACGTTGATCTAACGATCAACTAGTTCAAGCTGACTATCTGATGCTCAAGCTGATCAATTCAATCAAGCTGATTGAATTTTTGTTTATTTGTATACTACTTTTGCTGTAATACATTTCATTAAAGATAGGAACAATAGTCATTTGATGACGCTGTAAAGTTTTTAGTGCAAAATTACATAAGTAAGCGAAAAAGTAGTTTTAGTAATTTAGTCAGATTCTTGATTGAATTACAGAAAGGTATTCTATTTCTGAGTTTGAATAATTGATATTTTGATGCTTCCATAAAGAAAATGAAGAAATTTTCAACCGTATAGGTTATGGCATTAATTGCACCAGAGTGTAGTAACAATAGTTTATTCTTGTTCTTCGCTTAACGACTTGTAAGGTCATGCCGACCATCGGAAGGTTTGCGAGTATTATTGATACTAAGTAGTTAAATAGCCAATCCTCACTTCAAGGACTTCCCTCATAATAATAGTGAAAATAATTTAATGATCGCTACAAAATGCTTGTGATAAGAAAAAGCTATAATTTTACAGAACTGCTTTTCGATTTGTGGTTGTACACTTTGTCCTTCATCGAAACATTCTTCTACATTTTGTAGGTAAACTTCAGGATTTCTCTTCACTTATTTTTACAACATTAAACCGATCGGTATAAGAACAACAGCATTTTGTTCTTATTTGGTTGTTGTAGCATCGGATTTATAAATGATTTCTAACTCATTCTACTTCAATAAATGTTGAAAAGATATACAGGGCGTTCGGGATAATTTTGACAGTTACATTTTTGTTTATAACTCGTGATCGAATTGGCATAGGAAAACAAGCAATACGTCATTCGACAGCTAAAAGTGTGTAAGCAGCGAAAACATCCCGTGATAAAAGAATGCCAAAAAAGAGTACATTGTGGAAGCGGATCACATGCATCATGATGATCCGCGCCGGACGCGACAACCGCCGACACGGTTAACACCCAGAACAACCGGTGGCTGGCTTACTGCCCGGCGGACGTGCCACGGGTGCCGCAAACCAAGTTCCCCCAGACGTTGATGGTGTTTTCCTGCGTGTCATCGGAAGGGGACGTGATGCCGTCCCACCTTTTTCGAGCAGGGGCTGAGGCTGAACGCGAACGGGTACATTTCCATGCTGGACACCGTCGTAAAGCCTTGGATCACGAGAGTGGCCAACGGCAGACCGTACGTGTTCCAGCAGGATTCCGCTCCGTGCCATACAGCCTCCAAAACGATAAAGTGGTTAACGACCAATTTCAACGACTTCACCGCGCCGAATGTGTGGCCTCCCAGCTCCCCGGATCTTAATCCAATGGATTATTTCGTGTGGGACGCGGTGGAACGGGACACCAACAGAACCTCCAGCAACACCAAGGCGGAGCTCAGGTCCGTTTTCGCGGCCCTACCTCGCGAAACTGTCGCCAGAGCTTGTTCCCGGTTCCGGAGACCGGTGGAGGCCGTAATAGAAGCCGAGGGCGGATATTTAGAATAAAATGAATAAAATACATGGAAAGCTACTATTTCCAAAACAAAAAAAAATTTCCCCGATGATCAATTTTGCCATAATTTTTTTTCTTTCTCCGTAGGTGACTGTTAAAATTATCCCGAACGCCCGCAATTCTCAAGTGAATTATTTCCATTAGATATTAGATTAGAAGGGAAATGCTTTACATTGGCAGTCAAGTCCACAACTATTTTGCAGTCAAGCCGCTTCCTACAATATCGTAAAACATTTTAGAAGATTTGAATAATATATTAAAAAAAAAAGATCATGACAGCTTGCGTATTGTCTACGCCGCATGTTAAGACAGTGTATATAAACCAAATAAACGGGCCATTTTTTCCAACGGGCCAGGAATAATTACCGACTTAGAGGCAACCGGGACAGGCGGAACAGTTCTATCTTCCTGGCCACCCCAGTTCTGAATGCTGTCTATAAGATCCTGTCGCGAATACTCTTCTCTAGACTTGCACCCCTTCCTACAGATTTTGTTGGTAGCTATCAAGCTGGATTTGTTGGAGGCAAATCATCTACCAAATATTTACTCTGCGGCATATTCTCCGGAAATGCCGAGAACATCAAATCCCTACGCACTATTTATTCATTGGCTTCAAGGCGGCCTAAATAGATCGGACCAAACTATGAAAAACCATACAGCAGTACGGATTATCTGGGAAGCTGTAACGGTTGTTAAGGTTTCCAATGGATAAAAGGCTACAAACTCTAGCACGGCTATTGCGATTAGACAAGAAGAATAAGCGCTAACTTAAATTATTATCTTTAAATCGCCGTTTATCAAACTTTGCAACTTGTTTAACTTATGCGGATTGCTGCCCGGAACTCAATAACCTACTATTTTTTTACTATGTTATTCTAAGAAGAACTCTTGAGCCCCCACAGAACAATTATTAGGCCATGCTTCTACAGGTATTTATACCTATAACATTCAAATAAGAAGTCAACGCTAATTGACGAAGTTGGGTGACGATTGGAATTTGATACTATTCACGACGAGATATCATATTCGAGTCGAAAGGTCTCCAAACCAACCAACCAAACCATATATTAAAATATATTTTTAAAAACTGGCAAAATGCACAACACAAAAAAAAAAACAATCTATGATGGTATAAAAATATGCAAAAAATGCAAAAGGTTTTTTTCGACGCCTATAATACCCCAGTGCGGTCCGATGTTTATGGCGGCAACAGCGCTTGTCTTCACACGGTAGGACCCGGAGCTCAATTCCCATCCGGATCGTTCCTACGACTACCAACTAAGTGGTATCAGCAAGTCTAACAAGCCATTCAATGGACGGCGCGATCTAGCAGGTTGTTAAAACAAGAAGAGTGGTTTTATTTCAATTGAGTTGCTAATGATCTTCATTGTGTGTTTTGATCATACTGGTTCATATTACTTTCAAATTTAGCTCCGCAGAAATTGAGTTCAAATTGAATTTAGCGCGCACTATTGAGTTCAATGAGTTAGAATACATGTTTTGGTATTGATGTCAGCATTAGTCGCACATGTGGGCCAACTGTCGCACTTAGTATCTTCTAGTTGTCACTAGCTATTATTTTTGTATACACTGTGAATAAGTACCGCGACATCATAGTAAAGTTGTTTGCGAGAAGTTAGCGTCCCAGTGACATATTCTGGCGGTTGAAATCCCAAGGAATGAAGAGGAATTTGATTTATAGCACTATCCGTCGGCAGACGGGTTCGGGCAAGGACCATATGAGATCAGAACGATCTTGTTTGTCGACAGGACGCCACCATTCAACAGGATGGTGAGGGAATCAGGGTGCGGGAAGACTGCGGCTGACCTGGATGTGTCGATCGGGACTGCTCACACCATCATGACTAAAAACGTAAGGTTCACGGAGTACCGGAAGCTACAACGAAAAAGAGGCTGGACAGAAAACCTTTACTTACAACGAGACAGAAGCAGGTCAAGAGGGTCGTGTTTTCTGACGAGGAAGTCATGCAAAAGCCGCAAAATATCCAAACTGATCGGTTATGGGCTCGGACGTTCGCCAGTATCTCCCCGTCCCTCATGAACACCGCTGCTTCGTTGATGGTTTCGAGGGACTTGGTAAACTTCCACTGGCGTGTATCGTGGAAAAATTTGTGAGGTTCTGAAGCAAGTTGGGACCTTGCCGCTTCGGAATCTCTGCCGGCAGGATCATTATATCTTTCAATCGAACGAAGCATCGGCAAAATATAGTTCAAACGTGGTGTGGAGAGAATTTAACCGATTTTCTAGATAAGACTTTGTGGCCTCCAAGCTCACCAAAAACACCGAGCGATGCTTTTGAGAAACATATCTTACTCGTCATACTCTCCAAAGGGTAATGAGGGAAGGAAGGGGGAGGGGGGGGGGAGGGTCGACTAATTTGGGATGTGATAGCCCTTGCTGGTTGTCTTAAATGGTCGGTGTATAACCATAAATGTATAAATGTCAAGGAAGTTAAATAACAACGAACAATAGTCAAATATACTTTGTAAAGTAAAGTTGAGGTTATAGTTTGGATGTGGTATAAAAGATTCAAAGCATTTCTAAATAAACGAAAATTAAGTGTAATTTCCAAAATGACATAGTAAAGTAGTGTTATTCATTTGTCCGTTGCTGTATGATCCGGAATATATTGAATGCTGTACGGCTGTAGTTTGTAGTAAATATTCGCTACAAATGTCAATAGATAATTCAACAGTGTCTTTTAAACTAATATTTTCACAATCCTTTTAGTTATTGCTCATAAGAAACGGCTTGGCTGCATTGCTTACTTCCATTCTTCGTACACTACGTACAATATATATTTTCGTACAAAACTTCCTTAATTTTTAAACTGGAATGCATGAACAAATTCAATGAAGGACGATAAAAATAATTGATAAGCCTGGATTTCTATACCGCATTTTAAATAGCTCTCGATTTTATAATTTTTTTTTTTTTGTAATAAAGTTTAAATTTTGTTTAACTACTGACCCAAACACAATGAGCAATGGAGCCTCCTGGTGTTTCATTCCAGCTATCATGTCTATGATAGCGCTTCCCTTTCTTGTTTTCGTTTTACTTCAATACGTATCGCAAACAATAATTTAAAATTTTTATTTTTAAAGTAGAAAAATTGTAGTTTAAAATGTTTGAATTTTGACTTTTTTTTATTCATATTTTATTTTATTTTTTTATTTATTTATTTTTCATTCATTTTTTATTTTTATTCATTTGCTTACAATAAACTTTAAAGTAAAATACTCGTTTCATCTTTGCTGGGAGACATTTCCTTCTCCGAGCCGTGAAACCATATTCCGGGTGTGCTCGGTTGTTCCGTTGCGTATGTTCCGTCATCCAATGCCAAAGTCGTGTTCATAGCGAGGGTCTTATAGTGTGAGGGCACCTTATCCCGGGGTACATCGGGCGTTTCGAAGCTCGTGGTCCTGATGGTAGCTTGATCTTCTCTTCCTAATTGGGTCCAATCTTCAAGTCCCGTTCATGTCCTTCTTCTCCCATTCGCTGGTTTGTCCGTCCATAGCATCGGCCGGTGCAACTATTTCCATATGGTACCCAACCCTTCACGCATCGTACTCATTCATACATTCATACATTCATTCATCCATTCATCGATCATCATTCAAGCAATACAAGCGAGGTACAACACATTTAAGACAGGCAAATAGTGGGAGTAGAGGGGGGGAAGGGGTTCACACAAATAATTCGTTAGCACGGCAAAAAAGAAAGATTATACTCAGGTAGACCTCGCCGTAGTCTCCCAGCAGGTCCCGAATTGGAGTGTTTGGCAACTTTCCAATGCCCTGGTCTGCGTCTAACAAGGCTAGTCGAGCAGCCTCGTGAAAATGCTTCACGACATAGAAGGTGATTTTTTGTCGTGGTATCCGAGGCCGAGGCCACATATTTTGGAGTCGACCTGTCCTATACGCTGGAGATGCACGCCCAAAGCGAAATGATTAAACCTAAGCCTAGACATCATTCGAATGAACGCACGATCACCTGAGATGCCGTGGAACCAAGGCTTCAAGGATGGGTGTCCCACAAACTCTGCCACCGAGCCATGCAGAGAGACTGTGGGGCACGCATGTATTCGGGAGGTAGGATAAGCCTCTCGAAAAAGGACCCTTCCGAAGCATCCTTCTTGGCCAATTGGTCTGCCTTTTCATCGCGGAAGATAGCGCAATGTGCAGGCAGCCAAACAAGAGATATCCGGAATGATTTCTCAAATAATGAGCTTAAGATCTTTAATATTTCTTTTACGAAGTAGTCCGGGCTCTTAATAGCCTTCACAGATTTTAATGCTTCGACAGCGCTTAAACTGTCGGAGAATATAAAATATTCGTCTGTAGGACAAGCACTTACAATCAACAAGGCATAAAAGACTTTTCCACTAAAATGCTGGGAATTGCTGTCCTGCGAAGACTATCGGGGATAGACTTGGTTTGCTCTCTCAACGAGGTGTCTACTCTGAACCGGGAACTGCAGGACCCTGGTAAGCTGGCACGATTTAAATTAGCTTGAGTGCTAGGGTGTACCGCTAAGGAGGAAAAATCGTGAAAGGTTTTCATGATTTTACATTTAGAACCTATCTCATGCAGTGTTCGAAAGTTCTCGATCATCAATGGGTTTGATTCTAAAAAATCAAACCCATTGATTCTAAAGAGCGTACGAGAAGGCGCTGGCGAGAGTAGCTCAAAACGGAGCGGAAGCGGCATCACTTCGAGCGAAATCGTGTGAGTTGATCTTTGATTTTGATTGAAAATAAATGTTGATTAAGTTTAAATAATTTTATATTCCTTATTTATCTTATCATATTTCCTTTTAGAAGGTGCCAAGTATAGTAGGTTTTTATTTTTCAATTTCTATATAAACCAATTTCTGTAAAAAATGTCAAAAAAAACATCATCGCTTTGCTTCCCCTCTTTGTTGTAAAATTTGAAAAATTAACATGTTACAAATATAATTGTAAACGATCTCCATCGTAGCCAATATTTTTTTAAAAACAAATATCCCAGACAGACACAAAAATCTAAAGCAAAGTTTTTCCAGGATATTAAACAAAACGGTTATTTAAATTATGTGCAATTTTGCGATATTATTGCATCATTATACGCTCCTTAATTAGTTGCTTGGTCAAACAAAGGTTTCGATTAATTTTTTCGCTATGTTTCCCTTTCGAACGAAAACAAGCGGACTGACTGACAGTAAAAAGTCATTACATTGCGTTACTTTGTGATACTTTTCTCTTCGTTTAACTAGATCGAAATGTTCATAAAACATATCTCCCAGCTAAATATGAATACTGTATTACCACCACAACTTTTAGGCACTTTAGATTAAAAAATATGATTAATGTAGATTCGGCAAAGCACGCTAATGGTGTGGTGGAAAATATGTAATAGCTTTCCACATTGAATGTGTTTCAGTAAGTGGTGTTCCCACTTTCTCCACTCCGCATCCGTCGTCCATCGTGAATCGTGAATCTCCCCGGCAGTTCCCGAAATCTGGACCGTTTGTATGTGTCCCGTTTAGTCCCGCGAATGATGATGGGTGTTGAGTGTGGGGTTTGATTATGCGATAGAAAATGCAATGCATAGTGATGGATATTTGTTCGAGCGTGACGGATTTTCGGAGTTTGGAGTTTGGCCAAGTGTGCAACGGTTTGGAAATGGCAGGCGCATTGGGGGAGGTGAGCATAAAATGAGATAGTTGGTTCCGGCGTCAGTGTGGGCCGATTGGACTAGAAAGTAAATTTGATATACATGCCATGTGTGAGCTGGGGGGGGGGGGGGGGGGGGGTTAAAATAATGCAGGGGGGGGGGACGAGTACGAGACACCACGCGTAGAATAAAAATAAAAAATTAACCAACGAAAACAAAACCAAAAAAATATTCTTCCAAACCGAAACAAAAACTCTATGATGAAATGCAACAAAACATAATACATGCGAAAAAAAGGCATGTGTGTGTGCCCATGTGAATTCGAAAGGCGGGGGGAACAAAATGAGGCAAAACAAAATCAAATAAAAAGAATCAAATACACGCATGGTGGACGTAGGGTGCACCAAATGAGGAGCACAAAAAAAAACATGTTTAAAATCATGCAACATACAAAAAAAAAAAACATGATCCAATAGAAATAAGCAAAAAAGAATTTAATCAGGTGCAGTCCGATCGGGTGGTGTAGGTAAGGTGTCTGCGAACGGAACAATAGCAAAAGCATCAAAAGCTGCTCAAAATTGCATGTGCACAAGCATGGAAAGCCCTTGACCTCAGCCACCGCTTTTCCAATTGCCGACCCCCCACCCCCTGCTCCGTCCAGCTTATCCATTTGGTGTGTGTGTGGGTGTGTGTGTGGGGGGGTATGAGCGTGTTTGATATCACATAATAATTTGGTGGAGATTAAACCGAAGCGGCCGCTTCTGGTTTGGGGTACTATCAGTACCAATGTTTGTGTGTGTATGTGTGTGTGTGTGCGTGTGTGTGGTTGGATGGTTTATTTTTCCGCCAATTTTATTTTTTATTTTTGCCTTTTTTGTTCTCCATGATTTTGCTTTTAACCCAATCCCATCCGAACAATCGAAAGGATAATTGGGGTGGGATAGCCAGATGGAAAAGGATGAAGTGGATGAGGCTACGGGGAGGGAAGATGGGGGCACACCCTATGCGCGTGTGCGTTTGTGGATGTCCTCGGACAACCCAGGTGGAATAAAAATTTGGAAAAACACAAAATTTTAGTTATTTTTTCCATCCATTTCCTCCGCCCCGATTTCGATTATGGTGCGGCCCAAACACGCGCACGGCAAAAGAAGATAAAACAACAAATCGGCAACTGCATTGCTCTCACTTTCACATGCCAGCGCTACCGCCGAAAAAAAAAGGCATTTGGGGGTTGCATTTTGTGCTGCACATTCAATTTGTTGCCGAATAGTCAAACGGGTCGTCCGCCGGGTGGGGCAAAAGCGGGTAGAGGGTGGAAAATGGGTGTTTAAAAAATAAGCAGCCCAGTAACCTGTATGCATGGGTGTGAAAGAGAACAACAAAACCTGCGCCACAGTTTGACCTCCTACGCGATCACATTACCAACACGCACGCACGGACCGGACCGGACACTGCGTGGGGTTAGGAGGGAAAAGCTTCGATTCGATAAAAATGAAATAGACGAAACGATGAAACCGGTGACCGAGGTGTGGAACAACCAGAAGAAGAAGAAGACGAAGAAGAAGAAAAAGAGGCAAAACACACACTGGCATACAAAATGCACCGAAATGCATCGATGCGAGTGCCAAAAAAAGATAGTTAACATGTAAAGTGTAGCATAAGTAGCTGTGGACCGGTAGGATGAGAGAAAGAAAGAAACAACATACAAATAAAAGAGAAAACAGAACGTGAGAGAGAAAAATAGAGAGAGAGAGAGAGAGGGATGCAAAGAAACAAATAGAAACGCATATAATATGATATGTAGAATGTTTGAGTTGTTTTGTTTTGTTTGTTGTGTTGCAATTGCATATGCTACATGTGTGCGTATGTTTTTTTTCCCCCCCTGTTGCTTTTTTCCTTCCATTTTTATACATTTCGACACGCACTGGTTTGGGTGTGAGAGGCACCCGTTCTGTTTTTTTGTTTTTTTGTTTGCTTGTATCTACGCACCGCTTCGGCAGTGTGGGTCAAACGATGGTTGTCAAAGTATGTGCTATCAAATGCACTGCAATTGATTGTGCACTCTTGTTTTCGGCTATTATTCTCGTTCATTTTTTCGATTAACTGATTATTGGGATTCCACCACCATCGCCAGCAGCAGCGGCAGCGGCAGCAGCAGCAGTTTGGAGCCCATGGAGCAAGCGGAATATGAGGAACAGAAGCATGTCTGCACAGTGTGGGACAAAATAACAGGACCACTCATTTTTGCGGAAGTGTAAAAGTGAGATCATGAAGCTGATATATCACAAAACCCATTGGTGTGGGTGATATTGGCACCGGTTTTCGAACGGCAGGACCTGCTGCAGAACGATCTTCTATAAATCAACCCAGATCCTGGCATACGTTGGTGATACAGATATTATTGGTCTGCGACTCTTCAGGTTGCAGTGGCCTACCAAAGGATCGAGCTGGCGGCAGAAAACCTCGGGTTGCAGATTAACAAGACAAAGACCAAATTGATGGTGGCACCATCAGCGGCCCTACAAAGAAATCCAGAACCACTGGGGGTGATGTAGGGATGAGTTACCGCAACATTGAAGTCGTCCAAAACTTCACCTAGCTCGGGTCAAAAGTCAGCACCGAAAATAGCATAAAGACGGAGTTGCGCGCTAGGAAGCTGGCGGCCAGCCGGTCATTCTATAGCCTGAGGAAACATCTCACCTCAAAACACCTGTCGCGACGGTCGAAGCTGGGACTGTATCGTACCTTTATAGTCCCAGTCCTCACATACGCCTCTGAGACATGGACCCTGTCCAAATCAGACGAAGCCCTTTTAGCCGCGTTCGAGAGGAAGATGCTCCGAAGGATCGTTGGCCCCGTATGTGTGGAAGGACAATGGAGGAGCTGCTACAACGACGAGCTGTACGAACTGTATGACGACCTCACCGTGCAGCCAATAAGGCTCCCCAGGCTCCAATGGGCTGGCCATGTTATACGCTCAGGAAATCCTTTTAGGCCATCCACACGGACAGTGAAGGCGTAAAGACCCAGATTGTGGTGGGAGGATGGCGTTCAATCATCAATCAATCATCAAGGTCGGGATAACGGGTTGGCGGACGACGGCGCGGGACCGTGAGCGGTTCCGGATTCTGCTGCGGCAGGCCAAAACCGCAATGCGGTTGTAGCGCCTGATAAGTAAAGACTTACTTAAGTCCTGCTGCAGAAATCTTTGAAACCGATCCTTGCCTGGCGCCTGCCAATTCAAAATTACAGCTTTTCCGGCGAACGCATCTGTCCATATGGACGGATTTAAAGCACGTTATGAACTGGATCGTTCGGTGTTATTCTCATGATATGATTAGACCCTGGATCCGGGACTACCTTTGCGAGGACTAGATAGGCGAATGTTTGCATAACTTCGAAGGCACGATCACCTATTTGTACATTGTACTCGCTTATTTACTTACTTACTTGGCTCTGCTAAGTAAGGTGCTCTGTTTTCCGGGTAGAATTCGAGGTATCGTAAAGGGCTTCAAAGGCTTTCCTACCCTACTCTCATTCCGTCACTTCCTCGTCAATTATTTAAAAAGGATAGCGGTTTGAAGTGACAAAGTTCCAAGTTTTAAACAAGCGCAGGAGTTTCGGATTCGTACGGGGACAGCTTCGTATTTCCGAGAGCAACTCCGTAAGATTCCAAGAGAACAGGAGAAGTTACGTATCAAGCTCTCTATGACTGAATTGTACTGTTTCTGTGGGGATTTTTAAAAAAGTAATGGAACAAATAAGAAAAAAATATTTTTGCTGCGAAGTTTAGCTTATCATGTTGGCTGCACAAACTACTCGAAGTAACTACCCTCGGCATCGATGACCGCCTGTATCCGCTTCCGGAATCTGGAGCAAGCCCGGACTACCATAGCCCTGGGTAGGGCCTCAAAAACGGTCTTAATTTTTTGCACTAATTCTGCTTTTGTTTTGCAGGACGTTCGGTTGGTGTCTCTTTCAACCATGCCCCACACGAAATAGTCCATCGGATTGAGGTCCGGGGAGCTGAGAGGCCAAATATTGGGGGTGGTAAAGTCGTAAAAGCCATTTCGACCGTGTCCAGCAGCATCACATAGTCGTCCGCGATCAGCCTTAGGCCCTTCTCGAAGAAATGTCGAAGAACTCGTCGTTCCGTAAGCAATCCGACCGCCTGGTATGATTCTGCCGTTGTACAACCGCCTCAAAATCTCCGTTGCAAGTTTCAATGTGCTTGCGAATATCTTTGCGAGCGTGTTTAATGCACATTGCGTATGCACATTGTAATGCGCTTTCATAGTTCCAGCGGGTTCCACTTATTAATTTCACTCGACATTTTTTTTCATTGTATCCAAACACTTGTGGCTTTCGAATGATGTATCGTTTGTTTTGATACGTTAAATCAATCACGAACTGTTAACGAAAAGGCCAAGTGTCAAATTTATCGTGCGCATTGCGTATAGTAAAGTTATCTGGATTCCCACATGGTGGATCGTATGGGACGAGTGGTGCGATCGTTTAGAAGGGTTTCCGTATAAAAGTTTCTTGCAGATCTATAGCTCAATCTGTACAGGTATCAGTTTATTTGTCTTCAATCCCTGAAGGACTGCCGATACCTCGATCAATCTTGCCTGTATTAACGTTAAGAGATATATGACTTCAAATACCTCAAATTCCTTCATTGCCGTTCTTCTTTGCGGTAATATCGAAGCTTTCGGATTGTTCAGATCCATTCCAATCTACATCTCGTCTCGTCTAATTCGTAATCGTCACCGCCCGTGGATCCTTCTCTCCTAACACCTTAGGTAGTTTAATCTAAAATTAAATCTATTCATCAAAAAACAACATGTTTTGCTGTCGTTTTTGCTATGGTCAAAGCTCATATGTAGAAGCATCGACTGCTGTCTTAATATTTTGTCAATCACTGTAGTACAACAAACAAGCTGCTACAAAACAGAAACATGTGATTCACCTAAATCGATACTATTGTAGATTTTTACTTAGCATGACTTGTTTGTTTTAAAGTGTGAAAAATGATACTTTATTTTATTATTAACAATGATAGCATTTTCTGCATTTGTATAAATATTTTTTGCTTACTTTTAGCTGGCGTGCTTAAGCTTTCTTAGCCTGCTAGATGATGATTGTTTTGTAAAGTTGTTAAACTTATCAATCTACATCATTATCAGGTTTACTTTGAAAGAGCAGTAAAAATGGATTTTGGACCAACAACAATCGTACAGAGCGCTAGCGATTATAATTTTTTGCTCTCTCTTGTTGACTTCTCTTTTTGTCTCATTATTATCCAGGGTAAAATATAATCTCTGGTATGAGCGATACGAGCAGTGGGTGTCAAGTAGGCGACGAAACTAATTGGGTGGTGGTTTTGTGTCCTTTTTTTTTTGTTGTTCGATTTGGGTTTTTTTCTCCCCTGTTTGCCTTTTTGTTTTGGCTTCGATGGGATGAGGATGGGGAAGTCAGCCAGCCGGGGGATGTGGGCGCCAGGGAGGTGGTTTATTTTATTTTTCACGATGGAACGATATTTTGTGCATGCGTTAGTGCGTGTCTGGTGTATCGGAATGAGTGGCCCAAACACGGAACGTACTAGGGATGCATGCGCGGTGGGAATGAAGGATGGTTGAAACGAGGATGGAATTTCGGATGCATTTTATTTTGTGTACATGGTGATGTGTTGCGTTCTTTTTTTTCTCTCTCTTTTTGGGGGGGCCACCGTATTTTATCTATTTTATTTTTTGGGAAAACTCGGAAAAACTCCAAGAGGCACAAAGTGGTGAAGCAGGAAGCACCGATGAGGGTTTTATAATGCATTTGCTTCTGTGTGTTGTTGCTGCTGATAGCAATGAGCTTCACTACGTGTGTGTGTGTGTTTTATTTTATGCTTTTATTTTAGTTATATTATTTTATTTCATCTCTCGCTTTTCCACACTGCCTTTGCGATACCGGACGGCCGGACCGACGTGGCTCCGGTTTGCTCTTTAGCACGGAGGGAGGCATTTTCGGATAATTATATCCGCCCAAAAAATTCACATCTGCGCCACAATTCGTCAAGGTTGGTCGTGTCAGTAAAGCTGTGGCAAAGCGGTGAAGGATCGGTGCAAGCGGGCACACATAGACGCTGGGACCCAAATCAGGCCGACCGGTGCCGGTTACGCGCGCGGAAAGGGGCGGAAAGGGGCGGAGGGTGGTGGTAGGATCCAGCATTATTATTATGGCCATTTGCTCGCTTTTCCCGCTGCTTTGTAGCCGCTACTGACGCACATAGAGTAACTAATTATAAATTTCATATTATGTACCGTAGTCAGGGTGGGTCCGTGGTGGGTGAGCGGAAAAAAGGGGGAGGGAAAGGACAACTCAACAACACTGGGAACGGGTATCGACAAACAGCGCCACTGATCTGGCAGGCAAAATGTGGCGTAACATAGCCTCCCGGGCGGGGCGGTATTGAAACTTTTATTTTTCAACATTTTCCTACCCCGAAAAGCCGTTGCCGTTGTTAAAAAACATAACACACAAAAAAAAAGAGACCCATCCGGGTGCTCCATAAGAGAGTGGGACGGCCAATGGTTGCACCCTTAAAATCTCACTGCCATAATAATAACAATAATAATGGTGAAACACCTACTGCTGCTGCAAGTTTAATCTCTTCGCTCGCATCAAATGTTGAAAATAAAATTTTAACTATTCCTCCAAAAACCAAACTCACCCCCTTTTGGGTAGAAGGAGGAGAGCACACGAAGCGAAACCTGGACCTGGTTCGTCCAGATATCCATCCGCGAACCACCAACACCATCAAATTCGTACCAAAAGCCCAACGGGTGACGGTCGTGGTGGTTGTTGCATTTTACGTTCCAGCCTTTTTTTTTATTTTTTTTTTTGCTCCTTTGCCAACGCGGAACGCATTATTTTTCGTTAATGTTTGGTTCCCTTTTATTCCCGTGCCCTTTTTCTGCACTGGTTTGACTTTTACAGGCACGACCAAGCACACGGTTAAGGTTTTTCGGAAGTTTTCTATCTCTGTTTAAAGGGAATAGAGGAACCAAAAAAAAACACAAAGGCTAAGGACCACGAAACGAACTGAGCAAAGCAAAGAAAGATGAAGTGCCAGCGAATGTATCCAGCATAAAAAGAAAGCTAAAGCATAACGATGGATTTGATACGGGCAAGTGGCGGTGAAAAACGGGGTGGCGCACGAGGAGGAGCCCCCTCTCCGGGCAAAAACTTGTCGAGCGGGGACGGGTAATTGTTGCCGGCGAGCGGACGGAAGGACGGAGTCGGGATAAGGAGTCGTATAGCGATTTGCAGCGCACTTTTAGGAAACGGCGTGGAGAAGGGCCACAATAGCCATCCGTCGGTTTTGGATCACCGAAATTGAAGCCGCGTAATGAGGATTGTCCGTGTTCGGCCACGTTTTTCGGATTGCTTTCTTAGAGCTTTTGGCGTAGTATGGCGACGCGGGAGCATAAAATACACCATCAAAGCAAAACCTTTGGCATATCCGATCGTGTTCGGGAGGGGGGGGGGGGGGGGGGTGGGGGGAGGATGGCCGTACGAAGAGAGAAGACAGTCCCGAAGGGCGCGACGTTCGCTATGTTCGTTATAGTGGCGATCCTTGGCAAACCGGGTTTGTTTCTCTATTTATCTCCTCCTTCCTTGTGTGTGTGTGTGCTTTTTTTTTGCTTTGCATCTTTCTTGATGCAACAACACGAAGGAAACTGGCTTCGGTTGCCTCCAACTGTGCACAAAATCGAACCGTTTCCCAGCATAAGGATCGAGCGGTAAAGGCAACCCGTTGGTAAAGGCAAAAAAAGCGTCGAAAAGTTCATTGTCTCGTTTCGATTATTTGTGAACTTGTGTGGCAGTATGTGCGTGTGTGTTAGGTGTTTCTTTAGTGCTTTTCTCTGTCCCATGTCTTTGTATCCGGGTTTCCTCTATTTACTGCGCTTTCACGCAAATGGTTCATAGTTAAAGCAGTTAATTGTGAGGAAGAATGAGGATGAAAAAGAGGGCAATAAGAAATGCATTAATTTCTGCTGAATTTTTCGACTTTTTTTTTCTTCAATTGTTGAGCATAGTTGCCGCGCACTAGCAATAGTTTTTTACCTAGTTTTGTCGCTTTTATAGCGTTGAAGTTTCCGGAGCTTTGCGGTACGCCACTATGATTGGATAAAAGCCCACGGGTGAAACCAAACGAGAGCATGTGCTCTGTGAGTGAATGATTTTCTTTCTAAAACTATAAACTGCAATCATTAAACTTGAAATGTGTTGTTATGCTTTACGTTTCAGATACCAACACCAAATCTCTTTAATTGAAATGAATACAACAAAACTTTTAAAACACATTAGTTTGCATCATAATTTTCAGTGTGGGATGGAGCGGGGTGCATTGTGCAAAGAATACACTGTGCGAAATAAGAATAGCTCCACCATGTTGACAATATTTTCGGAATTTAATCACCTTTTTTTTCTTTTTCGGTTTCGCCACTCCGGTAGAATGTTAAAACAATCTATGTAGAGCCTTTTTAAATTATTGCGTTGAAAATTTTAGTCAAGAAGTTATGACAACTAGACATTCTTTTAAATGGTTTCTCTTTTGGTTCTGTAACATAGACATTAGTGGATCTAACGGTCAGAGTAAACAGTCGCCCGAAAGCTGCCTTGAGTAAAATTGCCTCGTAAAAGTTGGCTCGATATCTGTTCCTCCTATGGCCTCCAAACAGCATAATCTGTCACTGTTTAGAGAAGAAGCTTTGTACAAAAAGTCGCGAAAGACTTCGGACTTTGGACAACAACGTAAGCAGCGAAATCCGAAGGCGCATTGTTCAGGAGAATCATGCTTACGACGGACTCCACAAACTCCTGCAATCCAGAAGACTCCAACAAGACATGAAATGCACGATTTATCGCACCATGATACGTCCGGTAGTCCTCTACGGGTACGAATCTTGGACTATTCTGCCCGGTAGTCAAAGTCGGTAGGATACGTTGGCTGGGGCACGTGATGAGGTTGCCGGACTCATGCCCTACCAAGAAGGTGCTCATCAGCGACCCGAAATTTGGCACGAGGCGTAAAGGAGCACAGTGAGCTCGTTGACTGGATCAAGTGGAGTCTAATCTGTCCGAGATCGGATGCAGCCGTGGATGGAGGACTGCAGCCCTAGATCGAGTTTCCTGGAAACTGATTGGAGACCTGGCCGTGCCGACGCGATGTGCTCAATCCTAAGCAGGAAAAGTATCCTAGGTAGTAGTATAGGTAGGTAAATGTGAAAAATATACGAAATCAACGACGAAATCAATGAAAAAAACTTCCAAACTTTCACCAAAGACGTACAGTTCTCGGAAAAATCCTACAATTGCGGCCACTCGAACATGTAAGCGTAGAAACTATATCTAAGAGCTGTATAAGAGAAGTCTTTGTAAGAATTAAATAGACTAAACGAATACCATCCCGAATTCACGCAAAAACTGCACTGTTCAATGACATGAGCAACAAATTTTGACAAACAACGTTAACTTGTAACGACACAAAAGGATCGTTAAGATCAACTTGTCATAACATTAAATCAGAATATTTAATTCTGATGAATTAAATAACGGGCAACATTTGGCAACAAGTACGGTCTGTTTGGTATTCCCAGAATGACTGATAGTTTTTGAGCTTTTACATTTCAAAAAAAGCTTTCATCGCCAAGTAAATCTCAACTGAACTCGCTACGTATCCAAATGATAGAAACAACCCTGTTCAGTCATAGTAAGTCTCATAAGAAACTAAGCTGCCTGGACTTCGTTTCACAACAGTATAATGTAGCAATTTATAGCTCTCAACTAACCAAAGATTTGTTTTCCGGCAAAAGCTTGTATACCATAGAAAAATAATATTTTGAAAATGTAATCAAGACTTATTGAAATAAATAAAAAAAAAACTTACTTAACGTGTACACTAACTTTTCTCTGTTTTATTTTGAATGGCTCAGCCACCCTGCTCGTAAACTCGCTTTTTAAGGCTTGAAAATGAAGCTTAATTCAATTTTTGTTTTAATAAAAGCATCCATCGATATAAACATTTAGTGGCGTTCACTTCATGTCACATCCTTTCTCATGAAAATTTTGATTTAAATGTAAACGGTTCGTAAAATAGCAATCCAATGATTCAGAAAGGTTTAAGTTAGAAAGTATCAACATTTTTAATAGAAAAAAGAAATCGGTTTGCAAATTTCAAAAAGATTGTCAGAAACAATTGTGGTGTATTTTTTATTTTTTGTTTAGTGTAAACAAGAGCATACAATAGAAAAAGAATTGAAAGACAGCAAGGAACAAAAAAAAACAACAAATAAAAATTAAAAATCAACTGCAAAATTAAAAGGATTAAATCATGCTTGAACGGCCCGGTCTTCACATGGCATGACCGGGATTTAAATCCCATTCGGACTGTTCCTCCACGGTCTTAACTATCCAACTACGTGGAATCAGCAAGTCTAGTAAGCCATTTCGATGCCCGGCGTTATCGAGTAGGTTGGTGAGCCAAAAAGAAAATATACTTGAGGAAATGATTCATATCTTAAGATTCAAATTAAATGCATAAATAAAATCTACTGCCTTCAAAATGGACACAATTGTAGAACACAGAAAAAACAAAACACAAACAGTCAAAATTCAATTCGAAAAGGAAAACTTTTTCCAACACATTCTCAAAAAATAAAACGGAACTATCATTAAAACAGTTCGAATGTAAGTTCGATCACTATCACTATCTATCACTACATATAAAACTTTTTCGTCTCTCGCTGGAACACAGTTGGATTGGATTGAGGAATAGTTTTAATGAGGACTGGCTAACGAACTACGTGATAATCAATAAATGTAGTTTCTATTATTTGACTGGTATGATCTAACGATTCTTAAGTCATGAATAGAATACCGGGTAGATATAAAAGTGAACGAAAAATTGGATATAAGTGGATAGCGAAACCCTGACAAGGTAACAAAGCATAAATTATATTTATTAGATAATAGTTAACAACTTTAAAAGAAATAATTTCTAAGACGACTGGCAATCGGACTGGGTATCGGATACAAAATGTTTGCTTTTGTTGAGATTTTGCCAACTTCTTTGGTGATATCGTTTATTGGAAATTAGTGATCGTTCAAAACTATTTGTTAAAATTTTCCTTTTTTTAATGTCCTTTTAATGTTCTGAGACATCCATAACGTTCAAGATGCTGCAGAACCATCTAAAAAACATGTATATCCCCATCTTAATTCATGTTAAGATCATCATAGATTGTTTTACGGCTGATTGAATGTTTCTCTAAATTTCTGAAATTAAAAAATTTAGCGAGTTTAAAGCTCAACATATTTTAACCAATCCAAGATATTTCCACCTAATGGATTGTCATCTGTTCACTTATCTGTAATTTGAAGAGACTTTATTACATTACTAATGTTTCATTTCAATAAAAATAACAAGCTTTTATCCTTATACCCTTAAACATTAGCAAACAACAATATTCCTTGTACAAAAAAGGTTGCATTAAAACACACCAGTGATGGTTCCTTTCCACGGACATCATGTTAACATTCCTCCAAAAGCTCGCCTTCCCGTGGGCCTGCTTTTAAAAGCCCGTAAAACTTATGCGCCACCCCATTCCGTAAACTAAATCAACCTAAAAATTCGCTTCGCTGCAAACACTGCTCAGCATCCTTGTTGGCGTGTCGGTGAACGATAGCTGAACGACTGACTTTCCTTTCCACGCCACGTATGACCTCTCTCCATTGCCTGGGGGCAACTCGAGTCATGTCCGCGCCATGACTCGCCTTCCTTCTGCGAGCCAACCTTCCTATGCACTTTCCCAAAAGTGCTTGTCTTCGATCTTTCAAAAAAAAGCTAGCCATTCGGGACAACATAGCCTCCCAAAACCAAAGCTCAATAAAAAATACAAAAAAAAAAACAGGCAAAACACAAACGAACCTTCCAGCGTACGTGGCAGCAGTTGTGCCGTTTTGAGGTCCTATTTTTTCCAAATGGGACACGGTTCGGTGTATAACGTTTTTTTTCCCCTCTTCTTTTCTGGTTTTTAGTGTACAACGCAACGTATTGGCTTTGTTTTGGGGCGATTTAATGCACCACATGGGTCGACAGGATGGCGGCGCTGGCCACCCGAAACGTGGTGAAAGATCGTGAAAGATGCATTCGAGATTGCAATGCGAAAGAGGAGAAGAATTGCAATTGCTTTTCATCTGCTCCGTTACCGGACCACCATCCCACCGTGATCGGCAGTCGCCCCAGCGCAAACGGAACACATGCCCGTACCCGAAGGAAACTGGTCTTCGTGCCAGGGTGCACCATAATGATCGTTTCGCTTCGCCGCGAAAACCGCCGAAAACAATGCGATCGATTGTTGCGCAGAGCAAAAGGGCTTGCCATGCGGGGAACTTGGAAACCGGTCGTAAGTGCCGCTAGTTTCTTAGCGCTACACAAGCACTTTTTGGCCCGAGTTTTGACTTTGCTGAGGCTTACTGAGGGCGGAGGACGGGTTCCTCCGCTAGCTAGTTTGGTAGCTCTTCGCCTTGCAACGCCAAAGGATTCGTCGTACCTGAAAGCACTAAAATTTGTGGGTAATACTTTACGAGGAGCGCTTCACTGACTTTACGCTGGTGCACGAATTCGAAGATTAATCATTCCCGCCGGTCGGGACGCCCGGGCTCAAGTTTGATGGTTTGACGTCTCGACAAAGAGCCGCCACGAAGACATTCCTGAACAGCCGAAAGCAGAAAAGACTAGCAGGACTAGAGCAACAATCATCAAAACTGGTACGAAATTATACGTCTGTTTGCAAGTGCAGTTATGGACTTATCTTTTCGTTACTTGGTAAATGCCCGTTGCCCTCAAACGCTTACCACCTTCAAGGTACACAAAAATATTGAACCAATACAGCAAAAAAAGAAATGGGGAAATGAAACCATCTTCAACCTTTCAATTGCATTGTAATTGATGAGTTTGGTAGCTTCTTGTCGTGCAGCTGCGTCCTGGTTTTTTGGTCGTTATTTTACTTACCACAGAGAAAAATACATCTTTATTCAATGACAGGTTCTCTAATTTTCGAACCTTTCTGACCGTTCGGATGTCAATATCGGTAGCAAAATTAATCGTACAACAGTGTGCAGAGAGGTAACATGGTAACACACAAACGTGGCACAAAATATTGATCCACTAAATAAAGGCATTCAATGTGCAAGTTTCACCATACCTTTCACTAGCTGTAACAGCTTGTTTTTCCAACTCAATTTAAACGCAAGAGTGCAACAATCGTTTCTAATGGATATGGCCGTCAGGTTTGCTATTTGTTAATTGTTGATTAAACAATAAACATTCGAACGCAAATGCGATGCAACAGAGTTGCACTAAAAATAAATTCCAAAACAGATAAACATATAACGTTCTGCTAGAGCTGTCATTGGCAATAAAACTCAGGTTCCATGAAAAGGACACACTGGCAATTTGAATTTGAATGGAACGTGCATTTTACCACCACCACCATTGACGATGCATGCAGAACTGAAAGACAAATCATGGCAATTACTAATTGAAAGTGAAATGTGATATTTATAATTCACATGTAGAAACGATTTTGCATCACAACGAACCCGATGTTTTTATTTTAAAGTAAGAAATTTGGAGTCGTGTTTTTGTCAGTAAAGGGAATCAATAAATTGCATTCTTTGAGGTATTGGTAAAGAAAAGGTATTTAAAAATGTCAAAAATTTTTTTTAATTGCAACAAAATCAGCAAAAAAAGTTTGCAACAAAATAGCTAAGCAAAAAAAGCAAAATAAAACAAAAAAAAATCATATTGTTAATCTAATAATAATTAAAATTGTAAGACTGTCAAAATAAAATAAATTTTAAAAAAATATTAAAAGCTATCGATACAACCAATATAAAAGGATTTAAACTCTTCCCAATTGTATGTTTTTGTACTAAAACACTCACAAAGATGCACAACTGTTTGAATCAAAGACCAACAGTAGGTGTAATAATCTTGAAAATTTATTTAAAAAATCTTTTTTCCACTCAAGAATAATCAATTATAATTAATTAATTATTAATAATCAAAAACTATGATGAGATTTGTCGAAGCGTTTACAGTTTACACTATAATACAGTATAATTCAATAGTTTACTTTCTTTGTATCAATAATGGTATGAATTACTGCTGTCCTTAGTGGAGGAGCAACAACTCGATAGAATCCGGTTCCTGAGCCTTTGTTTAACATTTTAGCGTTTAATTCTGATAGTTCATGAGTAAAATTTGGTATAATCTCCTCCTGTGCAAAGAAGTTTTCCGCGAGGAATTTAATATCTGGTTGTTTATTGTTTATTGTTTATTAATTAATTCGTCCACCGAGAACGGTTTAACGAGGCAAGGATTTACAAGGATTTACAACGCTGAGGATTTGACGCTATTTATCTGATATTCGTACCCAACAGGTGAGCTCGTCCGAGTGAAAGACACCACAAAGCACTTTTCTGTACAAACCGTCAATGAGTTCTGGATGCACCATAGGTTAAAAACAGTAACAGCATGTTGTAGTCTCTCACAGTCGTCAGTAGTTTTTACAGGCATAAACAATTTCACTTCGTCATCGTACAGAAGGTAGGAATCGTCAGGTAATACAGAACACAGATCATTGACAAAAAGGATAAATAGAAGCGGTCCCAGATTGCTTCCTTGTGGAACCCCTGAGGTGCTGGTGTAAGGACGAAAGGTGTGTTGGGCAAATTGAACGCGATATGTGCGGTTTAGGAGGTATGAGCTCAGTCATGCTGTGATTTTGATGGAGAAGCCTAACAAATGGAGCTTACGGAGTAGAATTTCATGGGATATACTATCGAAAGCTGCCCTTAGGTCAGTGTAGATAAAGTCCATCTGTATGCCCTGTTCCATACAGTTCGCACACTCGCGCACTGTGGTTGTCTTCCACATTGTAGAGTTTTCACCGCTTCACTTTTGTAAGTTGATCCCTTCTTACTTAGCTTACCCCACATTAGAAGCTCTCTTCCGATAAAAATGAACAAACTTTCTTGACTTCTTGATCTACACCCAAACGCAATGATGTAGTTGTTTCGGTCATGGAGGCCTCCTCTGTCGGTGACAAAGCATCTCCCTCATCGTTTGAATTTTCCTCACTCTCACTCCAGCAACTCGCTAGCTCAAGCCTTTTTCAGAGGGTGTTGCTCCCCTGCGATGTTCCCTTTCGGGTCAACGTGCTGAGGAAATGTGGAACCATCCCACCCCTCTCAGCATCAACCGTTCCATGGATAGTTTCGTTCCCTCGGGCAAATTGCACTGCTGCTACCTCCACTGATAGGTAGGGAATGTGTCGGTTCCTGTAGGAATAGATCCGGTTCTCACGGTTCCTCCCAAAGCGACGTGCTGTTGGGTCCACCTCAATATCCTCTCCTGTCCCCGTGGAAGCAGGATTGGCGCCATCGCTCGGAGTCCTCCAGGAGCTTCATACCAATGTTATCAGCATACACCACTTGAACACTTGAACCGTAACTCAACAGTTCTTAGTGTATACTATGAAACACTGGGCACTTGAATAAGACGTGGGCGTTTGATGCAACACTACCAGGACATCTGAGACACTTAGAGGACGTAGTGAAAGCGCACACATGCAAATACTCATGGAAAAACCAGGTAGAAATCCACCGTCCCATTCACCATTTCACAGGTTCAGGTTAGGAACCATTCTGGTGGTCCACCTTATATACCTGTTAGCCGCCGGATTTTCGGCCGTCTGATCCCAGGTTTGTTGGCATTTAAGCAGCGTTGCAGCACATTCCTCCCGATGAACTTTAATTCGGTTGACACCCGGGGGTGGCCAGTAGGCTCCGGAGCCTTTGGTTCGATACCAACGATGAAACTTTTGGTTCAGATATGGTATGGATTTGACAAATCTTCGTTAAGCTACTGATACGCACGTCAGCGCAAATAATGACGTTGAGATAAATTCGTTAAGTGTTTGGTAATTAATTGGTAGTCAATCACAAGATTTAGTGCAATTAAATTTCTGCTTCATTTCCTAATTCATTTTTTATAAAAAATAATATTTCTATCTATCTTCTTGAACAGATTGAAGGCGATTTTTTTTTTGAATTAAGGAATATTTGAGAAAAAATAATAATGTCTCATAAAGGAAAGAGATATAATCTTTTTATTTATATATTTATACATTTATGTATTTATTTTAAATATATTATAGACCTAAAGTAATGATGATGTACATATCACAATGATCAGATCCGGGCTGCCCGGTGGTTAGGCAACAACGGCGCCGGTCTTTAAAAAGCAGAACCAGGGTTCAAATACCATCCGGACGGTCCCCCCGTAGTGAGGATTGACTTTCCAACTACGTGGTATCGGCAAGTCCGGTAAGCCATTCGATTGCCGGCTCGTCTCGCCATTCGATTGAGGCCGTTTAGCCAAGAAGAAGAAAAAGAAGATGTTACACAGATCGACGTCTTCTACTAACAAATAAAGCAATGCCGTAAAAATTATCATGAGATTTATTGCATTATTCCCGCCAAAAGAAAGCACATAAAATGGGTTATCGCCACGTCGTTATAGGTCATTTTTGTATGTTATGCTTCGTTGTTGGAACTTTGTTCATTATTACTGGAGTGGGATGTAGCATAGGGATGTTAAAATAGGAAAACTCTGTTTGACACTGTTAAACATTACCTTGTTGTCAAACATTTTTCATGATACTGTTCTATTTATTTTACAATTGTTGAATATGTTTGTCCTGATCGATAGCTTGTAAAGCATCAAACAAACCAATTCAGCCTGATGCTTGTTATCTCTTAACGTCTCAATCAAAAAGAGGGTGCATCTTTCATCTCTGACCACCAGAATCAAGAAACCCCATTACTTCAACGAATAGAGACCGGATATCTATTCGCCATGAAGCAACTCAAATCAGCATTGCACTCATAAATTTCTCACAGCTACTCAATCCAGTAAGAAGATCATAAATTTCGCATGTGTGGCATCAGTCCAGCATCCTCATTACGTGGCCTAGCCATCGAATCCTTCCGGCTTTGGCTACCGTCAGGACATCAGCACCGCCAAACAGATCAGCTAGCTCGATCTCTTTCATGACACCCTCTCCCCGCACACACCGCCATAGATAGTCCTAGGCATCCGCCACTCGAAAATGGAAAGTGCGTTGGCGTCCTCCGTCAGCATAGTCCAAGACTCGTACCCGTAGAGAACTACCGGACTAATCAGTGTGCAATATATCATACATATCGTGTGTTGTTTGAGTTTTTTGGATCGCAGGAATTTTTAGGGCCCTTAGTTGACACGATTTCCCTGAACAATGAAACTCTACCACCTCAAAATCGTCGCCATCAATTGATATTATGCTTCCGAGTCAGGCTCTATCACGGTCAGAGCCTCCGAATGACATCGAATGACGATTCCACCTGCCTGCTCCCAGCTTCCCAGAGAGCCCGTACTGCTGCACGGTGTTCCAAAGTTCAGTTCCATGGTATTGGTCCCCTTGAAGTCAATGAACACGTGGTGCGTAGAGATCTGGTGCTCTCGGCATGGTGCTCTTAAGCATTTGCCGTAGAGTAAAGATTTCAAAACATTAAAAACTGTAAACATTCAGAACTGTGATGGACCGGAAGTTATCAAGGTCCAGCCTGTCGTGGTTGCCACTTATCCGGTATTTCTTCCGGATCCCAAACCCAAATGATCAGCCTTTTCATGATGGCGATAAACCTCTCCGGACTCATCTTGAACAGTGCGACTACTAGCCCATCGCTGCCCTCTGATTTCTTATATTTCAGCTGTTTGATGGCCCTAATGACTTCGTCCAGGGATGGCTGTGTTACGCACAGTTTACGGCGTAACTTAACCACGTCTGAGGTCGACGTTTTATTTGCCTTCCAATGATGAAAACGTGGTTAATCTATTGATATTTCTGGTGTGGTGATCTCCACGTGTAACTGAAGCGATGTGCGTGCTGGGGGCTGGGGTTGTAAATGGTCAAGCGCTAGGAAGAGACTAAGTTTACCAGGTCAAGTCCGTAGTCGTTCGTCAGCTTATGGACGCTGAAATTTCCTGTCATGGGTTTAAATGCCTCCTCCCGTCTTTTTAGACCTCCCATGACAATCTTGACAATGTATTGTGGGCAGCGATCGTATTCCCTCTCCAACTGACTATAGAAGTTGCCCTTATTGTGATCGGTGCTTCCATTGATAATGCTCAGTTTGAAGAACATTCCACGGATCCTCAACCTACTCATCCGTTCATTGATCGCCCTCCACCCGATCACCCGTGTTCGTATCTCATCTATAACAAGCTTATGCTTGTTATTTGTTAGCTTTCACCACCACTTTGGTAGATCATAACATCTGTGCGATAGGGGCGCTCTGGTACTCCTTTCCAGCGCACCTCTTACTGTTATGGATCATTTGGTTTTCGATTCATTCCCCTCCAGAAGGTACTAACTCGTCATCGCCTCAAGAAGCTTCATATAAACAGCATACTAGACATGATTCATAATTAAACGGAAATCATTTATGATTTACTTACCACAATGTTCGGTAAGGTGTTTGGGATCTCCCTTATTTACCTTTGGCATTGTGAAATTACCGGCAATAACATTGGTAGACTCGCTAGCCAAAACAGGCATAAAAAAGGCGCATTTAACAATCGAACAATCGTGGTGCAACAGATTTTTCCACAACAACTTTTCGTGTATCGGTTGCAGAGCTTGTAGGAGGCGGATGAACTCGTGCGTTTCCTTTTTCTCGATCTCACCTCAAGTGTCACTGTGATCTTGGTTCGATGGATTCTCTGTATATGTACAGCGTAAAACTCTGACTCAGACGAAGGTGTGTGACTGAGGTGACGAATTCCACGATGTGGATCACCTTCTGTGCATCAATTCCTGTGTGGACTTAAAAACTCTCCTGATTGACCGCAGACGGGCAGATCGGAGATTAGAGAAATGTTAGCTAACAGGGACATAACCTACATGAGAGCTCTTTTACAGACTCACCAGAGACAATGGACCTCTCCTACGATTCCGTATACCCATCATCCTTCCAATTCTGGACAGTTTGGGACAGTGTGGACTGTTTGGGAAACATTTTACGCAGGCAAATACATGTTTCAGTATGTTTTGCTGTACAACTATGCTTGTTTTGTTCCTGTCAGGACACTTTCCTGTGCCACATTGTAATGTCTCAAAACCAAATCCGACCAGCCTTCATTACCTTAATAGACACAGCAATATTACCGGGCTAGGAATAACACACAACACACACAAACCTCAACGTACCAACATATCTGCAATAGCCCATCAGCAAAAATGCCACCACCAAACTCCAGTACTTGTAGCACAGCAGTTCGGGAATAAGGCAAAAATATTACCAAAAGGTTTGAAAATACTGATGCTCAGTCGTAATACTTTAAACTAAATAAAAATTAAACAATTTACAAAAACAAACTTATAAATATAAAATAATACTTAAAATATTAAGCATCCATTGCATCTCAAAAGCTCCAAAATTGCACATTCGAATTTCAAATGATGCTTCTTTGATGAAAACACCTCAACACGCTAAACTGATCATTTATGCCGAGCACGTCGTTACCGGCTGAATGACGCCAGTAGCAAGGAACGAAGCAACAAAGCACAAACAAACCGACGATGATTGTACGAAAGCTGTCTAATTTGTCGTATGACCTACATCGGTGGCGGGAGACCATACAGACAAAGGCTTATATGATTCAAAGCCATTTGTGCTAAAAAATGCAATTTTGTAATCTTTTCTGCAAATTGCGGAAACGGCCGGCGAGTGAGATGGGCAAAAGAATGGAGGATTGTTTCAAATGACGCACCGTCTGACTATGTGGGCAAAATTTGTGATACTTTCGCTTTTTGCACGTACCAAGCAATAGCAGTGCTGCAGAAAGTAAAGAAAATTGTGTCGTTTGGAGCATTGTACGAACTGTTTATTTTCAATTCAATTCAAGAGAAGGAGACGGGTTATCTATTAACAGAAGCAGTGTGGTATAAAATATTTCAAACGTTCGTGATAGCCATTTACTCTGATGTTCTATAAACCTGCCACTTCGAAGGAGCCACAAATAGTGATAAAATAGAATAAAACGTCAAACGACAAAAAACCCTTTGAGGCACCTTTTCTTCATTTTTTTTAAATTGCCAGTTGAGCCACGAATTTCGAAATAATTGGTAAGTTTTTAATTTTACGCTTTGACGTTTTTGTTGGGCAACTTTCCATCTATGAACGCATTAGCTTCACGATGTTCCTTTCACATAATATATTTGATACTTTTGATAGAACACTATTAGGCCTATTAGAGCTTACTTTTGGTTGACATATTATGTGTATTTTCTGTTAAACCGATTTGGTTCATTTTAACACTTCATAGAATAATGAGTTCGGCCAAATCTATTCACATTCTGTCACTATGCAAAAGAATCATTCCCATTATAAAAGCTCTATTCGCTTTTGAACAAGATTTAAAAATTGATCTTGGATATCCGTTTTGCGTTAGATTGAACCTTCAGTTTGTTTAAGAAGGTTTTACGATTATGAGTCATTATTTGCGAAATGCAGTCAGAGCTTTTCGAGCATGGAGTGTGGAGAAGAAGGATGAACCACGAGCTTGCTGAGCTACACGGAGAACCGGTCATCCTGACGGTAGCAAAGACCGGCAGGATACGATGGCTGGGGCATGTCATGAGGATGTCGGAGCCTCATGCCCCGCCTAGAAGATATTCGTCAACGACCCCCAGTTCGGCACGAGGCGTCGGGGAGCACAGCAAGTTCGTTGGCTGGATCAGGTGAAGGGTGACCTGTCGGAGATCGGGTGCCTACATGGGATGAGAAGCTGCAGCCAGGGATCGAGTTTCCTGGAGATCTATTAGTGCTCTTTAAAAGAGCAGGCCAACATGAGTGAGTGATAGAGAGTCAGAGTTTATAAACCATTATATCTGTCTGTCTAACACTAGGCATAAACAACTTGTAAGAAAGTGTTCAAACAGAGATAGAGAAATGGAAGTTACTCCACCTCAGCTCCATTCAGCAACAGTATAGTATACAAATTGTTTATCGAACAAGTAAATGAAAATAATTTTTTGTAATGCATTGATTTAAGATAGCGTGGAACATCTAATACATGCAGAATAATAATCAATTAACAAACATAAGTTTATTAAAGCAAATCCTTTGTGGTTTGAGCCTCTAGCAGACATTACTAAATCAGTTGAAAGATAGCCCATAAACTGGTTTGATATTTTTGTCCTGATTCTCCAATTTGCGTGTTAACAAGGCGTGTGTCTAGATGCTACAAAATCCTTTTATATTTGTTGTCCTATTTTCTGATAGTCTATAATACACTAATATCTTGTATTATCCTTGTTACAAATTTCTTAAATATACTTAAGCCATGAGATAATTGTTTACACTAGAAAAGGTTTTCTTATCGTGAACTATCGTATTAATGCACCGTCGCTACTGTGTTCGACACTTTTTTATGTTTCAAACCGTACGCTTAGCAACCATCCTCCCTTAATTATTCCTAGACATTGTCCCTCATTTGATCGCCATGATCCTCTGCTGCGTGCATTATCCATTTTTAATTCCTTGTTTCACTCGTTTGATTTCCACCTTACACCTCTTTTAGTCCATTCTATATTAGGATCCTCTTTTTAATCGCAAGCTTCTTCCTAACCCACTCAACTTTGAAAGCATCTGTTCTTTGTTTTTTTTTATTCCGATAGAACCTTAGTGCTCGTAGAACGAAGCGTCTTAGACACCCAGGATTAGATGTCGACACACGATAAAGACCCTCGCAAAGAATAAAACTTGATTTTTGGATGGCATATCACCACGCAGTAAAACAACCGAGCACACCCAGGATAAGGGCCCGTTTCACGGTTGGAAGGAGAAAATGTCTCCCAACTAATGTGAAATGAGTTTTTTTTAATGTAAATTAACTGTAAGCAATACGGCCAGGCCGTTCGATTGGAATAAAAAAAGTCCTGGTCGGATTGTTAACTGTTCTTAGTATTGAATAGAATGAAGATTATATGTTGAGCCTCTAGACAGGCATTCATTAATAAATTAAATCAAATGAAAAATCTATAATCATTTTTCCAGGAATTCCTGGATAAATGTATCTGTTAAGAATTAGATAATTTCTTCCAAGCAGAAGCCAACGTCGCTCAAAGCGGTGAGAAACTTTCGTGCAGTATTGTTAGCGAAGGAGTAAAGATCAGCGGATTACAGCATCACCGTGCACAAGACGATTTGTCTCTCCAGTGCCTAAGCACCGGAATCCGTATCGATTCAGAGCATTGAGCATTTTTCAAGATTCTTTGTTCCGATCGCCCTTTATCCTCGAGTATGTTATTTCTTATTTTACATCGTATTTCTTATTGTAAATATTTAATGTACAGGCGAAATATCAATCAACTGTGAACAAATAGCTATGATCACAACATTTGAGGATCACCAATCAAAAAATTTGTTCGTTCTATGGTCATTGTCCATAAGCGATGATGTAAGAAAGAGCTAAACGCGACTACCACCACTAATAACGGATAATTACGTCCATTTTATAGGTGACTTTTAGACGACAAAATCCGACTCCTATTTTTAATAGGTAATATAGACGCCACGTCAATCTCAGAAAAGATCTATTTGCAGGCTCATAGTTGGGTTTTAAAACCTTACTTACTTACTTACCAGGCGCTACAACCGCTTTGGCCTGTCGCAGCAGAGTCCGGAACCGCTCACGGTCCCGCGCCGTCGTCCGCCAATTCGTCATCCCGGCCTTGATGGCGGATGATTCCACGCCATCACCCTCCCACCTAAATCTGAGCCTACCACACCTGTTCTGTCCGTGTGGACGGCCTAAAAGGATTTTCTGAGCTGGGTCGTCCGTTGCCATGCGTATAACATGGTCAGTCCATCGGAGCCTGGCGAGCCTAATTCGCTGCACGACGGTGAGGTCGTCATACAGTTCGTACAGCTCGTCCTGCCACACATACGGGTCCAACGATCCTTCTGAACATCATCCTCTCGAACGCGGCTAAGAGGGCTTCGTCTGTTTTGGACAGGGTTCATGCCTTAGAGGTGTATGTGAGGGCTGCGACTTTAAAGCTACAGATTTTTTGAGGTGAGATGTTTCCTCAGGCTGTAGAATGACCGGCTGGCTGCCTCCTAGCGGGCAACTCCGTCTCTATGTTGTTTTCGGTGCTGTCTTTTGACCCGAGATAGGTGAAGTTTTGGAAGACTTCAAATTTCCGATCACCTATTTGTACATCACAACCCCCCCCCCCCTCCCCCCACGTCGTTCCAGATTTCTTAGTAGGGCCGCTGATGGTGCAACTAATGATGTCTATATCATAAGCAGCGTATGCCAGGATCGGGGTTGACTTATAGAAGATGGGGATTTAAAACCTAAGACTTTTTTAACAAAAGACTTTAGATAGACAAATTTCGGCTCCAAAGACCCTCTAATGGAAATGCTTAAAGATTAACGATCTTTTCAAAATAGTGTTGATTTCTGATTAAGACTGACTGACTGAAATGTTGATTCAGTTGAAGCTGAAGAGCAAACCCTAAAACTAAAAGACGTTTAATTTTGTAAATTTGAAACTATGATTCATTGGTCAGAGAAACCGTATGATTTTTTTTCCTTTTATTTATAGAGACTTTGGGTCTCTGTGACAGCATTCCCCTCTAAATTATCCGCTTTAATTGTGAATAACATTGCTCATATGAGGCGAAGCTATCCATTCGCCAATTACTCATATTGTGCAGTGGAAGGACCTCAGGAAAATATATCTTTTTGACAAGAACCGCGTCGTCGATCAAAGAAACTTTCAAAGCACCTTAACCAACAGAAATAACGTTCGAAATCCAAGATTCTATAGATATGACAAAGATCCTAATATCTGCTAACGAATGAAGGATCGTAACGGAATGGATGATAATATTTTGGAGTTTCCTACTTAGATGTGGGAATCAGGACGAATGAAGTGCATTAAGTTAGCTATTTCAGTATCATTTTCAGTACTTCTAAAGTAAGTTAATGGTACAGACAACATCGTCTAGCGCAGGTGAAGCTCTGCCTTTTGATCAAAAATATGTAACTCCCTACGAAGTGTGCACTTCGTATCAATTTAAAATAATAAACACTCCTGCCGTCGTTTGAGAGTGCTTCAAACATGGTAAGAAAGGTTAAAACGATAGGCCTAAATCCCCACTTCAAAGATTTTGCATTAACTCTAGAGTCTGAACATCGAACAGCAACGACAAAAGTGGACCCTGCTGTCCTGCAGCCGCGCGTCACGTGCAAACCGAGATAATAATAATTCATTTGAAAGAAAATAATCCCCAGCATCAAAACCGATCGACCGTACACGGTCGAAGTGGATATCAAAAATGACAAATATTGTCAATTGCAGCGAAGCTTTTTTTTTGTCTTCTTGTTTTGTGAAGGATTTTCTGTTTGCATTTTTTAATGTTGTTCAAACCAATTCAAAACCAATAACATTGCTGAGGCTACAAAAGCCCATGTAGGCAATGCAATTTTCCACAGTTTTAACTGTTTTTTTTTTAAAATACTTTTTATGTACTTTACGTGCTCTTTTTTACTTATTACGGTTGGGGATGGAAATGAGTGAGCGCGAGTGACCATTCGGTGTTGGCGGAGCTCTGAATTTGCTGATCCTGATTATTTTATTCGGAAACTTTTGCAAGGAAGCGCAAGGGATCTAGTCAGGATATGACGCTCGTTATGATGAAAATTTATTTTATTTTTGATGCAGCAATTAAAACTCTTGGTAAGACAAAACGTGGGCACGAGATTTAACGCACAATCTAAGGTTCTGGATAATTGCAAAGCCGATTGCATATTCATATCGAACCATCGAAACATACAGAACCCCGACAGGGTATTCGTCTGCAGGGTCCTAGGAATTATTCCCCTGCTTGTCACCGGGAGCATGCACCACCCCGGGACATGTGGGAATCCACTCCGGTTGACAATAGTTGAAAATAATTATTTACACAAAACTACTATTTACTACCCCAAAAATGGCACCCACACACACACACACACTCGGTCATATTCCCGCATGGCCGCACACGGACGCTTTACCGCCATAATTGAACGATGTTTGGACCGGACATATGCCTGACGCGATTTTTATTTTTGCATATCAACAAACCCCCCTTCAAACGTCATTCCGCCCCCTTCCCCCCCCCCCCCCACACATCACCGCCCAGATGCCTTTACAGCGACCTTCCGCTGGTCCTTATTTTATTTCGTTCAAAGAGAATGCCCGGGTGAATGCCCAAATGGACGCATCGGACGTAAGACTTGGTCGGTGACGGTTGGTAACGGGGTAAGGGAAGCCCTGCATAAGTGCATAATTATTTTGCTTTTGTTGTTATGGTGATAATTAATTCTTATTATTTTACTGCACTTTTTCGATTGGTTCTCAAACTCTTTTTTTTTTTTTTTATTTGTCAATTTTCCAATGCGTCTCTGTATGTATTGTTTCTTTTTTTTTAAGGGGGCCCCAGTTTTGGGGGTTTCGTCGATCTAGGATATAATAATGTGGTCCTTCTTCCCCCCCCCCCCCCCACCCATTACCCAGGGTGGATAGTGGGGAACGTACCCACCCAGTAGAACCATCCCGGCCAACCAAACCGGGCGTAGATTATGTTTGGTTAGTCCGAGCAAATACTTTATATGTTTTATTGCACTCACATACAACCGGGCGTGACACGTAGTGTGGCGCACAAACCCAGTCACACCTGCGGATCGGTGGGTGGTTTCGGAAAATCAGCTCAGCAGGATGTGTGTGTGTGTGTGTGTGTGTGGGTGGGTAGATGGCAGGATTTGTGACGAAGTCGGGTGAAATATCAGTACATGCCATCGGTCGACAAAACAAAAAAGAATGGGCATTGTATTTTTTGGACATTTTGCTCGATTTTTGGACTTTTTTTGGGTTTTATTTTTGCTTTTGGGTCTATTGGAATAGCTGGTTGAGGTTTTTTTCTCTCTCTCTCTCTCTCTCTTTCTCTTTTATTTGTACTGCTGGCATGTAGAAGGTTTTACATAATGTTTAACCACAAACTACTTATATAATACATTCGTTGTCGATAAAAATAAAAATCCGAATGGGAGGAACGATGACCGAGGCGGGGACAAGATAATTAATTGCACCGTAAGGATAGCAACATGCATTAAAATTTAAAATATACTAATAAGACAAAAGAACGCCCGAAAATGGGTATCGACATGATGTGCACAAGGGACCACTGCACTGATGCATTAATGGCGTTGCAGTTCCAAAACAAGGAGCTACCCCAAAAGGTGTAGAGATGCATAGGTGCTGTAGTTTGGCCCCTTTTGCATGCATCTTTCGAAAGTCAACATTTGTTTAATGTAGGAAAAATAGCTGCTTTCAATCAAAAGTTCTACATTAAGTTCAGCAATGTATTAAAAACAGGAATTAGATTGCAAAGATCAAGATGTCTGCAATTATTTATTTTTATACTGGGTGGCTAACAATCCAAGCTTCTTGAGAAACGCATCGCCAATTGTGAATGGAACACCCAAACCGTTCCGAATCGAAGCCGATGACTATGATCAAGGTCTGGTAAAAGGTGCCGAATCTGACCGCTTTCAAAACCAATTACAGACTGTCTTGCTGATTGAAATAGCGTAGCTAAACTGGTGTAATGTGTGTTCAAGTCGAATGAGGTTGTGCATCTTGTATCCTAGCATTGTTTGAGCTATTCTTACGCTTCTTCTATGGACTGATAAGTCCTGTATCCCGGGTGGGCCCGAACGTTTCGCTGATAGTTGTTCCGTTCGCCAAGTAACAAGTCCAGTTTTTAGCGAGGGTTTGTATCAATGTATGCATTTAAAAAAGCGACAAAATTTTCCTATTTCTTCATGCCGATGGACGGTCCACCGGTCAGTAGTCAATGCATACTAGTTCAGTACATACTGTCAAAGTGTGAGAGCATCACCACTTTATTTCTAGTAGCTACGAAGTGACAAACGCAGCACAACAGTTTGTTCGTACCGCCTGCTCAATCCTAGAAGCCTAGAAAAATATCGGCCGGTGTGTGACAGCTCGTGTCGGATAAGATAAGATGTCGGCACATCTGAAAGCGGAAAAGTCTATAGAGAGGAAGTCGGGATCTAGCCTTGAAATAATTTTAAGCAACTAGAGCATTCAACAGAAATTACGGTTCACATTCAGTGAAAATTGAAAAGGACATATTTTGCTATGCCGTCGTCTTTTTCTGAGGACTGGCGGGGACCAGCAACATTTGCAGTGCAAGATGCCTCCCTAAAGTTGCAACCTGCAGTAAAATGCACCAGAAAGATGTATTCGTCATCTACTCAAAGTGAGCGCTGTAAAAAAATTAAGCGTTTGGGGAATCTGATGATCCTAAGAACGTCAAACTTAACGTGCCCCAATTCCGCGTGATCAAGAATTTCTGGGTCAATTTGAAGAACAGAATATATTTGGGGCGACTCGGTGGTGTAGGCGAACGCGGAGCCGGTCCTGATGAGGCAGGAAAGGGTTTCAAATGCCATCCAGACCGTTCTTCCCGTAGTGATGACTGACTACCTGGTATCGCCAGTCTAGAAAGCCATTAGATGGCCAGCGTGTCCTTAGAAGGTCGCCAGGCCAAGAAAAAGCAAAATAATAAATAGAAAAAACTATTTGGAAAAAATATATGCATATGCGCATAAATATGCATATTAAAAAAATAAAATATATGCATAAAATATAACATATGCATCTATGGCCAAAGTGCCAGCCAAAATGACAAAAATTAGAGATAATCTTGTGAAATTATAAATTTCTTTCAGAAAGGAATGCAATTTGAATTGATACAGTTTTCTTTTCCGTTTAATTTTACCATTTTCCCTTTTTATTTATTGCAAGGCTATATTTATCGCAATATATAGGGGGTGGCATGTAAGGCCTCACCCCTCCCCCAGCCCGCAGACTCCCAGAGAGATTTTTCTAGGCTCGGATTGAGCAGGCGGTACGAAAAAACTGTAGTGCTAAGTTTCGGCATTAACAATTGGAACATTTTGTCGCTTTTTTTAATGCATACGTTGATACCGAATATTTTCTTGAAGGCGTTTATAGTAGCCCTGAACTGTTTAAAGTCTCGTAGGATGAAAACAGGCTGTCCAGAACAGTAGGACAACCAGCCACCCCTAACACGCTAATTATCCTCCGTCGCTCAATTTGGCCATATGACTCGTCTTCCCAAACGGTTGATTTTGCCCGTACACTAAAGCTCAGATATTTTGAGAAATATGCTACCGATCTGTACGCCGTGAACGCATTGCGTTGTAAAGTATGAAGATCCTATAATATAATTTAAGGATGAGTCGAATCCATAGCCATATCGGTGCGGTATTGCTAAACACACACTGACAACAGAATCTCCTAGTTCAGTGGCAGCAAATCCAAATCACGTCTGAGCCTTAGTGAACACTCGCTTTCCTGTCTTAGCTGCAGAATAATGAAGTAAGATCCTCTGAAATAAGGTTGCCCAAAAAAAATTATATTGGTCGCTATTAAGAAACTTTCAATTGACGATATTTTTCACAAGGGCCATCAGTTGTTCGTGTCAAGCGATTGCGATACGGCATCGTCACAAACAGGGCAGCCAAGTAATGCAACATTATACATACTTTTCTTAATGATCCATACAACCATTTGCTTATCTGGAATGTGTCCTCCGTTTGAAGATGCTGTAAAACTTCTGGAATATGATGGTCAGAAACGAGTAACAAAAAAACCCAGGAAATTCAAATTTGTCAAACTGTTGCTGACGGGAACAAAACCGGATGCAAGCATCCGCCGTTAGATGGATCGCTCACGAGAAGTAGGGATCGAGGTGCCGTAAATTAGTGAGGGACCAACATTCGTAGGGAAGGCAAAGGGGGAACGAACTTACCCGCACCTGAAGATTCCTCCCAAGACTTACAAGTTCTTGTGGTTGAGTTTCAGAAGTAAGTCCGATTATTCAGAAACGTTTCGTTCTTTATTGCTAATTTTATCACTTGCTCGATATTGTCAAAGCGAGAAAGATTTATCATTCTTTCTTTTGTTTAGTAACGTAAGACCTGAAATTCTTCTTTTTTGCTTATACCGATAAGAAAAGTATAATCCCAAAGTATTTAGTCGGGTAACAACCATCATCACCAACCACCAAGCGATAACATAGACTATTCAAAAATATTAGGAATAGAAAAGCATACTGAAAATCTACTGAATTGGTCCTATTCGACGGAGGAAATTAGCTAATGAAAATTAGCTATTTTACATTTCCTATAGACCTTCTTCTTCTTTTTGGCTTGATAAATACGACGTTAAGCAGTTGTATTCCCATGATCGCTCTGTACCGCAACAAGGCTTGAAATATCAAGTCGGATGAGCGAAAGGTGATCAACCTACTGCAGATTTCAGTAGCTACCAAGCTGGGTTTATTGGAGGCAAATTGAGCACCGACCAGATCCCCCATAAATGCGGAGAGCACCAAATCCCTAAGCAGTAGTGATGGGTTCACGGAACCGCACGCTCGGCTTCGAACCGCTTCCGAACATCGTAACTCCGGCTCTGATTCCGGCTAAATCAAAACCACGGTTCCGCCTGAAACAGTCCGAAGCCGTTGGAGTCGTCCGGAGTCATCAAGGGCCGTTTAGAACCGTTCAGAGCCGTTAGTCGGCAACCAGAGCCGTTGGAGTCGTCCGGAGTCGTCCGGAGCCGTTTGGCTAAACGGTTTACGAACTGTCGACTAGCGGTCCTAACAACTCCGGGCGGCTCGGACGATTCCGGACGGTTCCGAACTCGGAGATCCGCTCGGAGATCCGCTAACTAACGCTACTAACCAGTAGCAGAAAATCCTTGAACCGTTCACTGTCTAGCACCGTCATCTGAAAATGCAATGTCCCTGCCGCTCTGTCACGGTCGCATAAGACACGGACAGATAATCCAAAACACAGCATTTCATCACAAAATAGCAGGATGTAAGCAGACTGGCTTCCAAGCTCACTCGGGATAAGGCTTATTAAGACTCTCATAAAGAGCTAGCAATTATTAAAAAAAAAAGATTCTTTTCCCCTTTTCCATCGGTTCTACGGTATGTACAGTTTCTACTAAATATTTCATTGTTGACAGACTTTCATAGGCTCAGTATGATCATTTTCATTTCGATCGTAAATCGATTTCGCATCAACGTATGTTACGGCCAACCAATTGTTTGTCAGGAAAGTCAATAATGCTGTACTAAAAGCTCTGTGTTTATTATTATTTTTTTTATCAATTATTCAACGGCAACAAAACTTATGGTAAATTAGAAAAAGATTTAAATTGTATATGCCTGAAATTGATCATGAATAATCAAACCAAACAGGGGTTTTTGTTTTAGGATCTAAGCCAACAACTGACAATACGGTGATAAGCCATAATACTAGAATATAAATAAATAAAAATAATTTCAGCCTAGAATTAGTGTTGGATAGTGAACACGAGAGCTAACGAGAGTCCTCACCTCTCGTTAGCAACTGAGGACTCTGAGTGCGCTCTGCTTCTAAAAGATAGATCGACCTCACAAGGTAACGCTTCACACTCTTCGAGTTGTTCGCTCTCACAAGGTAGCTCTTTGCCCTCTTCGAGCAATTCGCCCTCAGTGAGCACAGAGCTACCAGGAGGCCTCAACTCTATAATGTTAGTGAGCATATGATAAATATTCTTTTACTAGGCATTATGATTTACTAAATTACGTCGGCCATTTAATTAACTAAATAGACTAGCTGATACCACGTAGTGAGGATAGCCAGTCCTTTCTACGTGGGAATGATGCGAATGGGATTTGAACACCGATCCTGTCATGTGAAGACCGGCACACACTGCCGCCACTGCCAAGGAACAGCCCATAATAAACCAGTTTACTATTATATTTATTTTTATTGTTGTAGTTACATAGGTTTGTTGTAACACGAAGTCCAACAAATGAGTTTTGTTTAATTAACAAATGATTAACAAATGTTAAATTATGGTTAAATTTAAGATCAATTAAAACACATTACAAATATGTTTTCTTTAACATCTTTAAATCGCACTTAATGTTACTAAGGCCAATTCAAAAATTGCAACGCTGAGTTCCAAATACTCACATAAACAAAAAGAAAACATTTTAAAACCCATCCCTTCACGTATCTGGTGATCAATCAATTCCAGACCCCGCAGCATCTCGGTTCAACAATTCGTTTTAGCGCTGGTGCGTGATTCATATCGAGACCGCATTGACCCATTAATATTTCAAAAGAAGCAGCACCACACCACCACATAACAATAATCTTCGTCAAACCGGTCAAAACCGTAACCTGCTGTTACGGCGAGCAGAAAACGATAGCAGAAGCACGCAAGTGTAGACGCAATGACTTTTGGAAAGTTGAACTCATAGTTGCTGCTGCTGCTGCTGATCACATGGGACGGGCCAATGTTGCAAAGATTTGAAAGTAAGTTACATGTGCCAAATGACGACTTTTTCTGAAAGTTGAACGTTACACGTTGCTGTTTGATACGGACGAAAATCGCACATATGAAGAGATGGGAGAAATTTTAGATATGTAACATATTCGCAGGATCAGTATTTATAAAATGATCTGCAACAAACGTTTAAGGAAAATATGTCTGGCGCATTTTACCGATACCGAGGACAATCTCTCTCTCGCTGATATCGTTTTAAAATGTCTCGTGCGTACCACGTACGATGGCTGCGTGTGTTTGTCTTTCAAAAAGGGGTGGGGGGGCGTTTACGCCATTCTTTTTTCGCCCGAAATACGCATCTCTCTGTGTTGCACAAGCGTCTCGCAAGACACTCGCATTTGGCCTAATTAATGTTGGGCCGATACTAAATTTAGAACGATCCGTATTTTCAGTACAACCGTAAACCGACAGCAGCACCGTATTTGTACGTAAGAGCTTGAACGATCTAACAAACGCGGTAGTGTGACCGTGTGCGTACTTTCTTCTACTTCTGTACCATCGTTGTCTTCTAGTTACCGATGGTCAGTTCACAGCGTGGAAAACGGATTTTCGGGCGATGATTCATGACAAAAAAAAAGTTTCTTTCTTAACGATGAACAATTTAACGCACACATAAAGACACTGAGGAAGTAAGATCAATTAATTTTGTTTGAATTTATTTCATAAATACCCTTATACAAAATATCTAAAATAATAAACTGCCTTAGCTGACAATAGTCTAAGACACGTGAAGAAGAAAAAAAGCTTGAACGACGGGTTTTCGCATTCTTATGTTTTTAAACGTATTATTCACAAATTTTCTTCATTTCATAATTGTAACAGTAACGAGGAAGGATGTTTTAATGAACATGACGACAGGAGGCGTCCAGTGCCATCGGCGTGACCGGCGATGATCCAAAAACACAAGAGAGTTTGGTGAGAAAAGTGGTCCGTGCAGGTTCGAGGGACATGAAGTGGAGGGGCTGGCTGTGTTTCGATAAATGCGCACGATTTTGTGTGTGTTTTCTCTCTCGTCAAACCGGTGCCACACTACCCCAAAAAAGGGATACTGATTCAAGGGAGACAAACCGGAAGACAAACCGAAACGAAGATGTGTTAAGAGTGTCGCAAAATGTACCGGAAGTGGCTTTAAAAAAAAATAAACAAGCCACACGCCGCGTGTTACGTGTCTGAGCGCGCATATGTTTTCTCCATCTTCCGACTCCTTCTGTTTTCAAGTCCTTGGCACCACACCGAAACAAACGAACTGACCGCTACTGTGACGAGCCGCCAGCCTGATTGCTTTTGCTTTTACTCCCCCATATCTCCAATTATCTTTCGTAGCACGCTTCCTCCTATCTTCAATCTCACTGTGTTTCCTTATATATGCTTTTTTTTAATTTGTTATTAATTTGTTCACCTACTTTTGCATTCAACACAGTTCAGTCAATCCATCTGGCGAAGCCGCGCGCAACCATTTCTTTATTAATGAAAATTACATTCTGAAAGGAGAGAAGAAATTTTATGGTTGAGTCAAATAATCAATAATATAGTCATAACAAATAATTTCTTATTACAACAATTAGCAAACGGTTCTGTGTTCGCCTCAGGTTGATAAGAAACAACAAGCTGATTCTAATCACTCCAGGTGTGGTACGGTCGCAAACCACCAACCAAGCGATTGGCCGTTAAGGTCGCGGACCACGAAAGATTTCTAAATCAATCATTCATATTCCCCATGAAAATTTGTGATTTTTTTTTTTCACTTGAAAATCGCTTTTTGAGCACCTGGCGCATACTCAAACTATCTACACGAGGCAAAGGGGAAAAAGCTGAAATTGTATTTTTCAGATTTAAAAAAAAATTAAACTATGAAGAAATATTTAACCTCACCCACCCACAGAAAGCAAAATTCCTTACTTGCAACACAAAACAAAAGCGATTTAAAACAAAATTAAACAGTTCATTATCAAACGCGCTATCACGCTTAGTTTCCGCAACACAACAGCGCGACCAACACTTTTGCCACCATCGCTCCCGCCGCACAGTGCAGGCGGGAAGATCGGTCGGAAAGTGAGAAAAGGAGTGGTGGCAAGATAAGGGCGGCCAATCTAACCGCAGCAATAAACATCTACACTTTAAAACTACAAATTTGATAAGCTAGTGAGATTGGTTTGTATAGAACAAAATGAGAGCAAAAAAAAAAAACAAAAAACAAAAAACACGATCGCTTGAAACACGTTTCGAACGAATTTTTGTGCTTTGAGTCAGGGAAGAATTGGAGAAATGCAGTTGCAATACTTACATCTTTTGCTATTGAAGAAAATAGGTAAATTTCAGGGATACCCGCATCAGTGTATCCCGCTACTTGTGCTTGCATAATAGCGTTGTTTGTTAACCTACGGAACAGTGCAGTAGCTTCCGCTGACCAACTTTCATCTGGAAACGAGACGCATAAAAAACAAGAACGATTTTAACTTCAGCCTGAAACTACACGAGTTTGTGCTTGGGAGGGGGTCACCTACCAATCGGCACAATATTGGACAGCACACATTCTATCGATTGAAACGGTACGGAGATGAAATCTGTACGGATTTGACGTAGGCTATGTGGGGGCAGCATCGAGAAGCCACCGTAGTCCAGGTATTTCACTAAAACCAAATTGCTTTCCGTCATGTGCTGCACGACCTGCGCCCGGTACCAGTTGTTGGCGACGAACGCCACACAGACCACATTCGGTACGATCTCTGGCAGTTCGGGCGCCTCGTTGAGCGTGTAGCTTTGATTCAGCGAGTTCTGCATACTGTTAAGCGTCAGGTGGGTAGGATGGAGTGGCTGGTGCACGAACAGATGGCCTACGGTAATGATGCAGCTTATTGCGACGTCATTGTTGATACCTTCGACCAGCGGCAGCTAAACAAAATACATTGAAAAAGGAAAACGAAAAAAGAAAACAAGATAGAGGATCGTCTGGATCGGGATGACGGGAGACGAACTTACGCTTGAACACGTGTCATTCATCAACGATAGTGGGATGACCGTTTCGACGCGGCTAATTTCAACGCGCTGCAGGGTAAGGGTTGGAAACCGCCTCAGTGGAAACTTGTCCCGGATCACTGCTAATGCGTTCTGAATTTCCTGCTCCGTACCCTCCAACGTGCAGACTTTACTAATGTGTGTGTCCGGATTTCGCTTGATGATCACGTTTGCGCCGGTCATCTTCTTCACGTGCTTCACGAACGTACCGTCCTTGCCGAGCATGCCGGCCACCAAGAAGGCGGGCACGAGAAATTCGTACATCGACCCAGACTGTCCAACCGAGTGCGGTGGGCTCGAACCCTTGCCCGAATCCTCGGAACGCACGCTGCAAATGCTAAGCGGTGGACTTCCGGTTTGTTCGTTGCGTTCATTGAACGTTTCCGGCTTCTGGTCAAAGGTATCATCAGCGTTTGTGTTATCGTTAGGCGATGTGACCACCACCAGACTGTTGTTACCATTTACCCGATCATTATCGCTGCACTGGGTTTGTTGTTGTTGCAGTGGTGGGGAAGATTCAACATTTCCATTTTCCTTCTCATCCGGCACGCGAAAGTAACCGCTCTGCAGTGATGCAGCTTTGGTCGGACGAATGATGACCGGTTCTTTGGTCGGTTCCATCATCATTTGGTTGAACTTCCTCAGATTGCTCGGATAGCGTGAAACCACCGAGCCGGGCAGATCAATTGATGGGCTGAAGCTGCACTCCTCATCATCATCCGCGAGCAGCAGGTGCGAACGGCCCAACAGTTCAGCCGCGTCATCGCCCTTGGTAGGGCTCTTGTTCGGCACGATGTCTATCGGTGCCGAACGGGACGATCCGGCCGACGAATGACCGGAACCGGAACAATTTTCCCAACTTTCCGTACCATCGCCACCATTGACGACGGACTGCAGTATGGGCAGCGAGGAAGACTGCCGCATATCCGGCTCGTGCTCCACCATGCTGACACCGCGCGACACGATCGCTCGACTTTCACATTCTTTGCTTTTTTCCCCACCACGATCTCCGGCGTCCGGCTTGAACTTGCGGCGGTACCAAACGAGGCCCACAATCAGCGCCAGACTCGGTAGCGATAGAAACAGCAGTGGACGACCGGCAATCATTTTCGTTGTTGGCAATGCGGCAACCCCACACAGACACACACAGCTGAAAAGATGCGGAATTTCAAAGCCGGTCTATACATGTGCCTGTACATCACAAGTGCCCAGCAGGCTCGGTCAGCCCGGCGTATTTGTGGAAAAAACCACATAGAATACAGCTGGCCGGCGGTATATCACACCGTACGACGAATACTTACGATTGTTAGCTACGATTACAGCTATATTTGGTTAAGAATTGAAACGAGCGACTATTTTATTCGCACTTAAGTCCGCAACCAACGCACACGTGTATTGAAGTTTATGTTGGCTAATACAAACATGGCGATCTTGAACACCGGCTGCCGTTCTCGGGTGCGAAGATTTGCTGCCGCATGCATTTTTCTACCTACCATGCCCGGTTGACAGACGGGATGCGTTGAGGAGGTAGACTTCGGGTGTTCAGTTTGTACGTGTACCGCCCGGTGAAGCAACTCGAGCTGGGTTTATAAACGTTGGGTGGCCGATTCATGCTGAGCAATTGCTGGCTATTCTGTTGTGCTAAAATATTAGTACAGCTGCTTATCCTTCCTGTTCCTGTAGGCGTTTGTCCTTGGATGGATTTTTCACTTTTCTTGGCAGTTTAACAAGTTGTAAATGCTGCAAAAAGTTTCGGAAAATTCGTTCCATCGTGTGATACTTGTTGAAAATACTTCACTAATCAATTTATCTATCAATTCGGACGTTGTATGTGTATTAGGTTTTGATTTTGCGTCTTATAATATCATGGAGATTTAACCGGATCGACTTGCCGGGACTATTATCTGGTCTTAGCTTAAACATCCTGCCGAGATCGCTCCGTGCAAGATCGAAACGACAATGTAGAGGATCGCCGTAACCGATTTTAGCACCTAGAATCCGTTTTTACGTATGTGCCGTGAGGTTAACGTTGTTTGTGACCGTCAGCAACCGGACATTTGTTAATTTATTTATGTAAACTATGTTATTTTAAAATACAAAATAGAAAATTCTGACTAAGAGAAAGATGCTAACGAGTGCACGGACTCAAGGAACAAATACTATTGAGAACCGCGGCACGTGCCAGATAGCTGAACGTCCAGAAGTCTCCTAGATCAGAGAATTCTCACTCGGACGTAAAGCCTAACTGCAGAGAGTAGACCCGGCGAGTCGATCCGATTGTCCGAAAGGCCCACTACAAAGGATCTCTGTATATTACAAGCACGTTGGCACTGCGACTCTAGACCGAGAAGCGCACAGTGACTCCTATAATCTACAGGATTCCATCAGGAACGTAGAGCGAATTTTGTGAATTTTCGCTGAAAGGCCTCCAAGGGCGCCAGACACCGAGCGGCTGTAGGCCACACTACGGATGCGTTGTCTCGCCTCTGTACATGTTGCCCACCACGGTTTTAAATTGTTTTCGTGATGTGTAATCAACTCTACGTTAATGTATTTCATTCGAATTGCAATTCATGTCTTGTGCACATGTAGTTTTGTTGCCCAGTTCAAAAGTATCTAACGCGGCCTGTTGAATTTAATAACGTAAACAATTAGGTAACGTGAAGGAAAAGAAACTCCATCACTCGTAATTTTGTTCGGGAAACAAACATATTTAAGCTGTACAGTTGTTTTATTTGTATAATTCTCTAGGCCACAAGAACATCTATTTTGAGGCACAAATATAAATTGTGAAAACCATCCGTCAATCGTGTATCAAACATGGCGGGATATGCAAAACAGATGCTTCGAACCTTTGCTGTCATCTCGGTCCGCTTGCCAAATTGTCATGTTGTGAAGAAAACTGCAATTCTGTCATTTCGATAATAATAAATGAACGATTGGGAAAGTAAAGCCAAGGGAGAGAACACGACAAAGCAGTAGTGAGAAACGGAATAAGTGCACCGCACCGAACGCAAATAAAAACACCGTCGTAATGGCTGGCCTGGTACAGGACTGTTTCTCTATCGGCAGTACGGTAGAGTGTACGACCTGCTACAATGCCAACATCGAGGGCGAGGTGTTGGCGTTCGACCAGCAAACGAAAATGCTCATACTAAGTATCCTTTTCAAAGTGGCGTGAAAGCAAAACGCTGAAGCATTAGTAGAAACCAACCTGCTGCTTCTTGTCAGCATCCACTGGCTGGCTGGCTTTGCAGGACCAGTTGGATCAGTATTGCGAACGATGCGTTGGTGGATCGGCTTTGTTTATGTTTCCAGGGCTGAGCAATGCCTGTGTGTGATGCAGTGTTTTCATTTCTTTTCCCGCAAAGATTTTCCTTAGCTTTCTCCTCCCTTAACACAGAATGCCCAGCAGCGAGTAAAACAGCCAAACTGAACGACGTCTACATCGTCAATCTGGCCATGTGCAGCGATGTTCAGGTGAAAAAGGAAGTCTGCATAGTTCCGGAGCAACCGCTGTCGTTAAATCTGGAGCGCGTAAGTTGAATTGCTTCATTACTTCCCGGTTGCTTATACCGCACACTACTCTGCTCGGTGCTGCTGCTGCTGTTGCTAGTGCTGCTACTACTGCCACCGCTGCCCGAGCGACGAGTTCGTCTTCCTGTGCGTTGAGCGATCCATTGCCACATTTGCTAGTAAACGATCCGCTTTCCCTTTCGCCTTCAGCTGAGCACCCGCGCCCGGAATCAGGTGGAACAGAAACGACTCCAGCTAACTGCGCTTTCTGCCGGCGTCAGTCCCGAAGGTCAGAACCTTTACATGGCTATCGCACGCACTATCAAACAGGTGAGTTGCCTTACAGTTATTTTTGTGACTCTTCGCTTACAATACTGCTTTATGATACGATACGCAGGGTGGCATCATCGAAGTGATACACTTTGTTTATGTAATAAAATTAAAACTTAATTTATTTCAAAGCTCACACATTTGCACTTGATAACGGGCCCGTAGACGCTTTTAGAAATTATAACTGGCCGCACGCACAACTTCATCCGGAATTTCGTCCCATATTTTAAACAATCGTCTCTTGAATCCGTCCAACTTTCCTAGCATGTATCCCGGTATGCTAAACTCCAACGGGTCTCCAAATCTGGAGAGGAAGTAGGCCATTTCGATGCGCTAATGAAACATAGCAAATGCTTCTTGCAACCACTCCTGTACGATCGAGCTGAGCAAAAGCTTTCATTACCAAAAAGCTTCATAGCTTATGGCGACTCAAGTGGCCTTGGAGGACATATTCTAAATAGTACTCCTTGTTGAATAACGGCAACTACCCTTTGGTCGAGAGTGCTTCCCAAATGATGACGAACAAAATGCCGGATGAAGTTGTGCGTGGTGCGGCCTACAAAGATTTTCCAAGCGATAAAAGCGTCTTTCCTGAGCTAATTTAGTACGAATCTTTCAAGGCATTTCCTGCTTATTTTTTCCGAACATGCTCGGTTAAGATTAGTACTAATTGATGTCATTTAAATCGATTCCAAAGAGAAATCAATCCTTCCATTTTTATTATATAAATAAAGTGTGTCACTCTCCATTGACAGCACCTAAGCTTGTTTACTACGCTTTGTCTCTAGAATTAAAAAGCATCAAACAACCTACTTTGTTAAAATGCTAATATCTTGTTCTCCGTTACAACGATGAATTAAATGTTCATATAATACCTAGATGCAGTTTTTCACTCGACAAAACCCCTTTTTATTTTGCAGGTCACCTGGTCCGGTCCAAATATTGTGGTCTGTAAAGAGGTAACGATAACGCCTCCATACAAAGTAGACAACGTGAACAGTTCTGACCAGCGGCAGCTGAGCTACGTAAAGAAAATTGTACGTACCGGCAGGTGCACCGTTTTGGGCGGCATTCTCCTCAGCTACTCACTTACACATTTTTTCTCTTTTTCCCAGGTGGAAAAGCATGAAAACGATCAAGCCAATATAAATCAAAGCACATCGGTGGCGGACATTGCCGCCAACTGATTCCTCTCACCGCGTGCGAGGAAACGATGTTGTTGGGTACGGAAATCGCGGGCGTGAATGGTGAATGGCCGAGCCAGAGATCAAACCGTGAATGTACTTTGTGCGAATGTGTGGTGCGGTGGTACCAGAAAGCATTCTTTGGGCGGGCCAGTATGCTTGGTGGATGATGAATGTGGAGATGTGGGATGGAAGGCTAGGATCTGGATCTGGGTTAGGCGGGTTAGAGAAGAATAGATCGTGTAAAATCACAAAACAAAAACAAAAATCACAACAAAAAAAAAAAAACTACACAGTGATAGGTAAATTATTCGTCGCACCAGGGATGGATTTTTTCGCTGTTTGCCAGAATCCTGACATGGTGTGACGATAAATTCCGAAACAAAAAACTGCAGTTCAATTGTAATAAGTTACGGCGTTAGATTTTCTCTCCCGATAGTTTTATTTTTGCTCTTTGTTTGTTTTATTTTATCAACCTTAATCGTTTTAAAACGCGGATCGACGGCCGGTGCCGTCGGCAATAAATAATACACATGCACTTCATAAATACTTATAAATTCTGCTACTGACCCGCATTCGGCAGCTATGACTATTTACATTCGATTGGAATGCATCGCATTTGGGTTACCTACAAACTTCGCTTCTAGAGCATAAGTATATTCCATCTAAAATGTTTCAAAATGTACTCTTTAAGCCGCTAGATTTTGTAGATCGATGTCAGTATCTTTGTCGGTACCTTAAACTAACCTTAACCTAACTGCTCCGTTCCCGATTACCAAAACTTTTTCACCCCGAATATGCTTCCCATTAGGTCGCGATCAAGAAAGCTAAATCCGGTGTAGTCCGGTGAGTCACCCTGATCGGTTTCATTCTCCTGCACGCTATCGGCACCACCGTCATCATCATCATCATCATCATCCTCATCATCGTCGTCATCTTCATCCTCGTCTGGGAGAAAAAGAATATGAAGAAACATTATGCAAATGGTGAGCAAAAACCTCAACATGCCAACGCTTTCATCGCGTACCGAGCGAAAAACCAAACAGCTCCTCCGCCTCATCTTCCTCGTCCTCATCATCCTCGTCGCCCACGTCAATGTCATCGACCGGTGGAAGTGGTTCGGGATCCATCACGGACAGTCCACGAGGGCCAAACTTAAAGCAGGACACACGCAGCACCGCCTCTACCTCATCGTCAGCCCGCAGTTCCAGACCCAGACAAGCTTTGAAACCTTCGTTAGCCTTCCGCGAGATACCGTAGACGCGTCCGCAGAAGCGGTTATAGCCACCGGGCAGCGGTAAACAGACGGGTGTCGCTCTTCTGGCTGTAAGTAGTTTTTCGCTCACAAATTATGCTTATCGATCAATTACCATCATACATGTTACCTGAAATGACACGATTCACGATCATACGATCGGCAAACTTAACACCAACCGACATTCGGTCACCATCCAGGTACTGTATCACGGCACATCCTGGCCCTTTCACCGGGAACAGTGGCACGTCAATGTCGCGGCAACAATTACACTCGTACGCCGTACACCGGCAGTAACGATTTATTAAGCTCGAATCGTCCATGTTGACCACGGTCGCTTCGCTGACCGTTTCTTGTGGGACGACGTTCGATTCTTCCAGTACCTCGTTCACCACTTCCGGGCTGGCAACTTCATCTTCAATTTCGTTCGTTTCGGTACTCTCCGGGAGGGCTTCACTGCCGACATCCGGTTGATTTTCCGAGCCTGAAACATCTTCGTATGTGTCGACTACGTTCTGTTTCTGCTGTCCTAACGCATTACTGCCGGGAATAATATTCGAAGCTATGTCTAGCGGAACAGCAATGATTGTAAGAAAAACACGTCAATTTTAAAAAAATATTAATTCAAAAAAACATTCACAAATATGACTTACTTTCAAGCTTTCTTGCAGAGGAACAGTGAAGAACTGTACACAGCAGACCCACCGTCCAGAAGGTGTAGAAAATTCTCATCTTCTTTTTTTTTTTAATGTCGTTCAAAAGCTGTGAAAGAATGAAATTAATTGTAGTCACACAACAAAACAATCGGTCGGTCGGCGGTTAATTCAATCAATGAAAGTTGCGTCGTGTTTGCTTTACAATCACACAATACGATCGACACATTCCAGCGCGCGTGAGCGTCGTGCTGTGATCGCAGCATCGATCACCGCCCGCCGTACGGACACGGTGGTGGCCCTGTGGCACACTCCACTCCCGCTACAAAACGGGGTCACACATACGCATAATGTTTAGCCGGCCGAAACTTTCACGAAAATTTCGATCACACCCTCGTCCGCCCTCAGAATTGATCAGTGAAAGAAAAAAAAAAAACATGGCACACCAGCGAGACGATAGTCCCGAACGGGGGTTTACGGATTTCGAAAGCTTTCTCGTTCTTCCAAAGCTATCAGCTGTTTACGTTTGAGCACGCTGGCTTTCAGCATAGAGCATCATTGGGAGTGAGTGTAATATGTAATATGATTTCGGCAATTAGTTGTAAAATAAAACGGACCCCAACCGCACCCAACAGCGCGAGCAATTAACTGGCTAACGCTCGGTACGTGTCTAGTACGTACCGCTAATCGCTGCCGACTAACAAACCGCTAACTGGAGCAGCTACATTATTTGGCGAATGATCTGAATTCTAAATGAATTGCTGACGAATAAAAAGAGCGATCACAGTTAGACCCATAATTGAACCGCTAGCTAGCTTTATGGCAAAACCGGCATCGCCAGCCGGTGGAGCGTTTTTTTGTACCGTTGAGCAGCGTGTCCAAAGACCATGTGATGGAGGCTGAATCTTCTGCTCTAGAGTGAAACCGTACCCTGTAGAAGCAACAGGGGAAAAACCCATTGATGAATCATAATTTACACCGTTGGATTGATGATTAGCCATTTGTTATGGCACAAGAAAGGCTATTAATGTAATTAGTTGAGCTTTAAACGCTCGGATTTTGTGTTTACTTTGGGTTCATTCGTCTTAGGACCATCTACCATGTGTAGAATATTAAGAAATTTTGAATAGTGCTTAGAGGGTTTATCTCTGCCTGGGAAAAGCGAAGCCCAAACCTTAAAAGGATTCGAATCTCAGAATCCGAATCCTTGCTTTCGCCTGGTGTTGAAGGAGAGGGGGAGGGGGGGGGGGCGAGGAGCAGCTTTTGATTGAATTTTTTCCGTTATACTACATACTTCCCTACGTATGTTCTGTAGGGAAGTACGTACTTTCTGGTCAAGGGCCTATTACAAAAAAAATCTTCTAACGTTTCAGTATCCTCGATTAAATACCGCAGTTCGAAAATAAAATAAAAACTATAATAGCATGACTATTCTAACTTAGTCAGATTAATCGAATCCCTATAGAATCGCAATCGAACCCCAATCGCGAGGAATCCTCGTTGGATCCGATCTAATCCAATCGTTTCCTCACAAACAATTGTGAGAAATGGGGTTTTAATTTCATGGAAGATAGAAAATCCGAAAATCAGAACGAATCTCGGTAGAACCAACACTTAGCCGGTATTTACACAGCAGAATTAGGGTACAAATCCATCCCGGACCGTTCCTTCGTAATAAGGACTTATTGAACCGTTATTGAACTGTGTAATATAAGGAAGCCTAGTAAGCCATTGTTGGCCGGCATTCGATGGCCGGCGGGGCTTAGTAGATCGTCAAGTAAACATGACTTTAAGTAAACTAAACGATGCAACGTGCTCTTCTCGTTTGCCGAGAAGCTTACCAGACTTTTTAGAATGATAATTACATGACTGGTGAAATTAGACAACTTTCAGGGTTTTTTTTTATTGTCATCCACGGGTTTGTCGTTAACTTTTATGTTTTTGAATTAAAGCAAAAACTCAGCACTTTACACAACATTTACACTCTCTTTTCTTGCACATGATTAAAGAAAATTTCGTTCACGGTTCAGCTTAGCCTTTAAATTGATCATTATTTTACATATGCAAAGAATCACTGGACCGTGATTCAGCTTCCACCTTGTATGCAAAAAACACCACCTGCATTACCACCTATTGATAGCACATTTGCAACCACATGGCTTATCGAGCATGCTTGCTTGATTTATTCTACTAATTACCGTTAAGATGTTTTATCTCATTAACCACCGTTACCGCGTTTGTTCAGGCCATCAGAATGCTTTTGCAAGGTAAAGAGAGAGAGAGAGAGAGAGAGAGAGAGAGAGAGAGAGAGAGAGAGAGACGGGAATTCTTGCAAGTCCATAAATTTCCACACACGTGCGCAATGTGATCGATTTGAATGATCAAGCATACACAAAAACAAACGACTTCAACGCCCGATAGAAGAGGTTGCTAAAATCTAAACACTCTTAAGCTTAAACACATGCAAACAGGAAACGATAGTTTGCAATATCTCGGAGGAAAAGCAAACAAAAATGGCAATATAACAAGTAACGGGTTCTACGAGCGTTTCTTCGCTCAGAGCACGGATCACGAAAGCCGTAACCACCAAGCTCTCACTCTATGCAAAAAAAAAAAACAGCAGCTCTTCACGTAAAGAACAAACCACACAACACAAACGAACTTCAGTTGATGATCACACACTGTGCTGGATGCGTACCTTTCTCTTCGAAGTCTGTCGATCGAATGAACTACCCGGGCAGATGATCGGAAGAAAGCAGCCCGTGACACAATTTTAGCGTTCATTCCCCGCAGCACATGCTTACTGCTGGCCACCTTCGCACCATTCCCAGGCTGTGGCGTACCCCCCCCCCCCCCCCCCCCCCAAAACGGGGAGATGGTGGTTAATGTTGCGCCTTCTCGGTTCGATTTGATTGGTTTCCTTTGTTCGTTCGTTTGTTTGTTTCTTTCCGCCGATTCTACAGCACCCCACTGGGGTGGCAGATTCTAACGGTGTTCTCGCACACACAGCTAAACACCATATTCCCATGGGGAGGTGTTCAAGCATGGGAGGAAAGCTTGCAGCATGTACACGGATGTAGAACAAGACGATGTACTGTAAGACCAAATCAAGCTTGGCAGGTGCTAGATGGTAATAATGCAGGTGTTGCAGCATATCTCCTCCTATTTGGAATATTATATATAACTCCTATTTGGAATATTCAAAGAGTTAAATCTGCCGACCCGACCTTGTACGTAGGTATGTTTGGAACGCTTACAGGTCAAACGCGTCCAACAAAGTGTGTAAATTTCGCGTATGCACTTGTATGGGTTTTGGGGACATTTCTTTTCTCCCCTTGTCGAAATGTATGACGACAAAAGACTGCCAAAAGCTTTCACTAGCGAAAGGAGTTTCCTCGCCGAGGACGTGCATTCCCATGCCGCGAGTGCATGCTTTCGAAGTTGAGTCGTTTATTCTACGTTTAGCGATGGGGCGTGCTTGTGGACGTGTGCACGATTCGCTGTTGCTTTTCATGGGCAAGCATTATCTGCATGCCACCTATTCTGTTAGCGGTTACTATCGATGGGTTGAGGGGGGAGGCGTGGGGGGGGGGTCATGATACTTTCGCTTTTTTAACTACTAACTTCTTGGCCTGCTCTATTGAGCACGTCCATAAGGTTTGGCTAAGACATTCAACCAGAAAACTTAGCCCAGTCAGGACTTCACTTTATCAAACCAACGAACAACGTCTGTTCTCCATGTTAGGGGCGATTGTCCCTTCTGCCCTCTTTCAATCCGAAGCCACATTAAGGGGCACATTAACAACTACTGCAAAGAAAAGTCAACAACAGAAAATACCGCACTGGACCAATCGATATAGACGGGGGTCTGTATCGGGGCAAGGAAAAAGGACTTACGATTGGAGGCTCGGAACCTGGAATTATAGATCCCTTACATGTAGTAACGTCGTCCGTGGCACGATTCTCTACCGGTCTCTTCAATTTCTTGGCACCGTTGGCAAGAGGACAGCGAAGTTGTGTGAGGCGTACGTAAGAATTAGATTGATGATCGATGCGACGACAACGAATTACCTGCTTGCCGGAGGCTCTAATCGTGATAGAGCCCGAGTGGAAAGCAGCGCGTTAGTTGACGGCGACAACCTCGAGGTGGTAGAGGAGTTCTGCTATATAGTAACTTCGGATAACGAAATTAGCAGCGAAATCCGGATACACATTGTGCAGAGGAATCGTGCCTACAACAGCCTTCACCGTCTGCTGAGATCCAGATGACTTCTGAGCTATACGGAGAACCGGACATCCTGAGGGTAGCAAAAATCGGTAGCATAGGACGGCTGGGGCATGTTATGAGGTTGCCGGACTCATGGCCCGCCAAGAAGGTATTCGTCAGCGACCCCCAGCGAGTTCGTTGGCTGGATCAGGTGAAGGGAGACCTGTCGGAGATCGGGTGCCTACATGAATGGGAAGCTGCAGCCAGGGATCGAGTTTCCTGGAGATCTATTGTTTACTCGACCATATCACGACGACATGCTCTTTAAAAGAGCAGGCCAAGGATGATGATGAAGATCCTGTTGTTTTTTTTTTTTATATGGCCACTGATTTTGGTTTTCGCCCCGATAGTGCCGCTTGCGCGACCCTCTGGTAAGCTTCTGCTACATCATCATACAACTTCAAATTTTATCACATTTGGGTAAGTAGGCACTTTTTGTCATCATCGAGTCAGTGATCCTCCATTCTTATTATCCTCGCGTTTCAGTCAATTGTTCGTCTAACTGAAGATGCAAATGCACATATCCATCCGATTATGTCGACATTATCCGCGCAGTCAAGAGCGATTCCTTGTGTTAAAATCGTTCCCCGGAAGATTAGCATAACCTGGGAGGTGTCACTGAAGTACATTCCAGTATCTCGATACTCAGTTTGGCGTTCTTTCCTTTATGACCTTCAACAGCCCTAACAGCGTCCCAGAAATTCCTTACTGCTCCATAGTACTATATAGCTCTGGATATTTATCATGCTGTTGCCCTTTTGTGCATTGTGCATGTAGCACAGTTTAAATAAGCTGATAATTATTGATACTTATTGATAATTAACAACTTTTTCTTCTTTATCTAATGACCTACTAGGTCACGCCTGCCATCGAGTGGCTTACTAGACTCTCCAATGCCAAGTGGTTGGATAGGCAGTCTTACGAGGGAACTAGTTAAAGTAAAAACTCTGCCTTTTAAATTATATTTATAATCGTCTTCAAATTTTGATATAAAAATACAGGAAAACAAATACTAACAGTTTTTTGTTTCATTTGTTCGTTTTATTATCACATGCAAACTAAACAAAATCCAACATCCTTTAGGGTTTTGAACGGAATAGTGATTCCTACCAGGGGAAAACGTAAACTTCTTGGTCCGCAGTACGAATAATGGTCCGTAAACAAATATAAAAACTAACTGACGCAAACAGAACCCCAATACAAAGTCATCGTATAAACCAGAACAATAAAAACGAACAACCAATCAATTACTCTATCAAACAAAAAATCATTTTACCCGTCCCACCCAAACACATACACGCATATACGATGATACGACAAGCATTTTTTTTATCAAAGTTTTGTTTTGCTTTTGCGTTTTTAATCCAACCATAGCCAGTACACTCTATTCCATAAAACAACAAACATAAAGAAAGTTCAACTACACACGATTGCAATTTCGATTCCGGCCCATATACTTTCCACCACGTTCCGCGGGCGACACGCCACCGGAAACACGTTGACAGATTGTACCACCGTTGCGGTTGGCAGGTATGAAATAGGGAAGCTTACGATGAAAGGCCCAACGTTTTGCGCACGATGCGTCTGGCAATTTTGTTAAACTCTTCCCTGTTTTCGCGCCACATTATCGCTGCGTCCACATTAGCGCCGGACTCGTCATTTGGCTCTGGAAGAAGATCAAGCAAACGGTGTTGTTTATTGGTGTGATGTACAATCGATGTTGTTTAATGTAAAAAAAAACATAGCAACCATAGAGGCATATTAAAATATCCTCATCGGTATCGACCTGGTAGGAGTCCATGAAAGGTAATGTATTAAGCTTTTTTTTAATTTTAGTTCTAGTGTGCATTTTTTGTTATATTAATTGTGAGTTCATTAAATTGTAGAACTCATTTTATCTCAACATGTCTGGAACGTCTACACTGGGGTGTACAGAATTCACTTTCGATGGTACAAACTTTGAAAGATGGCGAGCGTGGATGATTGTATATTTGGCGAGTAAAGGAATGCTGCAATGCGTGCAGTATGAACCGGATGATCTTTACGATCAGTATGCACTAACAGCAGATCATCTGATTGATCCTGAATTGCGACAGATGCTGCTCGTTGCCTTTAGACTGCATGATTTGAAGTGTGCTAAAGTATTGTTGCAGAACATTTCCGACCCATTTAGGAAGTATTTTCATCATCAACATACCGCGTCCGACATTTGGAGCATTTTGAAAAGAAAATACTGCACACAGCAGACACATTTTGAGAATGAAAATTTCGAAATATAAAAGAGTCACATGTGGAGTGGTGTTAAAGAAACGATTTTCGAAACCACTGTGGGAAAGCCCCAATAATACTAGCGGATACAAGGAACCTGAATTACAGTAAATGATAATAAATTCATATAAAATGTAAACATTTCAATGCTGGTATTGGACAGAGCTGGTAATAGATGTTTTGTTAAGCGCCGCAATATCGAATGGAGATACAAATCCAAAATCCCAAAAAATCCACTTCCTCTAGCCACATGTATCGTTGGTTTCGTTCCTTCCTGTCCCACCGCCGTTACTGTGGCAACATTTATTGTTCCTTCTCCCTTTCATTCCCCTCGAGCGCAGACGTACCCCAGGGCAGGGTCCTGAGCCTCCTCCTATAGTGTCTGTTAGCTCTGTGTTACCTCCTAACTGTTTCCTATGTTATGCCAATGACCTGAACATTTTTTTTTCCTCCATATCACGTTGCAGGCAAACGTGTTTCTGTGGTAAAGGATTTGGATACTTGGCTTGGAGTAGTGAAGCTCATGGCTTCTAATTTTAAAGAAATACATATGCCTAACTGCGCCTTGAACAGAGCGCTGTTGGAGTATGGAACATTGATCTGATAAACAACCGCCAGGACCCATGTTGATCGTATCAATCGAATTCAAATCCTCGCAATGAACGCAAATCCTCCGGTGATTAGTTCACCGATCTGCTTTGTTACGAGGGTAGATGTCGGTTAAATGGTTTACAGTCCCTAGAAACTAGCCGATCCCTACCTCAGTCCACCTTTATCGCTGCGGTTCTTTTAAACCATAGATATTCCTGTCCTACGCGAATCTATTTCCCTGTTAACTTCCTTCTCGTTAACTTCGCTCACGTCCTCCAATTTTCATACTCCATTTCCGCTCAGCAGTGGGTAGTAGGGATCCACTTTTGCGCGCAATCCTAACATACAATTTTTTGTTCCATCGTTTTGATTATCGCCCCTCGTTATCCTCCTTCCGTTCTCGTTTATTTTCCTCCTTATTTTCTTCCCTTTCTACTCTCGATTAAAGTTAGTTAGGATTAGGATAGAATTGGGATATGATTAAAACTTAGCATGTTAGAGATTTTTGTTAAGCCATAAGGCAGACAAATAAACATACATACATACAAGGGATCAAGGGTTACAAAACTTACCAGCCAACATACTAACAACACTTAGTAAAATCTTTTCCACACTCTGTACAGGACTCCAGCGCTCGGCTGATAGTTCATAACCTAGGGAGAGAAAACAATCACCATCAATCGATTGTCTATATTGCATTGAGCTTTGCTTATCTACCAACCTAGCGGATCATCTCCCGGTGCATGTAGGATCGATATGCAAACACGGCCATCAGTAAAAACTAGAACGAAAACAAAACAATTGGAAAGAATGATTCATTATTCGGGAATACAATTTCCCTACACCGATGTATACATACTGTTTGGGTGGAACATTTCACACGTAAACTTCATCTTCGGTGGACTGAGCGGATAATCGGGTGGAAACACCAGTTTGGCTGTGAAAATTCCACCCTCAAAGCAGGTACCTTCCGGGCCGCTGAAATGATAATGACAAAAGGGTTCTGTCCGTGACTTTGAACTTTGACCAACAGGTAGCGAAATCCAGAAACTCACGTAATTAGCGCTTCCCATTCGAAAAAGTTTTCCTCACTGATCGGACCAGCGATGATACCTTCCGGAGGATTTAGGGTGAGTTCTAAAATGAGACACCGTATTATGATCGGATAAACATACTGAGGGCCGTAGATTTTGTGGGTAGAGTGCACTATTTGCTGCATTATTCGTCCATAGTAGTAAAACGCAGTCTGGTGCCCCACTCGTAGGGCAAGAGGTGGGGGCAGACTACAAATTTGCACCCTACTTACGTCTGTACTCGGCCATTAAACGCCTTAAGGCGGAACCTGCCATGTTGGCTTATGTGTTGCGGAATCTTGGCAAACGTTGACGCGAAATAATTGTTCCCCCGAGATTAGATTTCTCTTTTCGATGCAAACAAACGGAACGTAACAAAAAAAGAAGTTGGATCTCACTTTGACATCTTCTGTTCGTGTACACTGCTCTGCCGTGTAGCGATTTTGACAGCGCATGTTTGTTTACGTCGTCAGAAAGCACCTGCAAGTGTGTGTGTGTGTGTGTGTGGTGCAGTAGAAAGTAACGCAATGGGTGGTAGGTAGGTGGTCGAACTTGGGAGTTGAGATAGGGGAAGATTTTGGCTGGACCGATTAACCAGGTCAATGCCATGTTTGTAAACGAAAATTGTCGGAAAATACAGAAAGTTGCTTTTAAAACCAGAAATGGGCGAAATATATGTTAAATATTGCATTCTGATGACCTTTTCAGATGGGTTTAAAATTGTATCATGGTTTCAGGTGTGGTAGATTTTTGCGATTTTTATTCCTTCAACTAGGACGCGACAGAATAACGATTAGCGAAACTACAGTCCTGCTTGTAGCCCAAAACCGGGACCCTTCGGTTCCTCGGTAAGTGAAGTCAGTTGACCGACTGGCTCGGACGCAAACCGTCCATTGCGTGGTCCAGGACGCGGTTGTTGTCCCTGCTTGAGGCTATTCAAAATTTCTTCCGTATCAGCTACACTTAAATCCTCCTGCAAAAAACGAAAAAAGGTGTTTTATGCTAATTAATTTTCGTATCCAACTACTAGCTTCAAGCATATTTACTTACGTAGTAATCATCGTTAACGGCCAACATTGGAGCATTCACGCAAGCTCCTAGACATTCTACTTCAGAAATAGTAAATTTGCCATCTTTAGTGGTTTCTCCAACGCCGATACCCAGATTTTTCTAAAACGAAACAATAAAAAACAAGAGTATAAAGCATTGAATCAACCTTTTTGTCGTCCTGTTTGTGTTCCTTTACCTTGCAACATTCCAGCACTTCATCGGAACCGAGCAGCCAGCACGGGGTAGTAGTGCACACCTGGATGTGATACTTTCCGGTCGGTTTTCGCATAAACATTGTATAGAATGTGGCTACTTCATACACACGCATATGGGGCAGTCCCAGAATATCGGCAACCTTGTGCATGGCCGAGATTGGCAACCAACCGTGCTGTCTTTGGGCCAAATCCAGCAAGGGAATCATGGCACCGCGCTTGTGTCCCTCCGGATAGATGTTCAGAATAGCTTCGGCTCGCTGTAACCATAGCAGCGAAAGGGCAATCATTTTGGCAGAGTTTTTCGACTCCAGCGAGTGTTTAGTACGTACCTTCTGATTTTCTGAAGTAAACTCAAACGGAATGCTAGGATTATCCTCGGGCGTATCACGATGCACGAACAAGTTGTCGCTCATCTTCACCGTGGACGTGCTCAGAGGCCGGGTGGCCGCGAGTCGCTACAAAAAGGGCAAGGAAACTTATGTAATACAGGTGCTGCCGTTTCCAAAACAAACGCTACCAGTTTGCCGACTTGTTTGGTTGCAGGCCGGTATAGTTAACTTACCATGGTGTTGGCGAACAAGCGCAACATTGCTATTGTTCAGAGCAATCGTTTACGGCGATGAAATTTTCTACTAGCGCAAAAGCGATTGGCCAAACGAAAATTCCTTATTTTGTTGACAGCAATTGGTTACCCAATGTTGTGTTTTTCTCAGCTGACAGTTGACATATGGAATTTTGTTCTCGTAGGCAAAATTATTAATCTTATTCAAAACCCAACGAAGAAACTCGAAATATGTATTTTAGTAAATCCTCTAGAAAAGAATATTTTCTCAGTGTTCTGATGTTTGTAAAAGAAAACGAGGGTTATTTAAATTGAACAAATTCTAATTTAGTCTCTCATCCTTGTGAATCTTGAACTATCAGATATAAACACAGCGATAAAGCAGCTGTCATTTCGATGCGGCCTTCAGCTGTCTAGCAGAAAGCACGTTGTTGAATTATTTTTGGAGTGCCGAAGCATAGCGCGTTACAATCTGGCGAAAGGTTGTGAATTACAAGTGTAAAACAATTTCAACGTATCGGTGAGGGATTGAAAGTATAGCATCATGTTTATACTTTACGAAACACCGGCAGGTTATGCCATATTTAAGGTAATTAACATATTTTGACTGTGAGCCGGTCAAGCAATCTGCAAACAAGCATGGTGTTGCTGATGAGATACCAACGCCGGAGGATAGCATTCGACGGGAACATGTGTTGAGGTTATAAAACTAAAGATGGTTTTATTTTCCCATTTGTTTAGCTGCTGGACGACAACAAATTTAAAGAGATCGATAACCTGTATCTTGAGTTTGAAACTCCGGAAAAGGCGAGCAAGATGTAAGTTGCCATTACAATGCGATGGATCGTGTGTCACAGATACAGCCACCACAGACAGTCAGACGCATAGTTCCATTCGACCATCTGAAATAAATGGTGGAATTTTTTTTCGCGTCTAATATTGATTCTAGCATGAATTTTCACATTATGCTCTATAAGCTAACAGATGCATAAATTTTGCTTTCATGCACATATTACCACTATGAATATGATTACCTGAAACAATGTCACGCGGATACACCAACCAATTATTTTGCATCTTCTTACAGCGTAAAGTTGAAGCATTTTGAAAAGTTTGCTGATACAACCGAGGCCCTTTCGGCCGCTACTGCTGCTGTCGAGGGCAAGCTGTCGAAATCGTTGAAAAAGGCACTGAAGAAGCTGGTGGACGATGATGTACAAAATCAGCTGCTCGTGGCCGACGCCAAACTTGGTAACGCGATCAAGGAAAAGCTACCGTTACAGTGTGTTGCGAATACGTCGGTAATGGAGCTGATGCGCTGCATTCGCACGCAATCGGAAAGCTTGCTGTCCGGGTTGCCGAAGAAGGAGATGACGGCGATGTCGCTTGGACTGGCCCATTCGCTTTCCCGCTACAAGCTTAAGTTCTCCCCGGACAAGATCGATACGATGATCGTACAGGCACAGAGTTTGTTAGACGATCTCGATAAGGAGCTGAACAACTATATGATGCGGGTACGGGAATGGTAAGTGATCGGAGGATGTTAGCAGAAAAAAAAAGCTCAAAGACTTAGTTCGCATCACCACACCTTTGTTCGCCCGCAGGTACGGTTGGCATTTCCCTGAGCTGGGAAAGATTCTGACCGACAACGTAGCTTACGTGAAGGTCATCAAATTGGTCGGCATGAGGGATAACATGACCGACACGGACTTGTCCGACATTTTGATGGATGAGCTTGAGCAGAAGGTAAAAGAGGCTGCCGAAATTTCTATGGGTAAGTAAGCAATTCCTCTTAAAGCTTGTTAAATGAGTAAGGGTATTAGTAAGATTTATTTCAATGGCCATCTACCCGAGTACGTTTTGCATTTTTTTATTTATATCAAGGACGTTCTGGCCGTGTTGCAATGTAATGGAGATATCAGCTTGAAACATTTCTAGAAAAAAGTTATTCTATCAAAAAGGAAAAAACTCAATTTGTTTTTCAAATATACTTTTAATTTATATCTATTTTCTATATCCACCTACCCGTGTTGGTCATATATTTTGTATGGATGCTTGTATTTTATCGTTTTATAATGCTTGTATCTATTGATCTGCTCATCGTATTTGCTAACATTTTAAACAAAGATTTAATCTTTAGTTCAGACACATTTTTTTGATTGTATATAGCAATGCGGTCCTCGGTCGTCGTACACGAATAAAGAAAATTAAATATTATAGCTTCTATGAAAAGGAAAATGCGTATTTTCATACAAAAAGTATGTTTGGCGCTTAATAAGCAACTGTAAATATAGATTTTAGAAGCTTTGAAAATTAAAAAATAACCGGGAGATTTTGTTATTAGTTAGACCACAAATAACTTCCTGTTTCTTGTAATTTTCATGCAAATATGACGAGCAGATCTATAATTATTAGCTTTCTTATCCGGGAAAATGCAAACTCCCATGTGTGAATTTTTCGTGATTGAAGCTAAATTGCTTCCTTTTCATTCTCACAGGTACGGAAATTTCCGAAGAAGACATCACCAACATTCAAAGTCTTTGCGATGAGATCATCTCGATCAATGAGTATCGTTCACATTTGAGCGACTATCTGAAGGCGCGCATGATGGCAATGGCTCCTAATTTGACCGTGCTGGTCGGTGAAACGGTTGGCGCTCGATTAATCGCTCACTCCGGTTCTTTGGTCAATTTGGCGAAGCATCCCGCTTCAACGCTTCAGATTTTGGGTAAGTGGGAAGATTTTATTGTTAGAAAGCAGAGTACCTCATGCAAAACTTTCCTATCCGCGCTGCTGCACAGGTTCGGAAAAAGCACTGTTCCGTGCACTGAAAACGAAGAAAGACACACCGAAGTACGGTCTTATCTATCACGCCGCCATGGTCGGTTCGGCTAGCATCAAAAACAAGGGACGTATTTCGCGATCGCTAGCTGCAAAGGCCTCGTTGGCCACACGTGTCGACGCGTTCGGTGACGATGTAACGATGCAGCTGGGTATCGATCATCGTGCGAAGCTAGAAACCAGATTGCGCATGCTGGAGCAAGGCAACAGTACGAGACTGTCCGGTGTTAAGGCGAAGGCTAAGCTACAGAAATTCCACGCCGTCAGCGAGGTGAAAACGTTCAAGGTCGCTACGGATAGCACGTTACCGTCAACCAGCTCCAAGAAAATAAAGGCAGAAGAGGAAGCCGCAAGTGCACCTTCGCCGAAAAAGAAGAAGGTACAGCAGGAGGTAAGTGTGACTTAATTTCTTAAGTTAGTTATCAGGGGAAGTGTAATAATTTTTTTTTTTTTTCATCATTGTTCTCACAGGAAGCTGCTGTAGAGGAAGAGGAGGCCAAAGAGCCCGAGGAGCCGGAGGTTGGAGAAGAGTCCACCAAGAAGAAGAAGAAGAAGAAAAACAAGGACAAGAGTATATCGGAACAACCTGCCGATGAGAGTGTAATGGATGAAAGTATGGAGGCACCGCCATCGGGAAAGAAGAGTAAAAAGTCAAAATCAAAGAAGGCAACCGAAGAAGATGAATAAAAAGGTAATTCATTTGCAGTAGGGTTTTTAGAAGGTGCGCTAAAAGTTACGATATTGTAGGCCGTTTATTTACTTTGAGGATGTGAAGAAAACGAGGAACAGTTTTAGCTCCTTGATTTCCTGGTTGACAGTGAGCAATGCGTGATGAAGCAAACGGCAATGCAGTGCAGTGCGTTATTTGTACAGCAAAATTTTATAATACTACAGACAAATGTTAAGTAGCAATTGTTTTTTTTTCTTTCCATTGTAAATGAATCAACCCTTCACAAATCTTCGGATGGGCCGGATAAGAGTACAGTACAGTAAATTTTTTCCTCACTGATGGATAGGGCTTATCATAGGTTGGATATTTTTTTTGTTTCTCGGAAAGGCATAATTGAGTTTGAGATTTGCCATCAGTTTAGCTCTCACTGTTTACACTAGACACTGTGTAAAAGAAGGCAAATGTTTGTTTGTTGCAAAACTTTCCTAACAGTACAGGCGATAAACCTTCGATAGTGTATAAGGTAATTGTAAAACAGAATATTAATTTGAAAAATATATAGAATTCTAAGCAATTTTTTTATGTTTGTTAGAGAATTGATTGACTTAAGATGTTAACAAATGATGATTTACGGAGGCATGACGCATAGAGGCATGGCTATGTCAGGGGCGGTTGGTTGTCCATTCGGTTCTAGCTTTCTAGGGGACTTTACTGGACATTGACATGATTTATGAACTCGCCAGAAGAAATCCTAGACTCGGAGACATCACAAACAGCGTAAAAATTTCGATGCATAAAATTTGGTCGCTTGAGTCAATAGAGAAACCCATGGTTTGGTAATTGCCATTATTGACCGAGTCCGAAGCGATCTGGAGGCATGTACCACTAAATGAAAGGCAGTAGCGCTAGATAATCGATGCTGCCGTTTAAGAAATATGTGTCCTACCTGCTCAAGACGTTGATCAAGAAGAGGCAGCCCAACTATCGTGCCTCATCTAGACTTAATGTCGTACCGGTGATCCCAGGATCGAAGTGTAAAACGCGACTAGGACGCGTTGGACCTCTGAAGACCACAGGGGTTGGTGGGAGAGACCTTTTAATAACCGCTTTATTTAAACGCAGCGAAAATTCGCCAAAAAAGAAATACTCATTTACGTAGATAAAGTGTACAGATAGGTAGAGGCGATTCGTTGGACGAAGACGAGGTGGACGGCGATTCGATAATCGATCAATATCGAGGACGGTATCTTAACAGGTCAAACAGTCAGAAATTTTTGATCAGCAGACGACAGTTCTATCCCTTATAGTGGACCGCACCCTAGTAGCTCCTGAAATTTTTGAATCCAAAAATGGTTCTTCTTCTTGGCTTAAAGACCATCGAGGTCATGCCGGCCATCTAATGGCTTACTAGCCTTGCTGATAGATACCACGTAGATGGATAGTCTTTCCACGCTACGGGGGAACGATCTGGATGGGAATTGAGCCCTAGTCCTCTCACGTGAAGCGCCGTTTCGGATTTCCACAGAGCACTTCTTATGGTTTTGAATTTTAATTCGAAAACATGATTGCAAATATTCGACTGGTAGATGCTCGGTGTAGCGCTGCGTTCGAGTATCACTGTACTTTGCAGCAAAGACAACACCAATACAGTGACAATTTTGGAGGGGAAGTAATGCCACACAACACCAATAGAGTGTTCGCCATTGCACAAGCAGGGGAAAAGCGTTCTAAGGACATCTCGCAGTGAAGGAGGAGGAGTGAGGTTCATATATTGCGACCGTACCAGCCGTCTAAGTACCGCGTGGTGTAAGTCAAATGAGGCCATCATATATGCCTACAAATATACGAGGCACCCCTATGGACTTTTCACCTGAAACTCGAACGTAGAAAACCTACTAAAAAAAAGAACACAAAATCGATAAATCTGAACGAACATCGAGCTTTTTGGTAGCCGTTTTACATCAACTTGTGATTCCCGCGGTTGTAAAGTGTCACCGTACTAAGTACACATTTCCATCGACCGTGCAATTTGGCAGTGACAGTGGTAGATCGACAGCCGTCGGTAAAGGAAAAATTCGTTCCTAGTGTCCGGAAGATACGGTTTCCGGTAAATATCGAAAGCGGATTTTATTGGTTGGTGGAAAATATGGTTTAAAAGTGTTTCGCGAATCAACTACCACCGTCAGAAGTTTCCAGTTATGTGTCACAAAACAAAGACAGGGCAAGATTGTCAGTTACTAGCGTATTACCGACGGGTAGATAGATCGGCAAGGATAAGGTTAACAACAACCGTCGCAAGAAGACGATGACGACGGCAGTATCGTTCCCACGAAGAAATCTCGTCTACCGAAAGGAAAGTGTGCCCGTGTGGCAATATGGGGTCGATTAAAAATTCAGGCAAATTTCATAGAGCGGTTCTGGTTGCGCGGCGGTAATTTCCCAGTTGAGTGATGCTTGTGGCCTTATCGGCACTAAGACACACGGCAAATGATCGAACATTATCTGTGATGGAACAACTTTCTTCACGTGCGAATTTTATCGGGAACCAAAGGAAAGCGGAAGTGTGCCGTGTGTTGGTGGCGGTGGTGGTGGTGGTGGCACTTTTCTGCACCAGGCGAACTGGTGGGAAGATAAGTAAGTAAGCGGCGGGAGTGCTAATCATGCCAAACCCGTTCACAGTGAATGGGGCAATGGTGGTGATAATGTTCGTTCGATTATTTATTATGTGGCTGTGATAAGCGTATCCTTCCATATAGGCGTAGTATCCTTGGTAATTAGCTGGCTTGGTGCAAACAATTCATTGTAAGCTGCGTTTTTATTAAACAGACGTCACTAGACTGTGTGCTGACGTATATCTGCCTTCTCGAAGCAGATGATCTCTTCGATCGAAACGGGAGAAAATCTGAACCATCATAAAGGGGGAATACTTTCCGTCAAACTTTAGCTCGTGGCTTTGGTTGGCGTTTCTTCTTCGCCTAGAAAGCTAGAAGCAGCATCTGGTTCGTGAGTTTTTTTCCTTTACATCTGCAACAGTTCAGTTCACGCACGGCACGGTACGCCCTAGCTAGATCCTAACGAGACACGTGTTTTCTCTTGCACATGACCACCAACCGTGAGATGCATAGGTTAGGTTTGTTGTCGTTTGGCTTTTCTTTTTTCGGTGGCAAGATTTGGCCCGTGCTACCTCTCCAACCGGAGTTGGAGCAGAAGCAAGAGGATGTTTAGCAGTAGCATGACGACGACGACGACGACGACGTCGACGACGAAAAAAAAAGGGCCAAACTATCATCTAAAGCATATCGGTGTCGGGTGTCATCAACCGTTTAACCGCAAGCGTCGACCACCGACCTCACTCTCTCACACGCTCTGCTGCCGGTGCATGAAATATGAAAATTTACGATGCTGGAAAACGCTTTCTAGTCTTGACGGGTCCTTCCAGGCTCTTGCTACTTTTCACTGCCCGTCACAACTTTGTTTTCTGAGGGATATTTTCTGTTGTTGTTTTGTGATAAAGATTTCCAAACAATTTTATGTTTTTGGTAACAACTCGACACAACTGTTTGTTTGTTTCTTAAACTTTATAGATTTTCTAACATTTGCAATTTATTTGTAGGCCTTTAATTCTTATAGCGAAACTGGCCAACGCTGAAGCATAGCAATTTCTTCTCATTTTGTGACTACAGATCCGCTTCCTGAAAGCTTGAATGAATTAAATAGACATTCCCTTTCCCATGTTCTTTTGATTAACAACATTCGTGATTTTTTTTTCTAATCTTTTAAAACGTTCTTCCGTAATCCGTATTCAACATCAAAAGAACAGCAAAAAGACAAAGACACCATCGAACGCTTTTTGGATAGTTTTTTTTTTTCAAATTCACCATGAAGCAGAACCCATTCTCGGAAGTATCTCATTTCCTTTTTCCACGGCAACCCGTCGGCATTTGTTTCCACTAAACGATTCAATGGAATTTCTATTCGCCATTTGCAGAAAAAAACACTCCAATTTCGAGGATATAGGATAAACATTCAGGGCAGAAGATTCGAGGACCTCCGGCTAGTGCCGTCGGAATGGTATGGATCTCGCAAAATAATGGTTCGACGTTCGACAACGTTCCAACAAAACGTGTGAGTCCTGAAGTCCTGCGAAACTTCGCTCTAGCTGGCACCGGTTACCGGTCATCTGTGACGGACGATGGTCGTCGGATCCAATTTTCACTCGTTTGCTTCATTTTCAACAGCAACGGCAACCTTTCTGCCCGGTATTATTCGTGCTGGGGCTACCTTTTTTCGTTGGATGGTACGCAATAGCGAGAGAGAGAGAGAGAAAGCGCGGATGGCACCCATAATGGCGTCCGACGACGGGGCACCGGTACGGCTAGATTTCACGATTTTATTTTTCATTAGCATAAGATTTGAAATATGCATTCGGACCAATCATTTTGTCATCTCATTTCATTTCCACGTTTTTCCTACGCCCGACTGAACCGATTCACCACTGGTGCCATTGATATTGTGATGTGAAGCATAAGGGAGGAATCGAGAACAGATTTGCTACCCCCGTTTCTGCAGCTCCCCCGAAAGTCGCTGTCGCTTGCTTTCCGGTGATATTCCGGGTGTCCGGGTTGTGTGTATCGTTTTATTTGTCCCACGCGCTCGTCGTTCTCCTCCGCTGTCTGTCCCGGTGTATTCGGTTTGGCTTTCCATTTTCCGTGCCAGAGTCCGCACGCCGAATGTCCGTTTTGATGTTTGACGGCGATTCGCGCGATCGAACCTCCGGCATGTATGTGGCCGTAACGGGCGACACACAAAAGGAGGTTTTGTTGGCGCCATCGCGCTCAAACTGACCGGAGGGTGGTAGGGTGGGATGTGTAGGTGTGCGTGTGGAAATCTCTCAGGATACGGGAACGAGTTGGAGTTGTGGCGGATTGTCCTGTCGTACACCTTCGTGTGACGCATGCGCACACAAAAAGGCAAAGAATCCTTAACCAAACCCTTCTCCGGTTTGCTCTCTCACTCTCGTACCTTACAAACATTGGTTTAAGCGAAAGGCTTCAAAACACGCATCCTCTCGCAAGCGATTAGAGCAGCACAGCTAGTCACAACGCTTCGCCCCACACAGTCGGGATGGAGATCCTTTGGCAACGCCTACTTATAAATATTTTGCTACCCAAACCTGTTTTGCATGCGCAACTGCACGAGTGAGGGATGGAGAAGCAGGTTGGAAAGGTTGGCAGTGAATCGTGGAAAATCAGGTGGAAAGTATACTCCTCCTCACGCTCTTCTTTGATTGTTGCCGCTTGCTATACTAATAAAAAGGATAAGAAAAGGACTTCAATTTCCTTCTCTCACTTGCACGCATTGTTTCGACAAACGATTGGCAGAGGGGGAGCGGGGGGAAGGGGGAAGGGAGGCAAACAGGTGCTGATGGGAGAGATGTTGGGTGGGAAAACTATTCTCTTGCATCCTTTTTCGGAACACGGTCTTTTAACATTTGTTTTTGGGGCGATCCACGTTTAATTCCAGATGAAGCTTTCAATCCGTCCACGTTTAGGGGCATCTATTGTAGTTCTGGTGCGTCATTTTGAAGCGTGAAGTGTGGCGCAGTCAAGGATTTGTTACTGGTTAAGGGGGTGAGGAAGGGAGGAAGGTGGGGGGGGGGGGAGGGGGAAGGGAAAGGACAATATATTTTTAGAAGTGTATTTCGTCCTTTTCCAACGAACAGCTCTACTTTTCTTCCCTCCGTCGTCCGTTCAGGCTAACGCTGGAAGGAAATAGTTTGCTCTCTTCCCTTGTTCTCTCGCGCTCTCTTTCTCTCTTGCTCACTTCTCGTCCCATGGTTTTTCCCGCTACCGTTTTTCCGACCAATCATTCAGTTCAATTCTTCACCCCTCCATCCGATTTTAGAAACGTTCCGGGACCACCCCTCAATATTCCCCCTCTCCTTCTCCTCCTCTTGGGTGGGCACGTTTCCCCACGTTTCACCATGGCGCGTGGTGTGTTTTGTTCTGCCGTCTGGATGTGTGAATGTCCTGCCGGGATTCTTCTTCACCCTCCCCGCACTTGCCCTTCCTTTCCCTGTCCAGCGCCCATCGGTTCTTGCTTGGTTGTGTTTTTGTGTTGTGCTGAACTGCTGCGGTACGCCTCATACAAACGCGGAAAATTACATTCAGTTGCAACAATCGTGTTATCGGGTTTGGATTGAAGTTTCGGGGATTGCCGTTGTCGTCGCACGGATTTCACCTTGCTACACACGAATTGTGCGCGTGTGTGCGTGTATGTTGTGTGTGTTTTTGTTGTTGTTGTACTCGTTGCCCCAAATCCTGATCGTCTAAGGAGCGAACACACGCGTAAGATGCGTACACAGTGGGTACGGACGACAGCAATCGCACCTTGCTTAGCGTGGGAACAATCTTAAATATGGATGCTGCTGGTTTGTTGACAGTGACGGCTCTTGCGAACGCTACCCAGTGCCGGAATGTGGTGTCACGTCTTGCTTTGCTCTCAGTGACCACAACGTTCCGTGTTGCAGGCGAAGAACTCGGTTCGGTTTTGTTTAAAATTCCAGCTCGAGTGATAACGAAACGGGTACGTGTGTTACGCACGCGGATGTGCGTATTAGTGTTATCCGTGTATCAATTCATGCTGTGCAACCGATCCGTTCCGAAAATCTAAACCGTGATTGTGTGACGCAAAATAAAACAAAACGAGCTGCGAATCCGATTTGAGAATAGTGAAATTATTTGCATCCTCAAACGAAAGCGCCACTACAATCAGTGCGCTGGTGCGCCTGCGTATCCTTCTATTGTGTAGTAAAGGGCCCCGCCGTACAGGACCGGGCGTCCCCCCCCCCATCCCTACACGGTGTGAAGGTGTATTGGTTCCGCACGATACAGACTGGTCGATCGATCGATGCGAGCTGTGCTGACGGTTTGGCGCGGATCGGATTTGACGTTTCCGGACGAGCATTGTTGTGGACAGAATTTCATTTAAATTTCACTCCGAATGCAACGCGTGACCGTGTTAGTGTTTGACACGCCGTGCCAAACCGCGGGTGAAATATGTGTGAACCTTCGCTAAAGGGGACGATGTTTGTTTGGTGACGTACGATCCTCTGTACCTATCGCAAAGTTGTGCTCAGGATTAAAGTGATATTTGAGAAAACATAATCTACAATTGTGAGATGATATCACACGACAACCGGTGGCTAAGTGTTGGCGTTAGAAAAACGGGTGTTAATGTAATTAAATTAAAGTTTCATCGTTTCGTGACTGTTTGAGTGTTTGTATGTGCCGGAATTACATTCAAAATTACTAAAGCAATAATTAACTGTTTTGTTCAGATTGTTGTGTGTGAATAATTTCGGTTTGATGTAACGCATTCTAGCGACGGCTTAAATGTTGTATAAATACAGACAAACAGATACACTTTTAGCTAACTCTTCGCAACAAACTCTCGAATTTTGTGCGAAATTGGGCTAGAAATAGATTTGTGTTTTTATTCTAAAAATAGTTATATTTATGTTGAAGTTATTTGCTATTTGAAAAAGGGTGGCAATTATTTCAATTGTGCTTAAACGGAAAGTGTAGTTGTTTAATGGATATATTGTGCAGAAAGAAGATCAATCAGTAAATTCGATTTGCCGCAGGTATTTGTGTTTCAATGTTATTGGGACTTATTCTGTAATAAATTCATTAGGATGTGAACACTTTACTGAAGAGCTACGTCGTATTTCGTCCGAGCGTTGTTGATAGAGGACATACATGTCCGTTTAGTCCATTATTTTTCCCATGATTTTCATGATTTGGTTGTGCTATTTATGTCAGACTAAACCATACCACGTTAAATTAGAATACATTCTCTTTAAAGGGTATTATTTATTTTAGTATGACACCGCTTGTGATGACTACTTTAGAAACAGGATTTATTTTTACAAAAAATGTCACAAGGCATTTACTCCCTGTCGTTTGTCTTATCCCAGGCATGCATCATTAAACTAAGACATTGATTATTGTATCAGCCTATAGTTCTAGTTCCAGGCACTAACAAGAAGTTGGTAACAACTGCAGTTTTGGGTTAGTAAACGCCCGCCAAAGAAATGTAAAAAGTAATTTACTCTAAAATCCTCTATGAAATCCTTTAACTTTCGGCACTAGATAGCATAAAAATAGCATAAAGCATAGTTAAAATAATTTGTTGCCAATACGGCGACGTACTGACACACTTCATAATAAGTAAATAAAATAATTTGGCAAAATTTTGCTCCCATTTACTTATTTCCTTATTTATTTATTTATAATTAATTATGACCGTGCAATGCCGTATTGTCAACACCGCTTGTGATGACTAAATTGTATAAACATAATGATGAGGCATTTACTTGCTATTCTTTGCCTTATCCATGGCCTACTCGGTTGTGGATGAGTGGTTGTTATCCAGGCCTATTTTGATTGTTGGCTTTCCTTTTGCTTAGTGTGTTTAAAAACCCTACCGTAAATGGTATTACAAAATTAATTTACTCCATTTTTTCGGCGGTTTTTGCATGCTATTCTCATTTCAATTCAGTCCGGAACCGATCCCTTTGAAATGAAAACACCGTTTAAAAACAATTTGTTCGTTTGATTAGCGATAGCACACGAAAAACGGTGTATCAATGGTTAATGGATGTATTTTTTTGTAAAATGATCAAACAATCACCAGCCTTGCTCGTATTTGCTCTGCTTGTGTGCATGGTTCAATTTACTTTAAGTAAACACACGTGCCGGAGGGGAATGGTGAAAAGGATGTTACGCAAGAAGGGTCAACGCGAATGAGAATCAATGGGTTGGTGACATGGGCAAACTGTGTCTATTTATTGATCTGTATCAAACACGATGTTTCAACACTTAACTTACTTATGGGATTTTAATTGTGCAGTACGAATAAACCCACGCACGTTTCCTTACAGCAACGGGTTTTGTGTTTTTTTTTTTGAATACTTATATTGATAGTTAAGTATTACACAACGATTCAACGATTGTTTAATGGAAAAATACTTTTGGAAAAGCATTAGTAGATGGAATTAGTTCAATTTCCATCTGGTGCTGGTCATTTTACAACCATTCCAATAATACTTCGCGACGTCTTATATTATGCACAATCGGTTTAACACTTATCTAAACCACCTAAAAGCATGGCAAAAGGGAGGTGACGTGAAGAGGAGCGGGGGGGGGGGGGGGGGGGGGGTGTGTGGTGGATGGAAAATGAATGATGTGGGTCAGTCAGCATGCTGTGCGTTGCATGGCCGAAACCGCAAAACCCTCAATAAATGCTCACGCTGAATGATGAATGAATGATAAATGTTTAATAAATTCTACCAATCGATGTTTGGTCTGGCAACAGGTTTAGTAGAGTAAATTCAGGGTTAGTTTTTTCAACTGTGAGATGCGAGCCCTTTTTTTTAATTTTGGCTTCTAAATTCTAAACAACGTTTTTTTTTTGTTATTGCCCCTGCTTTCATTGTGGTGTGAAGATAATTTAATTAGATCGGTGTAACGTTGACCGAAAGTTTCCACCGCGCTGTGCGTGGCTAAATGTGACAATATATTTCGATTAGGTTTATGATTCTTAGCTTTTTATTATTATGGGTTTTTGATAGTAGTTTTAAAAGGAAAGCACCACGAAAAATGTTAAGCACATTTCTCAGTATTTCAGATAAACTTTCATTCAACACTCTTTCAATCATACGACAAGAGAAAGTTTAAGTTGAACTTCGAACATTCTTATAAAACAGATGTTTTGAAAGCTGCATTTATAGCTTCAATATTTGTAGATTTTATTAGAGCCGTCTAAAATCCAAAAATAAATAAAATTTTTGGATTTTAGATTCTCTTAAAATAGTTTGGTAATTCCTGAAGAAATACTCAATAGTGGCAGAAAGCTCAGACGCTGCTTATACTTTTACAATACTTTGGAATATTTATTTATTTATTTATTATTAAATATCACGATACGTTGCCGTATTGTCAACACCATGTGTGACCGAAACAATGAACATTAATAAAAATAAATCTTTCGTAATAGATTTAACAAAAATTCGTATCTATAATAATGGTTTACTTCTCACTTTCACAGAGTGCCTTACATGTGTCGAATTGAAATTGCTTAATATTAGTTCTTAAAGTAACCGGCGTTCAAATCCCATACGGACCGTTCCTCCGTAGGAAGGATTGACCAGCCAACTACGTGGTTTTGATAAGTTTCTTAACCCTATTGCCAAATTTCCTTAGTAAGCATTGTCAAAGGAATAAAAATCCAATACAAATTTGCCTTATTAGTGGCTTAGTTGGCAGATTTGGTCAATAGGAAAGCCTTTAAATTACTTGCATGTCCTCGGAGGTCTTTAAAAAAAAAAAGGAAGGACGAAAGAAAGTAAATAAAAAATTCTATATTTAAAGGATATTTATATCATCGATTTTACAGGATAATCATAATTAAATAAGTGTTAACTTCAAACGGTTAAAATGGTTTTTGTGTATTACTATCGATTGTCTTACGCAATAAACGCCTTTTACCTTGTTAACCGAGGTTAACAAGGCGGCCAAGTCGGTAGCTGTGTCTACCTTTACACGGAAGGAATCGATCTCGAATTCCATTCGGACTATAACCCTTACGTGGGAAGTCATGGAAGCCAGAAATACTAGACTTACTAGGTGGGAAGGTCCAGTTTAATTGGTTTAATTACAATTTTCCATATATTTATATTAGCTGTTGGTGTCATAGTGCAATTTTCAAATAAGCATCATTTGAATTGAAGCAATTACAACTAAGATGTGCAACGGCAATCGGAACGAGTCAGTAAAAGCACGAGTTATGATATTGTAATGCAGAAATTTGGTGAAACAACATTTTCCAAATCCATAAATCCACTTCCGAGGCCGCTTTTAATTTTGAAGCTTGATTGCGTTATGCAAATTCCCACACTGTGTGTGCGAAGGACATTAATATAAACAACGGCAAAAGTTGTTCCCGAGTAGGGAAGGCTGCGGGGCGGTGGATCGTAAAAGATGGCACCAGCACATAATTAATACGGCCAGTTTTCCGTGTCGGTTCGCAAACGAGCGAACATTTCCATTTCCGATTCACGATTTCCGTTTCGCTCGCTTGATTTACACACGCCGCCCGCCCGCCCGCCCAGTGCTCACTGTGAATTTCTTCCTCGATGCCGGTGTATGGGTGGCCAACCAAGTGGAAACGACGAATGTGTCATCGTTGTCGCTGTGTGTCCCGTGTGCGCGTTCCGGACATGCGCACCACTTGCACTTGTACTGCTCCAGCAAACAATGGGTTAGCGCTGGGTTGGGGCTAGCTTTTGAGAGCCCCGTTTGCTGATGATGATCAATATTCTCTCACCTCACAGCCCACAACCATTGGGGGCAAATAATTACCTTTTCCTAAAATGCAACATTTCCCGGCTTAATGTTTGCATGTGCCGTGCGGCGGAGTGTATTTCATACATAAAGCGAAATCCTTTGAAACTTCCCAACGCTCTCTGCTAAGCTCGAGGGTTGGGGACACACATGCCTGTGTTTGGGGTGTGCTTGTGTGGCTGTATTGGTGAGCACAATTTACTGGAACTCTTGGAACTGTGGATGGCAGCAGTGCCAGGAAAGTCAATAGAAAATGGAGTACCAGCGTGTGTTACTCAGGGACATCCTTGCGATGGGGAGTATATCGGACGGAGTTTAACATAGGCTTTGCAAAGTTGGTAACAACCAGTCCGTTATTTTTACGTTCCTGACGGAGCCGTACTTGTGCCGTCAGCGGCACGGTACGGGATGGTGATTATTGCGAACGGGTTTGTCCAATCATAAACCCTGCACCATAAGCTGCTAGTCGTTCGTTTATTACTACGGAACCGCTACTTAGGAAGGTTCACCCCATCAAAAAACATTCACCCCGTTCCCGTCCACCCACCGTTACAGCATGGCTCACATTATCGATCGCGGCAGGCTCAGAGCTTGTGGTTGCTTGTCTTGAAATGTTTGTCCAATGTTGTCGTTAACATCGTGTGCGTGTGTGTCGTCGTACGCTTCCTTCCGGTTGATGGTTATTTCATAGCAGAAGGCACGGCTGCCAGCTAGTGAGCACAATTTGATTCCGTTCCAAATGCAATTGGCAGTGGGCTTTGTGGCCCGGGAGTTGCCATTTATCATAATAATTTGTCATTCTTGTCCGACGAGCGTGAGCTGCCCGAGATGAGCGGGCATTGTCTGCCGGTTATGATGGAGTTGACGCTCGACGGACAAAGTAATCTCTTGACCGGTTCTAATTAAGTCAAGTGAATTAGAAGCCGAATACTTTTAAGTTGATTAGTGTTGAGGGTTACAACAACCGGTGGTGTATACTAATTAGGTGTAATGCTTTTATTATACAGTGCAGGACAATAGAAACACACACACGTACGCAGTTGACATTCATAACTTGGTGGACGAGTGCTTCTATTAGTGTCAATTGTTCTCGTTACGGCGGATGTAAGTTATTGTTGCCTTTATTGGCCGCTGCAATATTTGCGCTCATAATCGTAGCTTTAGGTAATTGTTTTGATATGCACACTAAATCAAACTCGAATTCAAACACGAATTCAAATTAAACTATGTCAAGCTCTCTAGTTTGACTTCGCTCTTACGACTCACTGCTTGATTGGGATCGGGATTGCTGTTTGAATGGCTCATAACAACTTCGTTTGAGACTCAAAATTGAATAAATTTGTCTCAAACTGTGGTTTTGATAAATTTTGATTTTTTTAAGTCTGTTCCAGCTCAAAATGTTAGCTTCTTATTACGGGCCTGTATATCGCCTTATGAGAACCTAATGGAAGAGATTTTATTATAATTCGTACTGGACTTTAACAGTATGAAATTTGTTTCACGTTCTTTAGAGTTTTGTTATTGAAGTCAAAGTCTAATAGAAAAAATGCAAATCTCTTCACATTCTTCTTCTGCTTGACTTAACGGCCTTTTAGGTCACGCCAACTATCTAATGGCTTATTAGACTTCGCTGATATCACGTTGCTGGATAGTAATTCCTTTCTTAGGGGGAACAGTGCGGATGGAATTTGAATCCTTTTCTGCCGTATAAAGACATTTTTCAAAAGTATATTGTAATATCATTATCTCACCTCAAAAAACCTGTCGCGACGGTCGAAGCTGGGACTGTATCGTACCTTTATAGTCCCAGTACTCACATACGCCTCTGAGACATGGCGGCCCTGTCCAAAACAGACGAAGCCCCGTATGTGTGAAAGGACAATGGAGGAGCCGCTACAACGACGAGCTGTACGAACTGTATGGCGAACTCAGCGTCGTGCATCCTAGCCCAGAGAGTCCTTTTAGGCATTCCACACGGACACAGGAGACGTGGTAGGCCCAGATTGAGGTGAGAGGATGTTGGCGTAGAATCATCCGCCATCAAGGCCGGGATAACGGATTGGCGGACGACGGCGCGGGACCGTGAGCAGTTCCGGATTCTGCTGCGACAGACCAAGACCGCAAAGCGGTTGTAGCACCTGATAAGTAATATTGTCATATGAACAATGGGTAATAATTGGTCCTTCATACATCCAAAGCATAAAGTTCCAGTTAGAAACCTATTGCTTCAAGCTCTAACTGTTGAAGCCGACCTTGACGTACCCTTCCAACTTAAAAGGAATCTTTTTGTATGGAATGTGATCAAATTGCTGCGGGATTTTCCTTAAAAAAATACGGAAAACCTTAAAAATGATTTTGTTGAATAATATCGTTACCACAATTCAGTAACAAACTGTTAAAGCAAGTCTGTTTCTGAGTCTTTCTAAAATGATTTTAATTGAGAACTGTCTTAAGACTTCTAATTGCTTCGTCTTTATTATTTCTATCTACAGTTTCTGTTGATTTGAGACAACATTCATATTGTAATCACTTGCAGATTTATCGTAAATGTACCGATTTCGCTATTCGATTCCACCCAAAAACCGACATCCTCCCAACGTGTTACCAAGCAACGAATAAAATGCTTAAAAATAGCCTCCTCCTCAATTTGTTGCTCCGCTTACACAACTAGGAACGATTCACAAGCACCGGTGAACCTGTTAAAAATTTTAAACCCAAAAACTTCTGTACCGATTTCTTGGCAATCGCACATAACCTCACTTGAACCGCTGCCTTGCTGTAATGTGGCGTACTTATGTGTGCCACGGTATTACTTTAAAGGTCTGAATCTGACTATACGCTGACGCTGAATATTTAATCCTAAACGTTTTCCCTTCACGTGCTCCATCTCGCGTGCTCGCGTTTTGATAGCGGCGACTTAAAGCACGCCTCGCACAACCGAGCGTGCGCAAGGGGGTCAGACTGGGGAATATGGAACGGTGGAAGGGATCGCAACGGAATCGCTAGGGAAAGGAACGGCAAAGCACAAAGTGTATAGGCAGAATAGACAAACGGAGAACACCCGACGACGCCGAGGACGACACGGACTACGCCGATGATGACAACAACGACGTAAGAGCGGCAAAGATTTTTTGTTTTTTGGCGATAATTTATGCATTTCTGAACGCGCCCAAGCGGTGGGCCGCTTACATCTACTCATTTATACATACGGCGGAAAACCGGTCCCACTCTCGGTTGGGGGACAAAATCACGTCCCTTTTCGACACCCGTGGCGGGGCACAGTGGCGACGAGGGATGAAGTTCGGTGGCGCGAAAGGTCCACCGCTGCTCGTCGTTGGCTCGCTGGTTGTGTAAATAATTTTTTGTTTTTATTCCCTCCACAATTGTACTTTGTGCTCGTTTTGTGATGCTTTTAAATTTACCATCCCACTAAAGCATACGTACGCGACAAGTACGAGCATCGGGAGGTTCCAAAACTGCCGCTGGTGTAAATGTTGGCAATGCGGAAAAGGGTTTTTTTCTGTCGGAAAATGGAAATTGAAGCTTACGTAACCGATTGAACATTTCGCTAATGAGCTAATATTTGCGAGTGGTTTTTACTCCGCGCTGTAAGTGTTCATCGTCCCTTCTATTTTTGCTTGATCGAGTGACGGGCGCCATTTTTTGATGCGAAAAATGGGCAATTTTGCGTTCCAATTCAGTGATTGCGATTGGGATGCGTGGCGTTGTACGAATGTTGTTTTTCGTGCCAGTGACAGTGGGAGGAAAAAACACACGAACTTATGTCGAAAGACAGATCATAGAGACGAGAAAAGTGTTGGAAAATACAGAACAAACACAATTTCGATCACTTTCCAGTTCAAACAACGGTTTGTCAAATAAAGCACCGGGACATACCAGCGATAGCGACACACTTTGACACGTGAAACATAATTACTTGCGCTCGGTCCACTCTCATTAGTTTATTGAATATCGATTAACACGGGGTAAATACGCTGATAGGACAAATCGGCTTTGTTGTGTCGGATTGCGGTCCAGGGAGCTGGGAGGGTGATAAAGTCGTAAAAATTGTCTTCAAGCCATTTTTGCGATTTGGCGGCCGTATAACAATGTGCCGAATCTTGTTGCCACACAAACGGCCTACTTTGGTTATCAAGGGCTTGACAACCATGTCCAGCAGCTTCACATAGCCGTCCGCGTTCAGCCTCAGGCCCTGCTCGAAGAAATGTCGAAGAACTCGTCGTTCCGTAAACAATCCGACCGCCAGGTATGATTCTGCCGTTGTACAACAGCCTCAAAATCACCGTTGCAAGTTTCAACGTGCTTGCGAATATCCTTGCGACCTTGTTTAATGCACATTGCGCCGCCGTCTTGATGTCCCGGTTTGTGTGTCCGTAATGCGCTTCCATAGTTCCAGCGGGTTCCACTTATTAAGTTCACTCGACATTTTTTTTCATTGTTTCTAAGCACTTGTGGCTTTCGAATGACGTATCGTTTGTTCTGATACGATACCTCAATCACGAACTATAAACGAAACGGCCAAGTGTCAAATTTATCGTGCACACTGTGTGTTTATTAGCCATATTCGTATTTTTGGGAAAGTGTGCGCCCAGTCTTTTATGATTCACTGAACCACAAAAGGGGAATTTTGTACATTGCATTTTTTGGTAGATTATTTAGTTAGTTTTTAGATACTTGAGGTCATCAGACTTTAGTTGTTTTTCGAATCGAATATGTGCAACTACAGCCAAGGAACGATTACCCATTTATGTGACATTTTGCTAGACTTGACTTGAATTGCTACTATAGAAACACAGTCCAGTTAAGTGAGCTTTAAATTTTTAATTTTTATTATTTTGTAATGACGGCTCGACCGTATTCCTGAAATACTAATCTTATATCTAGCTTTATAGCACATTTAACTTATATCCTATTTGGATGGTAGACATTTCCCTCGTATTCCGGGTGAGCTCGGTTGTGGATGTTTTTGCTGCCTGGAATATTAATATATGAATATAATATTTCATCATGCCCTGTTTTCATGTCTTAATTAGCAAACTTCCAGTTATACGGGAAGACGTTTTTCAAGAATTAAAAAAGTCCCCACTTTGAGCACACATTCTCCTTGTAAAATGTTCTAAATAAATAAAACTTACTCTCAGTATAAACGTAGAATAATATTAAGCAAGATTCAGCTTCCCAAGAAGTTAATAAAAATAATGTAATCAGTGCATTACGACTTTAAGTACAATTTGGTACAAAATCAAATTTTCTCTTACCTTTCATGTATGAGACTTTGTGTACACACTAATTTCAAGCTTTATGTGTTTTCTACCGCTTCACCATCAAATACAACACACACACACACACACACAAAAAACCATTGAACTACTAGTAAATCGTACACAAAAGCACAAAAGCGATTTGACCATAAGAAGGTGCTACGCTCGTTGGAATTTATAGCCACACGTGTACCGAATCTACCAAACCATAAACATATTTCAACCGGTGCAATGGTTATTTCTTCCTGGTACACTGATACCGAGCAATGGTGGGTAGAATTGTAAGATGATAAATGCACTCTGGTCGGTGGCCAACATACAACCGCGTTATTGCGAGGGTTGAATCGGAGCAAACCGACGAGCGAGCAGAAATAAAAAAAAATCTCAAGCCAAAGTCAACAAATGTATGTAACGGAGAGCTAAAAGAAAACTCCTTCCCTCTATCATCAGAAGCGTCTGGTATGGTTTGGAGAGTTGGCATGCCCGAGCGAGCAGCACGGGATTATGCTGTAACGGAGCTTTTTTTTATTGTTCCTTTACCGCGTACCGTAACATAATTGGCTGCCATAAAAGTGAAAAACAATGCAATGGGAAACGGGCGTGTACCGTGTGCATTTTGATTTCGTTTTTTTCCTATTCCAGTAGCAACACTTCTTGCCGGTGCTTTGGTTTTGTTTATGGGCTCTTGAAGAATTTTTTTTTTGCTCCAGCGTTAAGATTGATAATAGAAAAGGGAAATTTATTGCGAACCGTTGTATAGATTTGCTGCAGTGTGAGTAACATTAGCAAACGCCTTTAGGGAGCGGTTCTGCTCAAAGCTTGGTTAGGATTAGTTAGAAATTATTGTTCTTTTAAATCTGTTCAATAAAAACCTTCCCGGGAGTTAGTTATTCTTTCTGCAAAATCAAACTCAACATTGCATCAAACGTCACAACCAACAGACAATGCAATTCTTTTATAAAACATTCGAAACCGGACCGATCGCGGGCGATTGATTATGCACAAGAGTGCCAACGTGAGCTGGAGATAGACGTACTGCCTGTGATGCTATGCTATGACGCTACAGTCTCCCAACACTGGCATACCGATCACAGGACATGAAACATTACGCACACAGTCCTTTCATCAGCCGAATTCTGTTTCATCTTCGCGGTTTTGGTCAATCTGTTTGGCTGATTCGTACCGATGTTTTCGGCAAGCATCAAGCGCAATCGATGTTGCGTGTTTGATTTTTATGTTCTGTCGTCCAGTTCGTGGTGGTGTCAAAATTCTACCGAGAATGGTCAACGATTTCACTACCACGGGATCTATCGATGGGAATAGCGAGTGGTGCTGAAATAAAATATACAAAGCACAAGAATTGACGAAACAATCGGTGCGCTGCTGTGCCCCGGGCTGCTAACGACCGAATGCTTGTGGTCGTGCAGTGTATCACACTGCTGTAGAGCGGATCTCTTTTGTTGCAGCAGACCTTTAACGAAAGTGATGCTTTAAAATTCATACGATTCGTCCGTGCCTTAGATTCAGAGTTTCGTACCGAATGAATTTTCGTTTGGATGCAAATACTCCAGGCAAAATTGGAAGTGATACTAGTCAATAAGAAAAAAAAATGACACTTTCTATAAACGAGAACTTTTGTTTCTAAAAGCGAAAAAGCAAATCCGGAAAATAGTGTGATTTTTTGTCTTATTCGGATATTTATCCGCTACTGAAATTGCAAAGTAAAAACCCGATGAGGCTCTTAAACATAAGTGAGATTTTGGCTTGATAGTATAGAAACTGTAATCCCAGACTCTAACGCAGGACAGGATCCTTCATTGTATAGTTCAATCAAAATGTAGTGATACTTCAATTAGCCTTCTAACGCTATCTTAATTTTGTCAAGACAGCTTAAACAGACCTAACGATTAAGGTCGTATGGTGTCACTCTTATAACATGATCAGTCAACTGATAACGCAAATGATCCTTCATATAAACACCTAATTTTAATGTCTCCAAACATTTTGTCGACAATTTTTGTACATTTTAGATAGCCACACTACACTATGTACCAAGACAATATGTAACTACTTACTTACTCACAACAACTGCTACAACTGCAGGCTACAGGCGTTCTTGGCCTGCCGCAGCCGAATCCGGAACCGCTCACGGTCCCGTCCCGTCGTCCGCCAATCCGTTATCCCGGTCTTGATGGCGGATTATTCCACGCCATCCTCCCATCTCAATCTGGGCCTACCACGCTTCCTCTGTCCGTATGGACCGCCTAAAAGGACTTCCTGAGCTGGGTCGTCCGGTACCATGCGTAGAACATAGCCAGCCCATCGGAGCCTGGCGAGCCTTATTCGCTGCACGATTTTTCGTACAGCTCGTCGTTGTAGCGGCTCCTCCATTGTCCTTCCACACATACGGGGCTTCGCCTGTTTTGGGCAGGGTCCATGCCTCAGAGGCGTATGTCAGGACTGGGACTATAAAGGTACGATACAGTCCCAGCATCGACCGTCACGACAGGTTTTTTGAGGTGAGATCTCTATCCTGTTTTCGGTGCTGACTTTTGACCCGAGACAGGTGAAGTTTTGAACGACTTCAAATTTGCGATCACCTATCCGTACATCACCCTCACGTAGTTCCGGATTTCTTAGTAGGGCCGCTGATGATGCCACCATCAATTTAGTCTTTGCCTCGTTAATCTGCAACCCGAGGTTTTCTGCCGCCAGCTCGATCGTTAGGTAGGCCTCTGCTAGCTGGGAGAGCCGCAGACCGATGATGTCTATATCATCAGCTTATGTCAGGATCTGGGTTGACTTAAAGAAGATGGTTCCCGAAGTCTTCACCTCAGAGTCACGGATGGCCCTCTCTAGCGCCAAATTGAATAGGAGACAGGCGAGCCCATCTCTCTGACGCAGGTCTTTGGTGGTAGCAAAGGACCCTGAGAGTTTTACATCCGCCTTCACCTGGTATGTAACGTTGGTCATGGACATTCTAACAAGCCTGATCAGTTTGGCCGGGATTCTAAAAGATCTCTTGGCCTCGTAGAGTCTAAGCTATCGCCCTGGCTATGCCATCTTATGCGACCTTAAAATCTATGAAGAGATGATACGTGTTCAACTGCTGTTCAGCCATCTTCTTCAAGATTTGCGGCATGGTGAAGATGTAACTACAGTAACTACAGGCCCTTTACATATTTTGTAGAATCCCTATTTCTTCAAACGCAGGACCCATCAGGAGTTCAAATCCCATCCGGACCGTGCCTCGGTAGTGAGGACTGACTAAGTGGTCCTCATAATGGGGCAAGTCTAGTAAGTCATTCGATGGCCTAGAAGGGTTGTTAAACCAAGAAGAAGAAGAATCCCGGTTTGTTTTCGTGATCTTCCTCGATTCTAAACCCTCGAGAGGTATTGGTCTGTTGTTTCTGGTTTCCTTGACTTGATTGTAGCCGAAGCTGGATATTTAGCCCAGCGTACGGATAGACGGCCAGAACGCAATTCGATATCCGGTGAATATCGGTACCGTAACTGCCACTGCCACCGAAATGGTATGTTGAAAAATTGACCAAATTATTATTCCATCTTCACGTTTTATCCTACTGTTTGATGTAACCAACTTTTTCTCATTATTCATCAAGAGCGAACCGGCCATAATGCTATGTAAGCTACTTTACTTAGCAGTGAAGCTCTTTTTACTATGTATTTTACGAAATAACTGCCCCAAATCTGATCGAATACTGAGTTTAATGCAATAAAATTATGCACAAAGCTCAGCATGATTATTCCAGCGAGTGAGAGATTTCTTTTTCAACAAAAATTCTATTGAAAAATGATTTTGAAGGAAAATGTTTTTCTGTAGTTACCAAACAACGGCTTTTGTTTTGCTCCAAAACTCGAATCCAACAGCGGAGTGACCCGTACGCTCAAACAACCATAATCCAATAACAATGTTTGGCAATCTCCAGCTCCACGATGTAACGCTGTTGGCACATTATCACTATCGAATCGCTCTCCATTAGCCACTAATTTCCTGTTCAAGCTGTCTAAACCCGTCGAAAAGTTTGATTAGGCGCCTCCATCCGTTTCCCGGGGATCCGTTTGTTTTGGACCAAAGTAGCGCTCGATTGCCTTAAAGCTTTACAAGCATGAAACTAAAGGCAAACTAAATTGTAAGCAAACATTACCAATACTAATAGAAGCTTCGGGTACAAAAAAAAAAAAAACCCCAATGCGCTGGTGTGTGGATGTTGTTTACAGCTGGCGTCGGTAACAGGTTCAACCGAAAATGACCACCAGCATGGTTAATATAATCATGACCCCTAATCAAATGCATCAATAATTAATCTGTTTGGCATTTGTTGTGGAGTGCGAAAGTAAGGCGGGTATACAAACACATACAAACGCACAGCAAGCATAAAAAAGACAGAAAAACGACAGCGGCCACAAATCTAAGCGTAACCAGCGGGTGGTTCTACCGTTTACCGCCATAGTGGAGATATTGGTTCGAAAACAGTTTCTTCTGACTAGTGATGGTTCTGTTTAGAGTACCTTTCGGTAGACACATATACATTGCCAACATTGAGTGGACGGGAAAAGAGAAAAAAGGATAAAAAACACTGGTTGTTAAAAAATAAGCGAAGAGTTTTTCATGCGTATATTTTGGCGCAATCGGGTTGCCATGTTGGCTGCGTGTCGCGAATATTTAACTCCAGCTACGGCGCAAGCTTTGTGTGAAAATTGCATAAAAATGCATTCTGCAGAGGACGTTCTCTCTTTGTGGCAGCAATCTGCGGCGTTATTCAATTTGCTCCGCTGGAGATGCCATTCATGATCCGGTAGAGAGCTTACAAAAGCGCTCGTTTTTGAGTGCGATTTGAGTGCACATTTAAATGCCTCCATAGAGGGTAAATGCATGCGAAAAGAGTGAAATTGCAAATAAAATGCTTTGTAATTTCGTTACTTTAATTTGTGTTTTATTTTACGAGCAGTGGTCTTTTATTGAAAGTGTATAAATATTGTAAATTGAAGACATTTTTTGTAGTGTAAATAAATCGTGTAATTATGCATTTCAAAGACCTCATATATCAAGCAAACACTGAGGAAAAACGCTAACCTGCACCATCAAACCATTAAATGTTTTAAAATAGATTCTGTTCCTGAACATAAATACTTTTTAATACGAACTTACTTATATTATTACTACTATACAACTTAATTTATCATTAAATGATTTTGAATTTCTAGATCTAGACAGAAATAAATGAGGCAGTGCATAGTGCGTTAAAACAAAGTGCTTAAAAACAAAACTTGAAACTCGTTTCTATCCGTTATTTGTTGTTAATTAAAAATAGCAAAAAGTGCAAACAAAAAAACACGAACCAAGGAAGCAAACTGGTACGGCAAGCCGAGGAAAGTGTTAGTGTTTCCTCGAACTTGCCGTTAGGGACAGGAGTGTGAGTGTGTGTGTGTGTGTGTGTGTGTGTGTGTGTGTGTGTGTAGGTGTGTGCGCGAGTAACGGAAAAAAAAGTTCTTTAAAACGTCCGCTTTCGTGCCGTGTGCCGCAGTGCATTACAACGACGTCAAGATTTACTCACCGACGCCTTTAGACGCCTCCAAGGCGTTAAAGCTGGAGGACGAATTTACCGGCATGACTATGCCCGTTTATCCGTCAGCCGATAAAATGAAAATGAGTACACCCAGCTGCTTTCCCGGTCGATACAGCCCCACCTACAGGGGGCCCGAACAGATGCGACGATGTATGGCAAACCCATCGGTAAGTTTGTTTCCGAGCTTGTTTCTTCCGTTTGCTGAGGGTTTAATTTTTACTCCGAAAAGGGAAAAAAAACTTTAAACGCTAATCCTATACCAGTAAGGAAGTTTTAAATTGTAAGAGAATTATTATAGAATAATCTTTGAACTTTTGATTAATTTCTAAACGATGAAGTTGCTAAAAATCAATGCATTAAATATTGATGGAATTATAGAGAAATAGTTGATCCCCTTTTCGCTTATTTGTTCGGATCTGTCTATTCATGGTTGTTGAGTGTTGTTGTACTAGGCCACACCGGCTATCAAATTGCTTTCTAGACTTACCAATACCACACAGTTGGATAGTCAATCGTCAATACCACCGGACCGGGTTTGAAAATGCTTATAATTAATTATGACGATACAATGCCGTATTATCATGCCGGTTTTAAAATACTTGGAGTAAGCTTAATTTCGCATCTGAGGTCTTGATAACTCGGAGCCCGCTAGGTAACCAGTTTTCACACGACTGTTACAAAAGTTACAAAAGAATCACAAGTTTTCATTTTACTGAGCAATAATTGAGGGGCACTTACTAACTCGCAACTAATGAAATATACGATGTTATCATTACTTACCCTACAAATACTACAGTGGCCACACTAAGCGATACCCCGAACGATTATCGCCATGCGGGATGGTGCGCTCTTAGTGAAATTTTCTCAAGTGCTGCCATTTGTTATTTTCCGGCACCGGCGCGGAAAAACAGGAAATGGATCACCGCTACCGATACTGCCACCCGTTCGCAGCGTCTGCTCAAGCGTAAAATCAAATTTTCATAAGCTATTTGGTCGCCACCAGCCGAACCGTACCAGCGAACCCGCCTTACGTAAGCGTGTCGTGTACTAAGTGCAATTGCCTAAGAGTGTGATGTCCCCAAGCACGTCCACCAGAGCCAGCGCCAGCGATGCTTCGCTGGCTGATGATAATGATGGTCGATTGTTGCCACCCCGGATGGAGGTGCATGGGAACAAGTGCTCCGCTCTCGATGGACATTTGGCCCGGATTGCCCTATTTTGGCGATGAAATAGCAATGAATAACCAATGCATACGGGTGTGCCTATGCGTTGCGGTTGGAGGGCCGAGGAGGGCGGGGTAAAAGTGAGATAAATATCATCATCGAGTGGTGCACATGGCTGTTGAAGGCGCACCTACCTTAGCCACAATTAGTGCGGGAATTGGTCAGCCCGTAAATGGCTCTTCTCGCTTCATTAGCAAAATTAACAAAATTAATCAATGTCTCCCACTGCGTACAGCCGTCAATCTTCGTCTTGCCGCTGGTGGGTTGCTGTGTCCGGTGATGGAGTTGGGCTCAGCAAAATCGTTTCGAGCTCGGAAGGATTTTACTGTACTTTTTGATCGTTTTCTTGGAGAAAGAATAAAACTTAAACGAAGCTTCTTCCAAATATCTTGAAATTTAGTCAGTTTTAACATGATGTAATGTTTGTTTAAATTTAAGTCCGAAGGGGTTCTGTAAAGTCCCTTTAAACCCTGTCCTAATTGAATCAGCCAAGAAATATAGAGAGTGTTATTCCTTCACCAAACATTCCTAAATAACGTTGCGGAAATCGTTGGCACTGGAACGTTGAAAAAACGCGCCCCTCGAAGACACGTTTTCTCCATCAAGTTACGACTGCTGGAGTGATATGTTTCGATTTTGGGCGCGTTTTCCCGCATCAGCCCAGTAAAGTTTCATTGTCCGTTAAGCCGGGTCCGGCCCCGGGGTCCGAGTTATTGTCCCACTAAATTGATATTCCGGACTGGAAATTTTTGCGGTCCGGTGATTTTTGATGGCCGGAACGTGGCCCGTACGTTCCTCACGTTTATCGGGATGTCGCTAGCGGTGTAAAGCAAGCAAGCAACTAACCCCCCACCATACAACAAGATTAAATTGCAGTTTTACCGTACGGCTGTGCCATTTGTCAGCATACCGCGAAATAATTACGAAGCAATGGGTGTTTTTATTAGGTGATTCGGACAACCGCCCGATCCCGTACGTGATCGAGCAATCTTTTGCCGGTGATCCCTTTTTGCCATGCAAATCAAAGCGCTTGTATGGTTGGGGATGCTGCGCCAAACGTGCTCAAAACCATGGTTGGATAATTCGATAACAAATTGGTATCAAATAGTACTGGAAAATTGACATAAATAGCGTTAAAGGAATGAAAATAAAATACCATAAATGAAAGGTGTCAGAAAAAGTAATATGGAAGAGCTAACCTCATATGTGGTTTGCAAATTTAAGGCAGGCATTCTTGTACTGTTGGACGTATTATATAAAAGAGAAAAATATGTTTAAGATTCCAATAATATGCAATTAACAACTCAACATAAAAATTAACAAAAGCAATAATGAGCCATCACTCTTTCAAGATTTTCTTCGATTCTCCAAGTTTTTAAAATGCATTGAGATATTGAAATAACATTTGGCATCTGTTTGGCAGACTCTATGAACCGTGGCCTGTAAATAGAATTTATTTTAAATAAAGTATATGACTAATGAATCCTTGAATTAAATTAAAATCCATTATACTCAAGTACACTAAAATATTTTGCATACATTATCCATTTTTCAGAGTCGATTTCTGGAGGATGCATCGTTGATGTGCAACTCCTGGTCACCTAGGCACAATGTAAGTATATACGCAACGATTTCTTCCCCATTTAGCTTCCCAGTCTTCATACATTTCAATCGTTGGTCAGGCGGAAATAGCTGAGCTAGTAAAACTAAACGTTTACGACATTCCGCAAACACAGTTAGTGAAGTTTTAGTGAATAAACGAAAAAAGGTGTAAAGTTTTCCTACAAATCGGAACACCACTTTTCCACTGCTAGGCACGACTTCAACGAGTTGTGAAAACGGACAAAAAGCCCCACATATTTTTCTTTTCCCTTACGTGTTTTGGACGCTTCATGAATCGCTTCTGGAAAGTCACCACATCGCACACATGTCGACGACGGTCACCGAAGTAACGGCCCTTGAAAATGTTGAGGTTTTGTTTTTATTTCTAACCCCCGCTGGAAGCTTTGCTTGGACTAGGCTTCAGTCAACGGTGAATGGGAACAACAACAGCAAAAAAGCATGCCTTGCAGGGCCTAAATTTACTCAACGTAAAGAAAACAAAATACCAACCAAAAAACGAAAAAACGTACCAAAAAAACTTGTTCAAACTTGTTTGGCGTTTGCCTCTTTTTGCTTCGGAAGTAAAGTTTGCTGGTTTTCCCCATTTGCTTCCTATACAGCCCTGAACCGAGCTTCAGTCCTAGTTTCGTCTTCCGGCGCACCAGCAGCCCAGTATCGATCGAAATGCTGGCACACAAACACACCAACACTACACGGGGGGGGGATAAGGAAAACATTCCGTTCGCTTTTTTCGCTGTGAAGGAAGAAATGCTTGAGAGTTGATCTCTACCCGGCATTCCTTTTGACAGTTGGTATTGAGTCGAATGTGAGTGTATTTGTGTGTGAGTGTGTGTGTGGGACGTTTGCTTTTTTTGTTGTTTGCATGCTCTCTTTGGCAACTTTTTTTTTTAGTCTTATTGGTTTCTTTATTGATTACTGTAATGTTTTAAGTGTCGTTTGATCGAAAATCTCGTTACCGACTGTCACCCGGAACCGGGCCGAGAGTTGACATGAATCGAGTGGGATAAAGTTAAGTTCTTTCCGGTGTTTCTTATCCCGACAAACACAAGCATATGGAAGAAACAAAAAAAAAAAAACATCCAAAGACTTCTAATCGGGCTGCACGGAGTATGCAACATTTCACCTGATTTCAGCTTTATGAACGGTTCAAGAAATATTAAGCAAGCTTAAATATTGTAAAATTGTAAAAGGAAATAGAACTGGATTAGTGAACTGTCAAGACAAGGATAATCCTATCATCGGATCTTCGCTTTACTTCTTCTGATTCGCTTATAAAAGAGAATTAAATTGATCTATATTTGAGCACTCAGCTAGGTAGCGGATGCCCGAGTTTCTCTTCAAGGATGATGAAGGAGCGACAATTTGTAATGGAATGTGTGAAAGAATACTAACACTCACTATGCTCCCTTTCACCTGACAGGTGTTGACAATCGAAAACGAAAATAAAAACAATGAGTTGACAGATCGAACCAAATGTTGTCATTCCAGGTGGTGGTGGTGGGACGTAGCAGTAAAACCTTCTGCTTCCTTCTGTTGCCCCAAATGTGATTGGGCTGCATCTGGTGGTCATCGCCAATGAACAAGCTTTAGACCTTCTTGACCACTTTTTTTTTGGAGCGAACGGTGACAGACAAACAGACAGCCTGACACGTGACAAACCGAAGCCAGCGAGCGTCTATTGACATTGTTTAATGTTATTACATTATTTCCTAGAACACAGTTAGCATGAGCTGGAAAGCTATGATGTATGATGTGTGCTATCAAATTTGTTACGAACCAGTAGCGGAGCGATATGCGCCAAATTGCTGTGTTGCTTTTGGTCAGGAAATATTTTCATTTGTGACAGGTGGTAAAAACAATAACCTGTCTACCAAACTGGCTGACCAACATGTCACTCGTACCCGTACACTTCACCTGTGAAGAGTTGGATATGTAGTTAGGACTTTTATTTCTACTTAACACATTACGATGCTTCTCCTTCTCTTTCTTCCCTCGCCAAACCCGTGTTTGGACGCTACTTTAGTACCCCTATAGGGGCAAAACAAAAAAATTCACTCCACTGAACATTGCAGAGCGAATGGAATGCCAGGAAAATCAAATGTAAACGGGGACAGAAAAAAAAGGAACCTTTTTCTAGCTACCCCCCCCCCCCCCCCCCAAAGCTACCAACAAAAGGGTTCACCTCCGTCGTTCACTGCAGGAAACGTATTTCCCCCAGCTGCCCGTGTAAAACTTACGAAACCGACCGGGTCAGTTTTCCATCCGGTTGGCACATGTTTCAATTATCCAAATTATACGCTCGCCCACCTCGAATGCACCGAGGCTTGTGAATCAATTCGTCGTACGCGCAGAACGCCCGTGTGCTTGTGTACGGCTATGGGGGGTTTTGGCCTCCTGCTCGTCAGCAACACGCTGTACGCTGGCCGTACTTGATGACGCAGAAATTTTGACAGTAATTTGTAGGAAAACTGCAATCGCCCGAATAGTTCCACTGTGTTCCACGCACAGACGAGTGGAACATTGGTAGGAGCGACCCAGCCGAAATCAATGTTAAAATAATAAGGGACAAAAATATGTTTCAGTAGCAAATAATAGGCAGCAGTTTCGGGAAAACGTTCCCCGCTTGCTTCCATCGTAGACGCGTGTGAGAGCGGCAGCAAGTGTAAATAAAATTTTCCACCACTACCTTTGATGATCGAGTAGCAAGTAGGCCGAGTTGAGTAGAATTCGGAGGGAATGGGAACGGTGATAGGGAGGGAAGGCACACACCACCATCGAGCTGCAATTTTCCCCCTTGTTTCGTAAAAACCTATAAATACACCTGTTACAGTTGGGAAGTCCTTCAATAAAAATAAAATAAACTCACTGCGGAAAATAAACCATGATATAGAGCGGGCCCGGGCATGATGGGTTACGCTGTTGCACCACATATAACACACACACACACACACACCTTCCACCCTTACCGCAAGCTAAGAGCCGTGTTAACGACACGGACCCTTTTTTTCTTTTTCTTCGTTGGTTTAGTCGCCCTACACTTCGGTCCGGAAATGGGTTCTCCACGGCATTCGGCTAAATCCCATCCCCGAAACGGTTGTCCTTCGAGAGGAGGGTTCATCGATGGGTCGTTTTCTTACCAAGGGCGATCGAAGGGCGCTGAACGGCGGGCAAGCGGGGAGGGCTTTATTTCCCTCCATCTTTCGGCTCGATGATGATTTCTCGCTTTTCCCACTTTTCCCCGACGTTTTGCGGCGTAATGTGTTGTTGTATCTCGGTCCGATGAATTTTGTCCCAACAATGGAAACACGGGGTGATGGTAGTGATGGCCCCTGGACGAACGGGGTGAGAGATTCTTGACATCAAGTGCTTTTGTATGATAATTAACAAATTTATGTAGCACTTCGCACGATGAATGTCGATGTTTTACGGTTTTTTTTTTATGTTGCACCGTGTTGAGCTGCTTTACCTGGGCTTTCGCTAACGAGAAGCAAATCTTCTCGTCTTTTGCACACTCGCCCAGGCGAGCACATCAAAGGAAAAGGGTCTGGCATGGTTGTAAAAAGGGAACCTTCCAATTGCTGGTTCCTCGATGTATGACGCAGGTCTGTCGGATGGTACGGGCGCGAGCGGCACAACTGTAATTGCCCGTAAATCATGGCAGGAAATTTTTCATTTCCTATCGCCGGTAATTCGTCAAACGGTAGTCGGGCAAAACCCAGTGGGCACTCAACGCCTTCTGTCTGCTGATATCGATCTTGATACATAAACGTTTTACCGGGCTCAGGAACTGCTCCACAAAAAAAAGAAGCAAAGAAAAAAGAAGCATTATAATAACCCTCAACTCCTTCACTGGGCGTCCACTTACATGAAGTACATTGTCGTGTCTTTCCGACGTGAAAGGGTACGGCGGAACCACACCAGTGCAAAGAGGGAAAATACAAAAATTTTATCGTCCTAAAGCAGCATATGTTGCAGTTCAAACATAATTCTATCGCGACCAGTACACATTGTTCGTTTCCTTATTGTTTCGGTTTGTAGCTCGAATGGACACGTTCGAGTGTACGGACTGCAGTCGTAGCGTGTTTTTCCAGCGCCCGTAACAAAACGAGGGCACACAACACACACACACAAAAAAGCCACAAATAACATCCGGTCACGTGGCTTGCCTCGTCCGGACAGTGGACGAGCCTTCACCGTCCTTCCCGTGATGCTTCAGACTCGATTCGACAGGTTGGCATTAACGAAGTACGGCATTTTGCTCCCTGCTGTCCCCTTCCAACCTTCCAACCAAATCGAAACCTTCATCATCCATCTATCAAAAATCAAACATATGGCTTTTGTGCGTGTGTGTGTGTGTGTCTATATCAAAGACCCACCTTGGAGATCCTTTTTCTCACCGCAAAACGCACTGCGCGTGGTGGTTTACGAAAATTACAAGTGGGATTGCGCTGCTCGCTCCAAATTGGATCAAATGATTCGTACGATAAACCTTCCTCCCTGCCGGTGAAAGTTTCCGTTAAATTAGGATTACCATTGCTAATGCCAATATCCGACCCCGAGCAACCTGTGTTTCGATTTCGGTATGCTTTTGGACTGCCCTCCCGAGGAGAAGAAACGAGATATCGATGAACATATCGAAACCCTGACTAGCTTGGGGTTGTGTTCGGTTGGGTTTTATTAAGGTTTACACGTGAAAGTTGGATATTCTTACATCACTTAAAGGTGCACAAAGTGCTTAAAGAGATGACAAATTGGCTCAAGCAAAGTATTGAGCTTGAGCTCCGTAAAATCCGTTTATTCGGTTACAATTGTTAGAACTTTGGCTAACCCGGAAGGTGGTTTTATTGGGGGACATTTTGTGATTTTGTTTCCTTTGTCGTTTTGTTGATATTGGGTCGTTGTGGATTTTTTTCTCGATTTATTGCTAACGCATGTTGTGCTTTTATTTGTTCTAAAAATTTTGGTTGAACGCTAAAGCTTAACATGTCAACTGCGGTAATTTGATTTAATAGTTTAACTGACGACCAGCTTACGGGAATGAGAATGAGAATGGGGATGAGACTATTCGAATCGGATTTGACTTCCGGTTGACTGTCGTTTGAAGACGCTGTCGCCTCTACAACTGGTTCAGCGCGGTCCGCTCTTGACTATAAGGAAAAATTGAGAAACAGTAGATGTGTTGTTTGTTAACAGGCCTCAGTAGGGAATTCTTTTCTATAAATCGTTTCCTAAAAAACTTCTCGATATCGGTCACGGGCGATCACCGTCGTCAACCAAAACGGATATCCTGATACGAGAACAACGTTACCGCCTCATCAAAGCTCACCTCTTCTGTCAATTTCAATAATCTGAATAGATTTTGTAGTCCAACCTACCGATGCCTACCGAGTCAAAGCTGCTTATCTATTGTGAGATTATCGTCACTCACTCACTCATGTTGGCCTGCTCTTTTATAGAGCACGTCGTCGTGACATGGCCCGGTAAAAAATAAATCTCTAGGAAACTCGATCCCTGGCTGCAGCTTTCCATCAATGTAGGCACTCGATCTCCGACAGGTCACCCTTCACCTGATCCAGCCAACGAACTCGCTGTGCTCCCCGACGCCTCGTGCCGAACTGGGGATCGCTGACGAATACCTTCTTGGCGGGGTATGAGGCTCCGGCATCCTCATAACATGCCCCAGCCATCGTATCCTGTCGATCATTGCTACCGTCAAGATGTCCGGTTCTCCGTGTAGCTCAGCAAGCTCGTAGTTCATCCTTCTACTCCACACTCCATACTCGAACACACCGCCAAAAATGGTTCGAAGGATGCGACGTTCAAACACGCCGAGAGCGTTTGCATCCTCCGCTCGGATGGCCTCGAAACCTTCCGGATCTCAGCAGACGGTGAAGGTCGTAGTAGGCACGATTCCCCTGCACAATGCGTCTCCGGATTTCGATGCTGACATCGTTATCCAAAGTTACGACAGTTCCAAGATAGCAGAACTCCTCTACTGCCTCGAGGTTGTCGCCGTCGACTAACATGCTGCTTCCCACTCGGGCTCTTTCGCGATCAGAGCCTCCGGTAAGCAGGTATTTCGTCTTCGTCGCATTGATCATCAATCAAATGCTTGCCGCTTCACGTTTCAGTCGGGTGTACGCCTCACACACCTTCGCTGTCGTCTTGCCAATGATGTCAATGTCATCGGCGAAGCCAAGAAATTGAAGAGACCGGTAGAGAATCGGAATACGGATATCGTTGTCTAGCCCCGCGCTTCGTATGACACCTTCCAAGGCTATATTGAACAGTAGACAGGAGAGTCCAGACCCCTGTGAGATTCGAACGATTTCGACAGTATGTTCGATACTCTCACTCTGCACTGCACCCCATTCATGGTGGCCATTAACAGCCGATTCAGCTGTCCTGGAAAGTGGTGCCGCTGCATTATGTTCCATAGCTCATTTCGATCTATGGTATCGTAGGTATCGATCTATGGTATCGTCCACCGCCTGGAAATCGATAAACAGTTGGTGCGGTGGAGGGATCTGGCGCTCTCGGCACTTCTGGAGGTTCTGCAGAAAAGTGAATATTAAGTCGGTGGAGGATTTGCCTCCAACAAACCCCGCTTGGTAGCTGCCGACGAAATCTGTAGCAAGGGGGGCAAGTCTGGAGAACATCTTCCTCATGAAGAAAGTTAAAAGATATACGCCAATTTACGGACAGCATCCATGTCGAACTGCGGACTGTCCCAGCGTATTGAGGGCTGATTATCCAACTACGTCGTATCAACAAGATTAGTAATCCGTAAATAGGTCGTAAGCCCGGAAAATCTTGGTTTTTAAGTAGTCCTAGTCCTCTTACAAAGTCTTAGAATCGTCTGTCAAGCTATATACGTCTCCAATAATATCAACTCTTAGTATCTGTGCATGATTGTAATTAACGGGAACGACCGTAACGATTTGATTTGATGATTTACAACATGTTCAAATAATGTTTTGATTTTAATAGGTGGTAGATATTTCCACAAGCTATCTCACCAATCCTTTTAACGGACTTAATCAGTGCACACAATAATTTCGAATTTTGATGGCTAACTACTAAACCGGCCGACGATCTGTAACCCGACGTTAGGAATCGTTTAAAATTATTAAAATTTTAGCACCACCAGTATTGAGTCAAACTACCATAGTTCAGATATCCATCCTTAACAACTGCCCTAAACCCTCGCTATCCATCTGGGTTATTACCCATACCCTTTGACGGTACAACGGCCGAAAACGGGATAAATCCCCTCTCGCTGATTGTGAAATCGAAATGTGACAGGTTTTGAGTACTCCCAACTCTCATCCCGGGCAGCGGATCAGCAAGCTCACCGTACAAACGAGAGACAGCTGGCAATCTGGGTGGTTAAAATTATTACAAGATAGCTAATAAGCTTACCTCTCCCTTTTTCATCAACACGGATCCACATGCTCCGAATGCTGCGTTTGCGCAACGCCTTCTGCCAGCACTCCGGAAACCATCGTCATCATCATCATCATCATCATCATCATCAGCTTCACCAACCGAAAAGTGACAATTAACCCTTTGATTTTGCTGCTCAAAAATGTTTCCTCTGGGACTGTTGACGTTAATTAGAAAGGCGTCAGCATGAAATTTGATGGTCAGATGGGTTAGTCGGACCAGCTTCTCCGTTCCGTTGAGGTGGAGAAATCGGCCTTGCTAACAGGGGCGTTAGTTACACAGGAATGGAAATTTATCGTCCACTTGATGGAGGACCGACCATGTGGATTTTTAATTGTGTAGAAAATATCGTTTTGTTTCTCATTTAGGTTTTGGGGGATGCAAATCCCGCTCCCCTCCTTCCTTTCCCGTCTCCAAAAAGAGTCCAGGGTCTAACCAGCTCAACTCGCTCACCCGGCAAACAACGAACCGAAACACATACATTATGCAGATGGATCTAACACTTTTCGCAGCAACGCACAGCCGGTTTCATTCTGTTTCGTCTCGTTTTTGATCGTTTCGTTGCAGGGAGACATATTTTCCGGCTTGAACGATGGAATTTTGAGCAGAGCGGAAGCGCTTGCCGCTGTCGATATTGGCAAGCATCAGAACAATCATCCACAGATGGCAACGCAGCTAAAGCACGATGTCATGTACCATCACGGGATGGGAGCACCTCCACAGAGGCCTCTACAGGTAGGTGATAGCATATTTGGTGGTGGTGGTGGCGGCCCGTAGCTGGCAGTATTGGTGCGTTTAGTTATTTATTCATTTATTTCGTTTCATATTTTTCGATCACTTTTTATGAACTTGATTGGAAAATGTTATCGAAGTAATTATTTTCATCAGATATAATTTCGATAAGCAAAACAAATTTGTTTTTTTTAAACTGCCATAAAATCGTAGTGCAAAATATTACCGACACAAAGTACCTGGCGCCTCCATTAGTGTGACGGAACATCTGTTGTTCAACTACGTTGGACTAAAAATATTAAAAAATAAACTTTTATTTTATTTTTATTTATTAATAATTAATTATGGCGGTCCAGTGCCGTATTGTCAACACCGCCTGTGTTGAATAAATTTTATAATCATATTAATAAGGCATTTCTTCATTATTCTTTGCCTTATCCCGACATACTCGGTTATGAAAATAAACTTTTAGTGCGAACAATAAGTTTTAGAAACTATTTTAATGAGTAGGAATAAACCAGCAAGCAGTTTATTAGAGCCTATTCATTCTGGAAGTGTTCGTTCGCTGTCCTTTTAATTCAAATTCAGTATTTAGTTAATGTATTTTGACATTCGGGAAGATTTATACTAAATATGAGTCCTGGTTCCTGGACCGGGGTTCAAGTCCCATCCGGACCACCCCTGTAGTGAGAGCTGGCTTTCCAACTGCATGCTATCGGTAAGTCTAGTTAGCTATTCGATGGCCGGCATGACTTAGAAGGTCGTTAGGCCAAGAAAAAGATGAGTCCTGGTAGAAATGAATTCTAGTTTTTATTAACAGGGTTTTTTTTATAATTCGTGAAGGACTTCCTGGCCTGGCCGTCTTGTTAGCTGGATGGTTTGGAAGTATCCAAAAAAATATACGTACGGAAATGGCCGTCATATTGGAAATAAATATAAAAATAAATAGTAATTAAAATCATAAATATAAACCAAATTCAATCCAGGCAATTTGTTACAATTCGAGAGACAAACCAAAGGGAGCTCAAAAAACTTGTTTTAATAGGCTAAAACACTGCCATCGGAAGAGTTTCCTTATTTATTTATAATAAATAATGACGGTCCAGTGCCGTATTGTCAGAAGAGTTTCCTTAATAAGTTAATAATTTTCGATCCATTTTTAGGCTCTGTTCATAGTAAAGTGCATAATAGAACAGGCTTGTCGATTGGCGTGGTTTTTCGGTTGTTTTGTCCTTATACAAGAAGCTGCCACTAAAATTAAAGAAAGTTTAATGACTTCCTGTAAGCATATTATTCACAATCCTAATATTTTGGAGACGCTGCCCGGTGGTATAGGCGCCGGTCTACAAACGGCATTACGAGGTTCAAATCCCACCTGGACCGTCACCCCGTAGTGAGGACTGACTATCCAACTACGTGGTATCGGCAAGTCTGGCAAGCCATTCGATGGCCGGCGTTGCCTTAGCGGTCGTTAAGCCAAGAAGAGATATTTTGGAGGACTGATCAGGAGCGAATCTAACGATGGGTAGAACAGACGGCCGAAAGGTGGCTCATACAAGGAGTTCAGCAAAAAGGGCCGAAACCCGTGTTAATAGCATGGTAGTAATATCTTTAAAGCACTGCTTTGTACATTTTTGTGAAGAATTCTTTCTGTATTTACAACATACCTTCAAGCAGTTTGATTCGTTATTAGGACTGATGGTTCAGTTATTGATGATTCGAGATAAAATAATCTGGAATAATAGGCAATAATCTATCAAGGGTTGTCTCGAGAACAGTCGAAGTAAAAAATGCTCTAAAGATTTCGATTCCAGAATTATATTAAACTCGTTTCGCAAAAAGCATGTAGCGAGGTATGCTATACATAGGCAATATTCGAAACTCTTCTCGAACTCTTCATTGTGATTCATGTTTGGCTCCTACTTTTTACGGCTTATCTTATGGTAAAGATCAGAAGCATGGCTATCATCCAAAATCATCGCTAATTACAAATAGCAGGTTGAAATTTTCAGATATCGAATAAAATCTATTACCAACCGTACGGCTTAAGCACTTGGATTACGCCAAACCTTCAGCAATAATTACAACCGATTAGAAGTACGTTCAATCGACCAGTAGTAGGATGGCCCGAACAGTAATCATAGCCAAATCGTTAAACGTCGCGAAGCAGTAAAATGTAACCCCCGTTTTATAATTATCCCATTACACGTACCCTTCGGCAGAAAACAATAAACACTCCGGGAGTCGCTGTCGCTCGTACGTACACGCGTTCGCCGCTTACCAGCTGCCAGTTTTAGTCGGGACCTGCCGGTAAGATTGAAATTTAAACAATCAAACCAATCGTAATCTTGTGTTCATCGCCCGGGCGCGTCGTCGTCGATGATGCCGCCAGGCATCATTGGGCCTTTTCATCGTTGCTGGGTGGATTAAAATAATTTTCAATTTCCTCCCGGCGGTTCAGTTCCGTACCAACCGGTACCTCATCCTTCCCCTCTGCCTGCTGCTCCGGTTTGTTCATGCAGCGCAGCAGTGTTTGGCCTGTACTAACCACCGTAACGAACCGATTGGTGGCAGTCGGTGGTGTAACAAATGTGATTTTTGCCCTGAGCCATAACCACCCACTTCAACTACACCCATGCAACGGGGGGAGAATGGTGGAAAATCGCTCGAAGCAAATTGTGCGTTTCCCATTCTAATTTGCCACGATTGACGTGGCACGTTTCTTGCCCAAGCGCGGTCGACTGTCAACGATTGAACCCTAGCCCATGGTGTTATTTTGTGCTGTACTTGTTCGGCACAACAAGTGTGTATGAGTTTTTATTTCTCGATGGTAAGTTCCCTCGGTAATGTGGACGTTTTTTTTTTGTTTCTTCAGCATACCCGAATAAGATACCGCTGTCGAAGGAAAATGAGCTCAAAAGTAAAGCGAAATGGAACGTAAGAAATGGAACGCAAACGTATTTTGCAGCATTGAAGTTTAGAGCGTTATAATGTTTCATCCGGCCACCTTCGGTGCTTGCCAGGTTTGGTGGCTTTGTCTCTGGCATCTAGCCTTGTTTTGTTACCATCCGTTTCACTTTTATTACAATTACCTGCCCTGAATTGCCCGATAGTGCCCGGAGAGTTCGGTCGGTCCAGAGGACTTCATCCCGTACGCAAACACGCAATCGAGTCCAACAACAATGAAAGGGAACCGAAGGGAAACGAAACCTATTCACAAATTCCCTCGGCCCGCATCTCGGCCGACATTTTGGTCCGCAGGAAAGAAAAACACAACCAAACTTACCCATTATTACCTTCGGGGAATTTGGAACACGAGGACCTACCCGGAGCTGGTGGCCGTTCCGTTGTTTCCCCCAAAGGGCCCATTCAATGCATAATATAACGCAACAATGAAGGCCTGTTGTGTGTGTGTTGATAAAACAGTTTTCAAACGGTGCTCCCGCTTATCATAAGCGTATGGATGTGGAGTGTGCGACCGATCAAACAGCACCTTGCTACGACGACTACCCGTTGCAGATAGATTTGACTTGCTTGCTGATGTTTGTGTTCTTCTTCACACCGACCAGCTTAGACCCGTGATTGGTGTAGCGAGGGCCAACCATCTTCCGAACGTTTTGTTCGCTTACCTTTTAGGTGCTTGTCTTCCGTTTCGCGGTGATTGTTTGCTTACCCGAATCGCTTACCAGGCTGTCCGGATGACGCGACACTCTCGCCATTACGACATCTCAATTCTCCCGTGGCCTTAGCGGCGCGCGGCTGCCACGTGTACGGCACGTGACCCTCTCCAACCAACACTCCACGCTGCGTCCCAGACAGAGTGTAAAGATATTTTGTTTCAATTGATATTTATGATTGTTTGGTTTGCAGGAGCGTTTGCTTTCGTTTAGTGTGCGCTTAAAGCTGAACACGCCAGCCGTGCCCGGCTGTCGATCGACTTCCTTCCTTTGCCTTGGGCTGTAATTGATCACAAACAAAATCAATTACGGTAATGAGAAACAAACCTAAATTGCACTTTACATGACACCAGGTTTGGAACCGATGTTCGCACTTGCGGTAGGTTGGTATCTGTGGTCGGTCCGCCACTACGCCTGCCGTCGATTGCATACACACACACAAATTTAACGGTAGCTAATGTCGCGCCGTCGTTGCAAATTGTTTTATAGTTGTTTTTATTTCTCTTTTTTATGGACATGTGGGGAGAAGGAAGAGCCCTTGTCGATGGGTTGTAACTTCTCCTGCTCTGGGCAATGAATAGTGAAATTGAGGTTTAATGTTGTAAGCACTTGTCTTGTTAGTTTTTTTTCCGAGCAATTGGGAGTAGATGGATGTTTTAGTGAGGTTCAAGTTTTGGTGTTATTTTACTGTGGAAGGAATCAGAAACATAAAAACATTCCCATCTTGGTCTGTAGTAAAAGTTTGGTAATTTCACTTGTTAATCAGTTATCTCGCTCACATAATAGCCATAATATAAAGATTTAAAGACTGAGTCGTTTGGCGCCTATCTGGTAACATGCCTAATCAATAACATGACTGACAAGCGAATATCATCTGAAAATAAAATATAATCCAACAGTGTTATAGTGCTCATCCCAACTTTGCTGCATCAAAGATAGTGTTGTGCTCCCTTATATACTCTACGATGAGTCTTTTCTTTGGAGAGTACCGATCTTTGGACTTATAAGTGTAATATGACAATCAACTTCTTGTCTATTTGAAGTCCTCGAGAGGGGGTGCTTATGCTATTTTTGTTCTTCTTGGTTTAATGTCTTGCTGGGTCCTGCCGGCCATCTAATGGCTTACTAAACTTATTGTTAGCACATAGTTGGATAGTCAGACCTCACTACGGGGGGATCAGTCCGAAGACAATTTAATCGCCGGTCCTGCATTGCGCAGATCGGCACCGCTGTCGAATTTCGCAAGGGGTCTAAAGTTTTCTCAAGAAAAGGTTCTTCAATTTTTGTTTTGTTTTCGTATTCTTCTTCTTGGATGAGTCAGTCCTCACTATGGGGTGGGAGGGGGGGGGGGGGGGGGAATTTTATATCCGATTTTCGAACTGCTGTTGTCGATACTTCTACTTGGTATAATATTTTTAAAAAATGCTAGAATGTTCATCAAAATTCTAACTATCTAAAGCAATTTCGTTTTAGTTCAAAACTTCATAATTGAATTTTATTTTCGTTCATAAATTCATAATTTGGGGCGGCTCTGTGGTGCAGGCGACATCGGCACCGGTCTTAAAACGGCAGGACCGAGGTTCAAATCTCATCCGGACTGATCCTGAGTCCCTTCGTAATGACTGATTGACTGTCTAACCTCATTACGTGGTATTCATAAGTCAAGCAGGACGGCCAGGCCGTTCTTACGAAAAAAAAATTCAATATTTCATTGCGTAAGAAATAAGAAATTGAAACTAGTTTCAAAATATTGAGACCTATTTTAAGCTTAAATTTTTTAAAGAACCAGAGCTGAAAGATTTTAGGAGGAGGTGCCAAAACCTAAAAAGAATTTTTTGTTTAAATTCTAAAATTAATTCATGGTCTAACGTGTCTAACGTCTAACGAGGCCATCGTTTTATCCAAATGGCTAAAGCAGAATAAGAATCGCTTTCATGATTGATCCAATGATAAGATTTTTTTCGCTAAATGTTGAACTAAATTTTGCAAACAAAAAAAAACCAATCGATACTTTTGACATTGGCATCTCATTTTTACATTATTTCTCATAGCAGATGGTCTTAGTCTGTTGTGCAGCTCAATTGCGAACTTGCATTGCCGTTTTACGCAATCAAGTTAACTTTTTTGTTGAAATTTTATTACAAATTGATGAGCTATTTTAAACAAATGGTATTTTTTTTGTAGTATTTGTACAAAACCGAGAGAAGCAATACATGCCTTCATTGTGGGTAATTTGTTTTCGCCGTATGCAAATCCATCCCACAAGTAAGAAATGAATAATTGTTTACATTTCCTCTGTTTATACTTTGACTCATTGTTTATACCCAACAAAGCCTTCATAAATCCTTCGCACAAATCATCACCCGATACTTCCTCCTCTCTTCGCATATGTGCACACCCATACGCACACTCACGCACACTAATCAATGCATCTTGAAGATGAACCCTCAGGGGGCAACAACATTGGCAAGCTTTACAAAACGCAACCACAAAGGCCAAAACTCGGGGAATGGATCGTCGCCCCGAACAGGACAACAGTAAAACGGGGGCGGTAAACCGGATGGCCAGGGGCAGGGCAACAAGCGCGATGATGGTGAACGTTGTTGAGCAACCAAATCTCATCCCAGCCGCCCATCGACACGAGCAAGGTGGATCATACTAATGTTGCCCCGAATGAGCTCCTCGCAACCTCAGAGTTGTCGAAAAGCATAAGCCTTCATAAATAAGTAATGAACGACGAAGGCGCACCGTCGACGACGACGACGACGACGTTGTTTGGGGGTTTCGGTACTGGTTGGCACCGGTGGGGTTTTTCGAAAAATCGATACCATCCAACGATGAGCAGGGTACCGGCCAGCGAGGCCGGATACACTGGAAGAGATGAAACAAATTAAGTGGCGACGCTTCTGTACTTCTGATTCGTTTCGCAAGAATCAGCATGATCAGCAGGCTGGCCGTTGCTGATGATGGTTTTTCCTCGGTGCAAGGTGCTTCCAGGCAAATCACAAATCCCGTGCGCGGGGGAGACGGCTCACAAGCAGATTGGTTAGGGAAACTTTGATGAAGGAACAATGGCGATTTATCATGGAGATTTTAAAAGATGAGCACCTGAACGGGTAAAGTTACACACGCACGCACATGTTGCGTGAATGCCGGACATTGCACACAGGGCACAGTTGACGATGGCAGGATGATGATGATGAAATTGTTTGCGGTTCTTATTTGGTTGGAGCTTCCCTCCACTCAACAATACATAATAACAATCTGCCGGATGGTGTGTGTGTGCAGGTTCGTCCCGTTGGTGCGTCCTGTTGTGTGCGTAAATAAATCGATACCTGTCGGGATGGCGGTGGCATTTCATGCATGGGAAAGAACTTCCATCATGGCGGAACGTTTTCCACTTTCCGCCCGGGTAGGATCATCATTTGAATAAATCTATTCTATTGGTCCGATTCCGAATGGCTGATGCGCGAAACATCTCCGGCCGGAAACTAATCGAAACGGGTCGAAACACCCGTCATCCATCCGGTAGCGCTCTGTGCGCTGGGCTGGTAGATCTTTCGCGCCGAGCGGTGGGTGGCGAAGCCCTTGGAAAGCCTTTTAGCATACCGGAAGCGTGCGAGAGCGTGCCGACAACGGGAGCTCGGCAAAGAAAAGGGGATGATTGGTCGGGAATGCGTCTGCGCGAACCTGCCCCCCAAGACCGTGCCCGATTTCCGTGCACGTATTGTGTCTCTAGCATTGTTCAATCCACCCCGTCGTTTTGGGGAGGGAAGGGGGGGGGGATGCGGGTGGCGGATTTCTATTTGCTCCACCGTGGTAGCCAGCTTCAGCCATTTGTAGCCATTCCGGAATGATGCGAGCCCGGAAATGGCCATTCCGATTGTGTTTGGCTGGCGTGTTTCTTGTTAGACCATTCCGTTCAATGGCATCATTCCCATGTTCAATTCTCCGCTTTTTTTATCTGTTTGGTGTTGTTTTGGTCATTGCCAGAGAGAGAGAAAGAGCACCCTCATAGAATCAAATACACAAAACACACACGCAACAAAATGGAATGATAAAAAAGCAGTAACGTAGCCTTAAAATAAATTGAAACAGAATCAAAAAGAGAATGAATTTCGAAGGCACACCAAAAAAAAGCCAGGAGGCGCGAGAAAAAAAACGAGCATCCGGCGCGAAAAGACGAGGGTGGCCATACATGCCGTATTTTTGTTGTTGTAGATGGTGGCGACAAGTGGAATGCGTAAAGCACTGGAAAAAAAAAAATAGACAAGAAAAAAGGCTCTCCTCGCTCGGCTGTTACCTTGATAGAGAAGAATTTATTTTTCAGGGCGGAAGAAATATCCTCTTAATGAAAATATCATAACGCCCGGCTGCGATGGACAATTTTGGAATTGGTGCTGAAAACTGCACAGGAAAAAAAAGGAAAACCTCTTTTTGACTTCTTTTTTTTCGGCTTCGGCTTTGTTTGGTATGCCTTTTTGTGTGTTTTTTTTTCTGCTTTGTCGTAGCCCAGTCTGCGCACTTTAATGTTGAGCTAATTGGTGAAAAGTGAAGAGCTGGGTTAATTAAATTACGCAACTCAATTTGTTGCTACTGATTTATGTTACCTCTCTCTAATGGGCCCTGCTCAATGTGCAGGGAAGTATTATGGTATAAATTTGTCATACTTGTTTGTGGAATTTTGCTATCTGTGATGGAAGCAAAATTAGGTCTTTTGTTGATCTGTTTTAAGGATTAGATGACTCAAATCTTTAACTTCATTGATGGTCTATAAATAGGAATTATAAATCAAATCTATAAATAAGGTCTCTAAAAAGGATCTATTAATAAAAGGATGGAGTCTGAGTTGTAGGTTCAATTAAGGTACCTAAATAAACAGGATTTTGACCTTAGTGTGGGTTTAACGTAATTGTAATAGAGTAGAAAATGGAGATTTTATAATCCAAAAAAAAGGAAATGGTTGCTGTTACGTTGAGTTGGAGATCGTTTCGATCGATGAAGAAATTGTCGATAAGGCCTATAGGCCACTCCCGAACACAGGCCTATAGGGAATCCGAAACCGCTCACGGTCCCGAGCCGTCGTCCGTCAATCCGTTATCTCGGCCTTGATGGCGGATGATTCCACGCCATCCACTCACCTCAATCTGGGCCTACCACGCCTCCTCTGTCCGTGTGGACTGCCTAAAAGGACTCTCTGGGCTAGGATGCACGACGCTGAGGTCGTCATACAGTTCGTACAGCTCGTCGTTGTAGCGGCTCCTCCATTGCCCTTCCACACATACGGGGCCAACAATCCTTCTGAACATCTTCCTCTCGGTCGCAGCTAAGAGGGCTTCGTCTGTTTTGGACAGGGTCCATGGCTCAGAGGGGTATGTGATTACTGGGACTATAAAGGTACGATACAGGCTGTAGAATGACCGGCTGGCCGCCTGCATCCTAACGCGCAACTCCGTCTCTATGCTGTTTTTCGGTGCTGACTTTTGGCCCGAGATAGAGTGAAGTTTTGGACGACTTCAAATTTGCGAACACCTATCCATTCGTCACCCTCACGTAGTTCCGGATTTCTTAGCAGGGTCTCAGTATTTTCAACTTAATCTGTCAGGCATATCGCAGAAACAAGCCTACAATTGCAGTTCTTCGACTCTTTTGGTCGTAAATATTTTAAATAAATTAACACTGCTGTGGTTTGTTTTCTACACATAACGGAGATGATCTGGACATGTCCAGAATATAAAATGAGCTACTTTTACACCGTAAATACGTTCGTAACTCACTGCGGTGTGCCATTTAAATTGTATAACCCACAATAAATTACAAGAAATATTTCAGACAGGCAATTAGTACAAAATTGCATTCAAATTTACACACCAACCTCAATAGTAAAAACTCAAATTTGGCTCCCACCGTAACGTCAATAACGAGGCGCAATATCAATCCGGTAATAAAAAATGTTTGCTTGAACTATAGTCACATATTGTCTAGACAGAAAAATATGACCGAATGCATTCCGATCATTACCCAATCAAAATTGAGCAAACAAGTAAATCATAGGACTATATGTATTTTCCACAATCAATAACAACATAACCTTGCAAACGGAAATTTCCATTAAATATTGTTCTCACAGCAGCACAAGCCAACAGCAGCAGCAACACAGCAGCAACAACATCAGTGACAGCAACAGTGCAGAGGACGAAGTGCCTCCGCCATCTCAGGATGAGGTTGCCAGCGCCATCAAGCAGCTTAAAAGCAACTAGGCTGCTGGTAGTGACCTCTTCAAGATGGGACCGGAAAGGCTTACCGTCGAAATGCACAAGCTGATCACGAGAATCTGGGAACAGGAAGAATTACCGGAGGAGTGGAAACTGGGCGTCATTCACTCAGTCTACAAAAAGGGCGACAGACTGGAATGCTCGAACTATCGTGCCATTTCAGTCCTTAATGCCGCCTATAAGACCCATTCTCAGATCTTGTTCTGCAGACTTGATCCCCCCCCCCCCCCCCCCCCCTGGCTACAGATTTCGTTTCGGTAGCAACCAAGCGGGGTTTGTTGGAGGCAAATCCACCACCGACCAAATTTTCACTTTTCGGCAGATCCTCCAGCAGTGCCGAGAGCGCCAGATTCCTGAAAACCACCACCACAGGGGTTTGAGGCAAGGGAATCGGACTCTCCTGTCTACTGTTCAATATAGCCTTGGAAGGTGTCATACAAAGCGCGGGGCTAGACAACGATATCCGTGGCACGATTCTCTACCGGTCTCTTCAATTTCTTGTCTTCGCCGATGACATTGACATCGTTGGCAAGACGACAGCGAAGGTGTGTGAGGCGTACACCCGACTGAAACGTGAAGCAGCAAGCATTTGATTGATGATCAATGCGACGAAGACGAAATACCTGCTTGCCGGAGGCTCTGATCGCGATAGAGCCCGAGTGGGAAGCAGCGTGTTAGTCGACGGTGACAACCTCGAGGCAGTAGAGGAGTTCCACTATCTTGGGACTGTCGTAACTTTGGATAACGATGTCAGCAGCGAAATCCGGAGACGCATTGTGCGGGGGAATCGTGCCTACTACGACCTTCACCGTCTGCTGAGATCCAAAAGGCTTCGAGGCCATTCGAGCGGAGGATGCAAACGCTCTCGGCGTGTTTGAACGTCGCATCCTTCGAACCATCTTTGGCGGTGTGTTCGAGTATGGAGTGTGGAGTAGAAGGATGAACCTCGAGCTTACTGAGCTACAAGGATAACCGGACATCCTGACGGTAGCAAAGATCGACAGGATACGATGGCTGGGGCATGTTATGAGGATGCCGGAGCCTCATACCCCGCTAAGAAGGTATTCGTCAGCGACGAACACGAGGCGTCGGGGAGCACAGCGAGTTCGTTGGCTGGATCAGGTGAAGGGTGACCTGTTGGAGATTAGGTGCCTCCATGGATGGGAAGCTGCAGCCAGGGATCGAGTTTCCTGGAGATCTATTGTTGACCGGGCCATGTCACGACGACGTGCTCTTTAAAAGAGCAGGCTAACATGAGTGAGTGAGAAATTGTTCTCACAAATTGTCTCAAAACTTTCATATAAAGTAAAGAACCACCGTGCGGAATAACAGCAGCCGCGGACAGCATTCAGAATGGACAGTCGGGAATAAGTAGTCGCAGGCTTAGCAGTCGTAAATAAACAGACGTAGTTGAAACAGCCGAAATCCAAAAAAAGTGTTATGAGTTTCTTTCATAAGGAAAATTGTGTGGTACATATCACAGTGCCAATCGTGACATTGTATACGGCACGAGATCTTTTTACCATTACACGGTGAATTTCTTTTTTACTATTACATCACTACGTGCTGGATGAAGCAGGTCGATCTGCTTGTCATCACTCCGGTGTTATACCACGTCAGATTGTTTAGTGTCCTTGTACTTCAAATTGCAGCCTAATACTTTATCGTACTTGTCTTTCCACACTCGCGACACTATTTGTGGACATTGCTAACAAGCAATTCGTCAAGCATATAATTGTATGCGTGTCAGAGAGCGTCCATGTCCAACACTTCAAACAACATCATAAGTTTATCAATAAATGCCCTTTCTTTCCAAAGTTTCTGTTGGCGCGAAATCTATTACTAAAGTTCAAAGTGTTTCCTGCACGATTGTTGATCCTTATCAGCAGATAAGTTTCAATCTGCAAATGCAACAACACTGCATTAGGCCAGATTTACTGCCTTTTGTCCTCCACATTCTTAAACCATTTCCTTCCCTATCGACCCATACCGATCTCTTAAGCACTTGATGATGCGTACGCTAATAGGATTTCTATGATCTTGTTCTCTGTCTATCAATCTCTGCCCACTTTGCCTACTGTACATACACGATACTTGCCGACACTTGTTTGACGTTACGGACAGATGCGCTTTTTGCTGTTTTCCACAACCCTCTACCGAGCACACTGCACCGTATCGTTCGTCATCTAATTGTAGGGTTACACGGGAACAGTACAGCCCGTCGTATCACAGGTTGCAGTACTGTCGGGTCTCGTACCCCCGGGGGAAATAAAACGCAAGAGGGTTGAAAGAGATATACGCACGAAAGAGAAATACAATGAAAAAGGGAGAAAGTGTACGTTGTTTGTTTGTGAGCAGTGAAACAACAACGATTGTGATAGCCGAATCGAAAAACAAAAAAAAACCCTGTAAAGAAAGCAAGACAAAAGATATAAAAATCGAGCTGCCACCAGTCACAACAGAAGGAAAGTAGTAATGCTTGAGCCTGTGCTCTGCTTTTCTCGCTTTACGGCAAACGGGGCAAACCCATACTCCCATCCTATAGAAAGATTATGCACTCCGGGGAGAACTGAATTGCTTTTATCGGTATGGCTTAACAAAAAAAAAAAACAAAAGCCATGAAGCTGGATAGTAGATCCAACGGTAACAAGTTTCTTCAAATGGTTTCTTGCCCGGGCAAGGATATTGCTTTAGATTTCAAAGGAAAAGATTCTCTGTGTCTGTGCCATAGTGTCTGCCATCGTTTATACCTTTCCATCTTACGCTTTTCCTGTCGTTTCTATTCGATACCGAACACATTTCCAAGTTCAGAAAGGGTCAACGGTGCCATTTCGCCACTGCTCCGGAACATGCTTTTTCCGTATTCAATAAAGATGTAAAACGTCCCAGCGACTTGATGCTACCTTCTCCCAGGGTGGACTTTCCGTCCCAAGGAACAGGCTAGAGCATTTTATTAGACTGTCTTAAGTATCGTAAAAATGGTCGGATTACGGTCAGCGATCTCGTTTCTTCGATTTCTTCGTCCAGCAATTTATTTTACCGTTTCGCTTTTTCCTTCACTGGTGCTCCACAATACTCGAAATGTTGCGTTTTTGTTATGTTGGATGGTGCATTTTTACTGCAAAAAGTGTACAGAGGGATTGACAGCATTAAGTAACTGGAGGATGGATAAATGTTGCCCAAAATGAAGCTTCAAAACAATCGCAAACAGCCATTTATTGTTGCTGGGCGAGTAAGATGTATCCGAGACTAGGATCCATGGGCTGTGAATTCTTCCTCGTGCGTATATGCGCTCCCTCCCCACACGACTGCTGTATTCTAGGACTCCAGATGACGAAAGTAAGGGCGCAAAAGATTCATGACAGTACACAGTTGTTGGGGGAATGGATCATTGTCTTTCGCTGTAGCAAGGTAGCACGAACCCTCGCGCGATTGTGGGCAATTTTCTTTGCCAGCGATCGCAACGAGTCGAAAGACTTTTTCCCTTCTCGAAAGACAGCAAAATGTCAGGTGTACATGTGGTTTTCACTTCAGCAACTGGTGGTGAACACGGCTCACTGTACAACAATCAAACTACTAGGGATTGTGTGCGTATTCCGTTTTTCCCTGCTCGCTGTTAAGTTGCCCTCCCAAAAAGCCGTTCGAGTATTTTACCACACTAACGAGACGAGCTCGAGGGTGACTTGTGGACGGTGCAAACGAGAGAAAATAAAAACAATCGGTGTAGAAAATAACACGAACAGTGGAACAACATCAAAGACCAAGTCGCCGTTGCGCGCCTTCCCTTGCAAAATGAATCCGACACAAAATCTGCTCTCAAGGTATGCATTTGTTTCTATTTACCGCCACGTCCAAGTGGTGTGTGTGTGTGCTTACTTGTGTTTCGCCCGTTTGTCGCGTTTCTGTGGCTCGTCCCGGGGCGTCCGCTGTTGTAATTGTAATTTATGGATCGAATTATCGCCCTTCTCGTAAAGGATACATTTATTTCAATTAGGCCCGAAATCTAGCAGCTCCTTACCGACGTTTTCCATCCCAAAAGCAGGTGGAAATGAGCTCGTGCAGAAAAGCGCATTCCGATGGGCGTGAGGCGTTGAGAAAGCTTGTAAAGGAATTAATGCGCTCAACAGGCAGTAAAATGTACGCACAAACAACAGGTTTTTGGGCCGCGGGTTGTGCGTTAGCCAGTGCCGACCGGCGACAAAATGATTAATCTTCTTCTGGGTCGTTGCAACAGGCGTCACGAGCAAGCAATTTGGGTGAGAAAGTTGTTGAAGTTGAACTATGACAGATTAATAATTACACCGTATAAATTAATGAGCCTCATCAGTTTAGAACATTTGTCGGGTTGCAGAACGGTTTTCCTTGGGTAAGTTTTTAGCCCAAGAAGGGTGCTTTTTTTGACAAATGAGCTTGCCTCTTGAACGGCAGTCATATGATGAGTGTAATTAATTTACAAACCAATTCATTACAATGCGATGGAAGGAACGGTTATTTAGCTGTGTGTTGTAATAGTAAACAAGAAATAATTGACTGATTAAAGAGAGATTTGGACAGCAAAAGGTTTCCGGTTGATGGAATGATTGCCCCATTGTTTAGGGACGGTAAAGAATCTGATCGCAAATTAGTTATTTTGTGGGTTCGAATCGGTACAAGGCTGACAGTATCGCAGTGTTATGTTCTTTTTAAGGCTGATTTGGTGGAATCCTTATTGAGGGCATCCATTCCTGCGAAAGGAGAATCCTCATGGATCAACTTGTATCCTTAATGATACAGATTACTATGTGTGTTGATCTGGTAATCGAAAATGGGTGAATTAACAGTGATAACAGATCACCAGGAGCTTCATTGCCCAAGACCTCTTCTTCCAAAGGACCTTGTCATCTGATCGTCTAAGACCTTGTAGTCAAAAATGCTCTCGAGTTGAACGAGGCTGCAGAGGCCTTCAATCTCCCAAGACCTTCAATCTTCCAAAGGACCTCCCCATCTGAAGGTCCCGATCGCCTGAGAAATGTCATCTATCGAGAGAACTCGTCGTAAAAGAGCTTTCATCGTCCAAATGGACCTCGTCTACCAAAAGACCTTGTAATCGAAGGTGACTCATGGCATTCGAAGGGTAGCGTTTCTCATTAAAGGAATTCAAAAGTTTTCAGGAGTCATTCTCTGTGATTATCTCACTAACCTCTTATTGTACAGATAAATTATAAGCCAAGGAACTTCCTCTAACACGTGTTTTTCTATTAATGCTTGAAAGATATTCTTCTCAGTCTTAGTGAAGTTCAATTTCCACACAGAGAAATCTTGTTTTCAACCTTCGAGTAGCTCTCACTTAGAAGGTCGAATTTACACTTAAAAGACTGCAGTAAACGGCCGCATACTACTTTCGTAAATGGATTGAAACAAAGACTATCTGTAATCGGCTTTACGGGTGAGCTTACATGGACCATTTCCATCTACCGGTGTGCATGTGTAGGTAGGTCAACGGATTGGCCATTTCCAGGATAAGAGTCGCCATTCCAAAACCTTGAAACAAAAATCATCTAAATGTGTTTTTGAAACACACAACAGAAATGGAAAAATCACACAGTGATGTAATCGGAAATTATGTTATGTTGTTTTAGCCCTTGACGGGTCCTGCAATGATAGTAATAAATACGATTAAAGTATGATTTTGGGAGTGTTTCCGTTTCGGGAGGTGGCCTTCAACCCCTCCGTGAGTGCTCAGATGATAATCTCTCGCTCACAGTGTGTGTGTGTGTGTGTGTGTGTGTGTTTGTATATGTCTAACGTACAGGCAATGATCCAGTCACGTCAGCCCGTGCGCGCAACTGTACGAGCAACATCTGTCAGCATTCAAGTGGCCAGCAAATGCTCTTTCCTTGCAGTGACGTGTCATGCTTTATGCCGGGCTCTTCAAAGTGTTAACGAATTAGACAACGAGTCGCTAGAGCGAAGGCAAGCGAGCAGTAGAAAACAGTTGATGGGTGAAGACAGGACAGGTTGTACTGTTTCTCATCCTTCTGAAGACGATCGTTACAGTTTTGAAAGGCTAGTCAAAACAGGCAACTTGCCGTAGCGTTTCCCTTCCTGGGTGGGATGATAATTTTTTTGCTCATTTGAACCGCCTCATTGAACAGTGTGCGAGCTTGGTACGGTAAATCTGGCAACATATTTTCCCTCTTAGCGTTACACTTGCTTCCACAAGCAAAGGGGAATCATGTTTTCTACTAGTTTTCCACCAACAAAAAAAAAGGGATGGAAAGGAAAATAATAAAGAGCAGTTCCGGCATCACCACCGACAACGATAGGCGCGACTGTGCAACTGATCAACTGGTGTCCTACAATATTTTTGCATTATCCGTAACCAACTTGTTTCGGGGCCATGAATAAATTTACCAACGCCCTCTCGATTTTAAGGGGTAGCGTCGTGAACTTGTCCAAAACTCGGCCCAAACATCGAGGGTTGAGCTCGCCTATTCGATACACCGCTCCTGTAGCAGGTTGCGTCGATTTGGGTGTAATTTGTACGTAGTTAAAACGTTTGGGAATAACTTTTCCTTCGATTGTGATGAGATTAAAACATGATCCACTCCTGGGTAGGCCGACAGCACTACGCTTCCCTACGCTCGACCTGGAGGACGCTTTTTGTTCGCACCCCAAATTCGATTGCTATTATCCTTTATTTCACCAGGAGCTCAATACACATTATTTACAAATTACCACCGTAATGTGTGACGTATGCTGTGCCGGGATGGGCAGGATCTATGCCTTTTTTGGTAAGAGCGAAGATGGCAGCGAAAATCAATGCTGCTTTGACTCTTTCCCTCTCTTTTTCGCTTTCGAGTTCGAGGTGAATGGAGTATTTTCCTTGACTTACTGTTACATTTCGATGTGCGATAAAGAAGGGAGCGAAAGATAGAAACAGAGCTTCAACTAGATTCCTGTTGCTTGTACTCAGTCACTCAGGCGTTTCCCAATAGATTTCCCGCACATCCTCATTTCTCTGCTTCCTCGGATGCGCCAGCATGGCGAGTTGATACGAATAGAGGGGTTAAACAAGGTTAATGAAAGGCAAACAGACATAGAAAGTTGTAGGGACCGCGAGAGTCCGGCAGATGTGACCACTGTGGATGCTGTGAAACGAGAGCAAACGGCTTCGGCAAGGGAACAAACAAACGTTACAAAATCACCCAAATTGGTTGTACAGAAATAACAAGCTTCGCTGCACAAAGTCACCGATGTCACAGCGCCATGCACAACCCATGAACTGCATCGTCAGACAATGCGCACACAGAACTCACAGGAGGTTCAAAAGGATAATTGTCAATTTTTGTGCTTCTTGTCTGTTGGGGCTGCACTACCGCTGCTATTGATGTTCTGCAATGCATATTATGGAGCACGTGCGTTGGAATGTGCCGGAGCATATTTATGGACACTATGGCAATATTATTAAATAGTTGGAGGTTTGATACGGACATCAATTAACTTTTATGGCGCACCGTTTGGGCATAAATTAATAAACTTATCGGTTTTGGGTTACGTTATTAAAACTGGACGCTACCCATTCGGGGGTTCCGTGCCTCGATCCTGCCCCGAGAACGGGGCGGGATATTCATCTTCGAAAGGTGGACTACAAATAATGTGAGCGAGCACACTTTACACTGGGACCTCGTATCGGTTAGCAATGCCCACAAATGGGAACATATTTGCGGTTTGGTTTAACATCCATTCTGGATGAATTTGGGTACGGGGCTTGGTTTATGGCGACCGAAGGCAGTTGTCCGTACGTTGTTCACACGTTAGTACTTCAGAACATCGCGCCCAACGTTCATCCAGAGTAATGGTCGACGGTGAGATAGTTAGTGGCCGTTGGCTAAATGAAATGGTTGTAATTAAGAAGTGGGCGCAATTTAAATTGTGCTTGCTGGTGGAGCGATTGAGTCGTGCTGTACCAGGAGTATACCGAGAGCAGCATGGAAAATGTTTTTTCTGTGCAAATAGTTTCCTCTTTTGTGTTAATTAATTGCTTTAAAAAGGAATACTTTATTGGAATAGTATGTTTATGTGCTTGGTGTAAAACTGCATTGAGATGTATAAAACTTGAAGATGAGAATAGCATAACTTAAGCTAAGCCACAGTCTCAAGTCAACGTTTACTATCTACAAGGAAAATACTTAACAGGTAACAAGGCAGCTTTTTCTGTTAAAAAGCTAAGCTAAGTTTTTACGTAGTAGAGGTTCAAGACGCGATGTTTTATTTACTACACTGTTCCATTAGCTTCTGGGTATAGACAATAGCCGTGACGGTTCAAGTTCAAATCATGTTTCCTCGCATTGAGGACTGACTATCTAACTCAGTGATGTCAAACTCATTTTGGCTTGCGGGCCGGTTTGCCAACAAAAATGATCTTACGGGCCAACTCTTAACTCTGCCTAACTATTTACTTTATGATTTAAAATAATAGTTACACACGGCATAGTTCATATTCTACTATATTTGGATATACTTAATATTTATTGACATAACACTCATGCAAAGACATTCAAATTCCAAAAATATACACGTAAGATACATTTCTATGATCTAAGTTACAATGTTTCTTAGATACATTTATTTCATTGTAAGTAATTATAGGAAGAAGTTAGTAAGAAAATTTAATTCAGTCGTATTATAGTATCAGTAACAGTAAAAGAACTTTAAAAATTATATTTTTCCGTATGTAAATGTTTAACATAATAAATTTCCTGATTTTCCTGACACCTGCTTTCTCTTAACTTTTGAATATTAGGTTTCATTGTGTGGGTGCAAGCAACTTTTAATACTCTATTGAGATGATTTTGTGATAATCTGGAACGCATTTTGTTTTTATTATTATTCATTTCCGAAAAATTTTGTTCGCAAACATATGTTGTACAAAAGATTGAAAATATTTTATCAGCTAGTTCAGATAAATGAGGATATTTTGGTACCAAATACGGGCATAATTCATGCACGTCAAGTAAAATAAATTTCTCCTTATGGTTCGTATCAAATTTGCAAATCTATGAGTTCTAGTTGATATTTTTCAGGAACAATTGAGGGATCTATTTGGAACGGTGAACAAATAATGCTGAACTCTACTTTAAGTTTTTGAAATATTTCGAATCTCTATTCAAACTCTATTGTCAGCTGATTAATTTTCTCTATGTATAAATTCTTGTTCTCATTAATGATATTCAGTGGTAATGTCCGCAGGTTCCTAAAATGCTACAAATACAAATTATTGTTCAATTTTCTCGGCTCGACCTCAATCCAATCCATTCGTAATCGATGTTCTCGTTATTCTTTTGCGAGCCGGATTCAAAGACCTCGCGGGCCGTATGTTTGACATATCCGATCTAAGTACTACTTACTACTACCATCTGCATCAACAAATCTATTCTACTAGCCACTTTATGGTCGACATTATCCTGGAGTTCGTTGAAGAAAAAGAAGAAGAAGAAGAACTGTTTCAGGTGAATTGAAACTATTGAAGCTATAATCCTTTTTTTCGTTACATTCTCATGATTATCGTTATTATGAAGTATGCGGCTTGGAAGCTGCTTAAGAGCTGTTTAAAAGTTTAAAAGGCTTAAAGCAAATTAGAAGCTTCAAATCCTCGTTCAATTGATGAATTGAACCTTCAGGTTGCTTTCGAACATTTCAGTAATACATACTGTACAATATTGTGCCCAGGGGTGGTCACAAAGCCGATAGTGAGTGCACGGTGTTCATACGGGAGGTTCTTCTTCTTCTTCTTGGCTTAACGACCTCTAAGGTCATGCCGGCCATCGAGAAATGGCTTACACTAGACTGCCGATACCACGTAGTTGGTTAGTCAGTCCTCACTACGGGGGCACGGTCCGTTGGCGCCGATGTCGTCTACACCACAGGGCCGCTCCCCGGGAAGTCCTGGGATTAAATCCCATTCCTCCGTAGTAGTTTAATTTAAGATAGTTACATTTTAGCTAAAGTATTTGGGTTCGATGTCGTATTCTAAGGTCTTCTGGAGCTGATTTGCACGAATTTCTCAAGACATTTCCTCCTTGATTAAGGAAACCTCATTCCGGGCATGCTCGCTTGAGGTTTTTTCTATTAATTTGATAGTAATTTAAATTCCTCATTTTTTTTCTATAAATCACTCATATTACGCCATAGAATTTAACAAAGTAAACACATTATTTCAAAGTATGCTTTTACTAATAACTGCTGTCCTGCATTATATGTGTATACTGCTATGTCGTCTCATTAATAATAATTCGTTTGTCTGTCTCTCTTCCCGTTTCGCACAGATGCATCATACGATGGACGGCATCGATATGCTCGATCCATCCGGCTCGATGACGACGCTAACGCCGATGGCGGAAACGCCGATCACCTCGTCCCATCACCAGCTGCACGGTTCCTACCATAGCATGAATCACATGATGAGCCACCATCACAGCAGTCACCTCGGAAACCACACGCCAGGTAGTACGGATGCGGGCGCGGACCGGGAGCACCCGGGCGCGGCCGGGAGTTGCGTTTCTAATGCAACCTATAATGCAATCTTCGCAGATGGCTTCCTGGGGGCCCATCATCCGGCGATGGCGGCCGCAGTAGCGGCAGCCGGTCTGCACCCGGACACCGATACGGATCCGAGGGAATTGGAAGCGTTCGCCGAGCGGTTTAAGCAGAGGCGAATAAAGCTAGGTAAGACATTGGGGAGGTGGGGAAGGGGGGGGGGGCATCCCGGGCCAAGATCTAATCAACGGCGACCGGATTTAGCCTGCACAGGTGAACAGTACTTCAAAGATTGCATATGCAATGTTGCGAAGGGATTTCTCACATTCATCTCACATCCTCCGCTGGAAGCGACACACTTGAATATGCGCACAGGCATATTCAAGTCTATCCCTGAAGATAGGCGGATTCATATATTTGTCATTTAAATTATACGCTACACACGGCGCCCGGATAAGGTCCTGGCGAGTGGATGGTGATAAATATTGAAGATTAAACTGTAGCCTGCTTTATCGTGTCGAGTACATCTTCCGGCACACAATTAGATGTCTCTAATTTGTTTCCTCGAATCGAGAATTCCACCTCCGGAAAAGGCACATCAATAAGAAGGGCGCGATAAAATTGATTTCGCTTCCACGCCAAGAGAGTAACTTATCAGAACCGGTACGTTCCGCTGACAGTGTGGTAGTTTTCGCACAACAGTTTTGCAAGTTAAACATTTTTAAACAGACCACCAAACACCAATGGAGGGTTTGTTCCTCGCACTGTCTGGTCCTTTTTCCAGCAGTATGGATGTAATTCACAATATTTGTGCTCTTCGCTATTAAAGTACAAGCAAGAAAATAACAGCGAGGGGTTAAAAGAAAACAATAAATCGATAGACAATAGGCACATTCACGTCACAAAAAGGGGTTTTTGTGTAACATAAGAGCATAGGTTAGAAATCGATACAACTGCTATAGGTCGGTGTTCACTAGGGAAATCGTTCCGCCGAGTCAATTGAAGTGTATGCTTCGTGGATAAGAAAATTATAGCGCTCGCTTTCTATTGCCGCACGGATTTGTTACTGGCATAGGGTGAGGGATCGGTCCTAACGGGCGATTTGTGATGAGTGTATAACTTATCATTACTGATTGACAATAAAAATTGAAACCATCTGCTTTGGGGAATGGAGGCGCGATAAAAATGTCCACAGAATCGTCGTTTGAAGGTGTTTTTTGGTTTTTTAAAACAGCATTACAATTTATGATTTTTATTTAACATTGATAGGGGAACAATAATTAAATTATTGGTTCAACCGGGGTAGCATTTGTTTAGTAGGAAATCGAATTGGATGAGAAATTTCAAACAGAAGTCCCATTAGTTACAGCAGCTCCAACAGCAGTAGATATACAGTTTGCTTACATAAAAACCAAATTTTTTATGGATATTGATCATTGAGAACTACAGCTTTTCCCACTTTTTGACAATGGATCAAAATATGGACTTGGGATTTAAACGTGCTTTTCCGAGCAATTTCATGACTTTATTTGCTGAGCCTTTAAGCTCTAAGGACATATTTATCCTCGACTAAATTCAGTTACATAAGTTTAGAACACTTTAACTTATTAGAAGCAAAAGATTAGACTCAGTCGTGCTTCCTTTCAAATGAAGTAGCCCTTTCGGCGCATAGAATAGAATAATTTATTTATTATCAAGTATGACGGCATGTTGCCGTATTGTACCGAAGAGAATAATCTAGAACAATATATTGTCGAGGTGGAGTTATGATTGTAATATTTTGGTTAACACCACTTAATACGTTTTAAAACGACGAATTATATTTGCTTAGATCCTGCTGCTTTTCAGCTCCTGATGGCGTCTGTCTTGACAGCATCATTCTCTACCCCAGCTGTCAATTGGCAGTGTTGTCAGAAACCTATCTTATAATGATTTCTCAATACCCTTTGGATATAAAAATATTTTTATTTAATCCTTAACTGGATCTAAGTCCAGTGCGCTTAGCTTCTAACCTGTCCGATTCACTGAACGTCTAAACTGAAACTGAAACTGTCTTTTTCCTGATCGGTCCCTGATTTGTTTGTATGGACTGTTTTGGGAACGTCAGAGTGCAGCAGGTTCTGGCATGTCTGCGCGTGGCCGGTGTTGTCTTTCGTCTGCCCAAGCCCAATGCGCTTGCAAATGTTGCTGGTGCCATCTGAATTGTGTTGCTTTCTTTGCTGATGTCGTCTGGATGGTATTGTGTTGCAACTGATGACCAACAGGACAGTCTTAGATCAGTGAAATACTAGTCAGTAATAGTTCGACACCGCAGGACCGGATTCAGAATGCCGTCCTAACTGTTTCACTGTACGCAGGATTTACTATTGAACTTTTCGTGTATTAAGTCAAGAGAGTTACAAATGGCTAACCAAGGCCTCTCGAAGTTGTGCAGCCACAATTCATGCTTCAAACACGATAACTGGGATTTGAACTTCCATTTCGAAATCTTCTAGCGGCATCGCACATTGCAACCATGTTAGTAGCGTACTTTTATATCTCATTCCTTGACATCGTATACAAGAAAATAGTTCAATAATTATGTTTTCATCGTTCGAAATCCTCCATTAAATCTTTACATACCTAGTACTAAAAATTATTTCCCTGCTCTTTTGCTTTCCAGGTGTAACCCAGGCGGATGTTGGAAAAGCCCTAGCAAACCTTAAGTTACCAGGCGTCGGTGCACTATCGCAGAGCACGATCTGCCGTTTCGAGAGCTTAACCCTGTCCCACAACAACATGATAGCACTGAAACCGATCCTACAGGCGTGGCTGGAGGAGGCCGAAGCCCAGGCCAAGAACAAACGAAGAGACCCGGATGCACCGAGCGTGCTTCCGGCGGGAGAGAAAAAAAGGTAGCGCCGGTTTCTGATTCCAAATCCTTTGCTTTGGTTTTACGTTTGTTGTGTACGTTTTGACCGCTTGTTTTCTGCATTTGGATTATTCAGTTCAATTTGTTTTTTTTCTTATCTTGTTTCTCTTTTAATTTCAGTTCTAGTTCTGATGTGATTGTTTTGTTTTTGTTTTTTATAGCCGTTTGGAGTTCGTTTTGCATTTTCATTTAGTCGACTCGCACCTAACCGCACCCTCCTAGAGTGATCTGTTTCATGCTTCCACCCTTTTCCGACACCATGCACATTTTTCTTTCGAGCGCCGTTGTTTTAATAAAAGTAATCTATATCGAGTCTTTTTTCAAGAAAAAGGACTTCCATTGCTGCACCGGAAAAGCGTTCCCTCGAAGCATACTTTGCCGTCCAACCGAGACCCTCGGGCGAGAAGATCGCAGCAATAGCGGAGAAGCTGGACTTGAAGAAAAATGTCGTCCGCGTCTGGTTCTGCAACCAGCGCCAGAAACAGAAGCGCATGAAGTTTGCGGCCCAACACTGACCTTCGCAGGAGGCACCGCACGAGTTAGGGAATAGTGTGACTTTTACTAGTGGTAGCAATGTAGCTGGTTTTGGATATTAGTCTACTTATAGAGCGTTAGGGAGCACACACATACACATACACAAACACATATATATATATAAGTCCGGCACTGCTCCCGGACCGAAGCAATACGGGCCTGAAGAAATGATTACAAAGCGGGAGGTGCGAGCAGAGACGGCAAATTACGAGACACATAACATAGAACGGGAACCAATTGAAGAATAGCAGATAACTCTAGGATTGTTGTACATATGGAAATATTGCATTTAAGATAGGCATCAATCAACCGCAGTAGTAGCAATAAACGTCGCCGCCGTCGCAGCAGCAGCAGCAGCAACAGAAACAAGTGAGGAAGCGAGGTGCAAAGTAAAAATGCAATTGCAGTGAATTAGTGCGTTTAATTTTCGACTCCTTCAGGATTGTGATTTTCCCCTTTAAGTTGACGTAGATCTAAGCCTTCACCTTACGATACAAGTAAAACAAAAATGCAGCAGCACATCGGCAGACAGGCCACAGGATCGTAGAGCAACAACAGTGTAGTGCCCGTGCAGAGTGGTCACTGCTAAACCCACCTCTTGGTAATAGTGTGGGGATTAGGTTTTTGGCTTCTTGAGCCAACAAACACGGAAAGTGCAATATATATAAATATGGCGGATAGCAAAGTCTTAAGTAATGCGAGATAGTAGAATATTTGCTGAACAGAAAAGCACAGAAAATGGAATCCATAAAAAAATGGAAACAACAACATCGTTGGACATATGGAGGAAATGCAATTGAGCTTTAAAGATTTTAAAGTTCTAATTGAAAAAAAAAATCTTTCAACAAACAGAAGAGCAAAAAGCGAACAGAGCAAAACACAGCAGCACACAAGAGATGGATTGATTCTCTTGCCAAAATCAAGAACCACGAGGACACGGAAAAGCAAACGCAGTTACAGTGATTTTAGTTGAAATCTTTTCATTTGTAATTTGTGTGGTAGCGAAGTTGTACATAATAAAAAGAAAAACGTAACACAAAAAATAACGAACAAAAAAAAAACAATAAAATTGGAAACTGTAATTTTTATATACAAAAAAAACATTAGAGAAGAACACAAAGGCAGAAATAAATCTGATAATAAATCATTCAACATAGAACGAGTGCTTTGAATGAAACTGGGCGGTTGATGAGCACAGCTCATTTTTAACGAGATTCGAAATTTGGCGACATTACAGGCTTGAATGTTCAGTACGATTTACTTTGGTTTGCTCTCTCATTTGTGGTTTCTTCTGCGAAGCGTAACTATTTTGAACTAATGCATAATACACAAGCTTAATGACTTAAGTTCAAATATTTCTATTGCTTCTGGACTGTATTCTGGAATTGTGAATAAAAAGATTCTTCCTTCTTCGCCTTACATCCCCGAGAAGACTTCGTCTGAAATTTCGAAGTTCTTTTGCTTGGCCGCAACTAGATAATAGGAAAATTATTATTTTTGGTAGCATTTGAAGAATAAATTTCAGATTCAGATGAGTTTGGAACGAAATTTTTGAGTATTTATTAGTTTACTGAGTTGCTCTTAATGGTTTTTTACGTCTTTACTTTTTGGCTTACCTTCTATGTATAAGTCACGCCGGCCATCGAATGGCTTACTAGACTTACTGATACTACTAAGTAGTTGGGAAAGTCAGTCGTCACTACGGGCAGTGACGGATCAAGTTCTTTCGAGGTCCTAAGCGTCATGGATGTTGGCGCCCCATATCACATCCAAATCAAAAATGCTGACCGATGAGAAGGGGTCTTTTTCCTTTCGATCCGCTACTGCTACGGGGGTACCCTCTGGATGGGATTTGAACCCCGTTTCTGTCGAGTGAAAACCGGCACCGCTGTCTCCTCACTACCGAGTTATGTTATGCCGGGCGTTATGTATTTAAAATGATTATTTATTTCCCTTTGCATGATAGAAAAAATGGCTCTCTTATCTTACGCTGTCTTTTTTAATAGTACATAAAATAAGCGAGTAGATTTAGTATCTCGGAGACCTAAGCGGAATAGAAGTTGAGGATCCCTAGCACATTTAACCTGCAGACCGAAGAGGAAAGAATATTAGTACATTTGGGGCCTCACCAACACGAGGCATCCCTCGGTCGCTAACTCTGCCTACCATTAAACCCGCCACTGCACCTCACTCAGACCGAAAGTGTTAATTTCTATGTTTGATTTCCATGATCCATGGTTGATGTAACGAGGTTGTAAGCTACGAACATTTTGCACATGTGATGTTTATCTGTTGTTGAGTTTCGATAAGTTAAACATCAAATTCGCTGCATATGAACTAAAAAAACGGAAAAGAACGTACAATTCATCAATGAAACGTACTATTCCCTTTTCCAATCATTACACAAAGCACATCACAGTTGTAAAATAACGCGAACACGTTTTCAAATTTCAACTTTTTATTTAGATCACTTTATTGCAAGGTCCTGTCATGGATGACACAAACCGTGATCTAAAATGAATTGACATTTTGTGGATGACAATGAAAGCAATCTAAAAAATATATATGAAAATATCCACAAATTGTGATACATTTTCAATCAAATACCGGAAAACTCCGTAACGAAAAATATGCTTGAAAGTGTTTTTTCACTGTAAGGAGTAATCAGAAAAGCTGTTGTTAACAGAAAAAACAAAACAAACTCCAAATCATTTGACATGTTTACACAGTGCATTTGACAGTCAGCTAGTGGCCAATGATGCAACCTGCTAGTTTTGCAGGAAAATTCATATCCAAGTGGAACAAGAAGGAAAGTGCTTACAGCAGCAGCACCAAGAGCAGAAGAAAGGACACGGGCAATTCATCAATCAAAAGTACACTAATTACGTTAACTATCTCGTGCACGGACGGAGCACCGAATGGTCACACACACACAAACGCTGCAAAATGTTTCGTACGAAGCTGGAACTGTTTGCATTAATCGGTGCATCCGTGCTCACCTGCCACTGCCCGTATTGCAGCTGTCAGTGAGAGTGTCCACCCCCTCCCGTCCCCCACCCATCCGTGATATTAAGTAATCAAATAACATTTGACGTATCCAAAGTATGTGCCGATGGGACGAAAATGTATTTTATTCCGCAAAAACATTTGTTTATGATCGATCGGCAATGGTGAAATAAGTGGTATCGCGCGTTCGCGGTTGTGTGCTTCGTTTTACGTGCCGTAAGTGTGGTTGTGTACGACGACGGAGACGAGAACGACGACGACATTCACGATAGCAGGCTAGTCGCGCGGCTCGAAAGATGGCTGTGCAATTAGACACCAGCGGAAAGGATGATTTGAAAACGCAATTTGCCACCCGCGAAGGAGAGTACAGATTAATGACACTGTCGGAATATTCACGGCCCAACCGTGTCGGGTATCAGAACAATCAGAGCAGTCCCCAGGTGCGCGTGTCGATCGTGTCATTGCCATCGCCGCCACCACCCCCACCCATCGGCGGTGGTGGCGGAAGTGGTGGTGGTAGTGGTCAGCTGGCCGGGACGAGTAGCACCAACAGCAGTAGCAACAGCAATAATATTACCCTGCCGAAGCAGCAATCCTTTTCGAACGGCCTGGAACATCAGACCGCGTCCGGATTCAGCACACCGGTTGGGGGCGATCGGATATGTTTCAATTACGGCAAGGAGCTGTACGTCTATTCGTACCGGGGAGCTAAAAAGGTAACGTATAGGTGTATAGTTATGTGTGCGTTTGTGCAACGTGAGTGGGAGGGGGGATACTTGGATTTGGAATCCGATTGCTGGTGGATGTGCCTAGAGAAAAGATGGTTCTAATAGTGAAAAATGAGCATGCTATGAAAAATGTGACTAAAAATGTTAAAGCCAGCAAAATATAACAAAACAATACAATCACATGCAGCAGCTCACGCCTTTGTTTGCTAATTTTGCACATGCCACGAGGAAAAGCACGTATCGTGATGAGCATTCAGCTAGGGGTGTATCCCCGTGAGAAAGCGCAACCCTGCCTTCTTCCAGTCGTAGACTACTTTGTTGCTATTGCTGTCCGCTCTTATCAAAATTGTAAGATATGGATGACATAATGCACATTTTGCAACAGGGATAGATCGTAGGCATCGATCTTAGAACCGAAGAACAGTTTCCCCGGGGAACGTTTTACTTTATTGTGGCGTGTTCTTGAAAGGCCACTCTTTTTTAAATGAATAGAGTATTATAAAGAATAATTAAAATACCTTTTTCATTTTTCAGGCAACGGACCTCAACAAGCCTATCGATAAAAAGCTCTACAAAGGAACCTCGCCTAGTTGCCATGACTTCAATGCAACGGCGGCAACGTGTGAGGGCGCCCCACTACTGGTCGGTTTCAGTACCGGACAAATACAGCTGGTCCATCCGGGCCGCCGGGAACAGGGCAAACTATTCAACGAAGAGGTAACACACGCCCAACCCGGAAGCACTTGTGGTCACGTATGCAATCTCATTCCGGTTCCATGTTTCTCTTTCCAGAGGAATATCGACAAAACTAAAGTTACCTGCCTAAAGTGGATACCGGGATCTCAGAATCAGTTTTTGGTTTCGCACGCAAGTGGCTGTATATATCTGTATAACGACGAACTTCCCTGTACGCCGGCCACCCCCAACTACCAACCGTGCAAAGCCGGCGACGGATTCGTTGTGCTGGCCAGCAAATCGAAGGCAACGAAAAACCCGCTTTACAAATGGTGCTTCGGTCAGCATGAGAATGCGAGCATTAACGAGTTTTGCTTCTCGCCGTGCGGTCAACATCTGGCGGTCGTTTCGCAGGACGGCTTTTTGCGCATCTTCCACTACGAGCACATGGAGCTGGTCGGTATCGCGCGCTCCTACTTCGGTGGCTTTCTGTGCGTTTGCTGGAGCCCGGACGGGAAGTATGTGGTGGTCGGCGGGGAGGACGATCTGGTGACGGTCTTTTCGTTGCACGAGCAGCGCGTAGTTGCACGTGGCCAGGGACATCGGTCGTGGGTGTCGGTGGTAGCGTTCGATCCGTACACCACCTCGTACAGCAGCGCACTCGGGGAGGGAGACGAACTGTCCGATGAGGAAGTGTCGCTCAGTGAGCAACAACGCAATCATCATCACCATCATCATCCAGGCAGCAACTATTGCCATCCGGACGGTACGGGTGTCGCGGCAGCGAAGCAGCCGGGACCGGCGCAGTGCGACAAACTGTCCACACAGAATCGATTGGCCACCTGCTACCGGCTGGGTTCGGTTAGCCAAGATACTCAGATATGTCTGTGGGACATAACGGAGGATGTGTTGCGGCAATCGTTCGGTCGCGTCGTGAAATCGGCAAACCATACGGGAAAAAAGTAAGTGTAAACGGACGGTACACTAGTGATGGGAAGTCCCCGGAGGGGATTGATGAATCCACTCCGATTCCGACGGATAAAAACTGGAGTGTACTCGGAAAAAAATTCCGTAATCCATATTGACAAAATCTGCCAACTAATAAGAGGAAAATCCCTTATTATTGGTTATTAAGGCAATTTCGCCAATAGGGATAAGGAATTTATTCCAGATTGATCCGGAATAATCCGACTGCGGGAAAAATGACGATTAACCCATCACTACCGTTACACCCACCCTTTTTATCAACCGACGTTATCAACACTAAGCGGTATTTATTGTTTCATGTGTCCGCGTTTTTTTTTTCTTTTCTTTCTTCACCACCCCACAGGGAAGTGATGGTAAACGGGCTATCGAATGGGGATAGCGAGTGTGCGGCCGGAAAGTTGGATAAGTGTGGTGGCCCCACCAAAGGCAACAAACCGTCAGACGATGTAGTTGATAATGCTAGCTTTAAACAACAGATAATCCCCCCTACATTAGGCGCAATTGGTAATAATAGTTTGTATAGCGGCAGCATCAAACCCACTAGCACTAGTAGCACTTACGCTAATATGAATTGTGATGATAAAGCTAATAGCGACAGTAGCAGTGATAAGGAATCGGTCGATAGTAAAACTGTAAAGCGATCTGGAGCCGGGAGTGTTGGCGATGCAGACACTACTGCAGTCAACACGACGACCGCCAGCAGCACCGGTGGTAGTATTGGAAAATCGGCCTCCGGTGGTGGAAAAAAGTCGAAAGGAGGAAGTAGCGACAGTGGAGGTGGCACGCAGCAGCATTCCAGCAGCACGTTCAACTCGATAACGCAACGCTTGACGAGTCTTAGCTTCGGCAGCGGAGGCAGCGGTACGAGCAGTACCAGCAGTGGCAGCGGTAGTAGCTGTGATAAGAATGACAAGTCGGCCAGCAAGTCGTCGACGGCCGGCGGTAGTAACAGCAAGCGCAGCATCATAGCGCTCGGTGGCAAAAGTTTTAGCAGCAATAGCAATAGTCTTAACAACAATCATCATCATCATGCTGCGCTAAACAGTAGCATAATGGGCAACAATAATCCGGTGTCCGGATCACCATCGGGAGTGACCGGTATGTCTAGCACGTTCACCTCCATCATGACGTCCTCACTGACGAAGGGCAAGGGATCGAGTGGTGGTGCTGGTGGCGGCGGTGGTGTGATCGGTTCCGGAGGTTTTGCCCCCTGCGGACGAATCGTTTCGTCGTACGATCCGATGAAGCTGATCGGGACGCCGGCATGTCCGCGCTTCGACGACTGTCCAGTATTAGAGCCGCTGATTTGTAAAAAGATTGCGCACGAACGGCTGACGGCGCTCATCTTCCGCGAGGACTGCTTTCTGACCGCGTGCCAGGATGGGTTCGTGTACACGTGGGCGCGACCGGGCTTTGTTGTAAGTAACTCTTCGTCTGCCACCATCTTGCGAGCGGTGCGACCGGGCGAATTTTAAACCTTCCTGCATCCGCATCGTCGCCCGCTCGTTTGATGTGCGACGGACTGGTTTTCGTCTGAACAGTGTTGCTTATTTTATTTTCTATTTGTTTCATTTCATCCCTGTTCATCGCGCCATTTCCACATCAACAACCTCGACAACATCATCCAAAACTACACGAACGAACGAAACGCGGAAAACGACCACAAACACACACACACACACACACACACACACACACACACACACACACACACACACACACACACACACACACACACACACACATCTCCCATCATCATCTACTTTGCTCATTCCATTTCCGGTCGACGGCGGCGGCGGTAGAATATTCCACAGCATTTATCTTCAACACCTTCGGCACCACCAGGGGGAACGGTAGTGTAAATATTTTAAGTTAATATTGAATGTTCACAACAGAGAAAAAAAAAACCTCCCTGCGCTCTCCTCCTTCTAGCCATCCCAAAAAACATGCAAGACAAACAAAAAGTAAGGCAAACACAGTCCTATTACATGTTCTTTATGTTGCGGAATAAAAAAAAGAGACACATTTTACTATCCGTACCAGTAAGTAAAGAATAAGTACGTAACCTATCAAATGGATCTATGTTTTTCTTTCCTTTTTGTTGTCAATTAGGTTTTTGTAAAAGCAGGTTTACTTCATCCGGGCGAACAGTCCTGTAGTGAAGTCTGACATCCAACTACGTGGTATATCAGCAAGTATAGTGAGTCATTCGATGGCCGGCGTGATCTAGAAGGTCGTTAAGCCAAGAAGAAATGAGATGAAAAAATATTTTTCGATGAATTTGTGGTCTTCTCTAAGGAAGAGGAATGTCCTTGATCAACGATATAGTTGGGTAGAGCCTGTAATAATCTAAGTTAGCGTCCTACCCTAGACAGTTTAGATTAGACCGTCAACTCCTGCCCAGACAGACACTGTGACGCCTTTATTTTTTCTTAAAGTAGGTTCAAAGCCACCTACCAGGTTTGTTCCATTTCTTGTTGAAAGTAAACTAGTTTCGCTCCTTAGCGAAAAGAAATTAAACTTTCCCACCACTGCCAGGTAGGTATGGTTCGTCCAATAGTGGACAAAGCAAAATGTAAAAGAAAAAATCCTCTGCTTTTAATACTTGGTACACCTTTTATACGGAACGCGCCGCTGGATATTATTATACTTTGTAAATTGTTCATAACAAATTAAGAAAAAAACCCTGTTTCGTTCGATCACTTTCATCCATGAGTGTTGGCGCCTTTCATGACCCGTTTTAATCGATTGTTTTGTAATCGTCGTAGCGCTTCCTGGCGCTTCTTTTCGATCAGTGCCTTCAGCTCTTCCTGTGACATTGTCGTTTCCCGCGTACCTGTAAATTCAAGCATAACCGGCAATTTGAAGCTAGTAATAGCAAATGTAGTAAAATGTTGTGGACGTTAGTATGTGTTACCTTCACTAGAGGAAGATGTTGAACATTTTGTGTCCCTTTTATCTGCAATTGGACCTGGTAATTGGGAATGATGGCTTGAAGTAACGGTTTCCGTGCGACTCACGGTTGTTGGACGCACGTTACTATTTGAAGACGATTCCTGCGAACTATCGCTCAGTTTTTCTTCAACCATCAGCGATGCCTGCACCAGAAACCCATCCATATCTGAATCGTTCATCTCAATCGGAAGTGCAGCGAGGGGTACGTTTACTTTTGACCTCGGAGCGAATGGTTGTATTTTTTGTTGCGGCGGAGACGACGCCGCTGGGCGTGGTGGTGGAGATGTAGGTTGGTTCAGCTTTTCTTCTATCGTCTGGCTAGCTTCGATCAGCAAATTATCCAGCTTGGAATCGTCCAACTCAGCAGCGGTTGTGTTGGAGGCACTCTTTTTAACCGGAGTTCCAATAGCGTGCTCTTGGAAGATATCATCATCACTGTCCTCACTTTTAGTGGTTGCTATGCTTTGCTTTGTATCGCTATCAACGAAAAACTCCTCGCCGAAATAAGATTCTTCCGGATCTGGAACTGGATCAGTTATGGGTGCATTCAGCTGTTCCTCCACGACGTTTTCCTTCTCCATCAGAAGATTCAACTTCGAGATGAACTTGTTAAATCCGGTTGCTTTTTTCACCGGTGCCGTATCCGGTATATCCGAATACTTTGGCCTGAGTGGAAGTTTGTTCTGGTGGTGGTGATGGCCGTTGCCGGGTGCAGCAGCAATTTTTAATCGCTGCTGCTCGCGAAGACGCTGCGGGCTGTTCCATTCCCACGACACACCGTTTATGGCGTGAAAGGAAGTGTCCTGTGTGAGCGAAATCAGGGGCGAATAGTCACTTCCCTGTGATGGCGACACTTCATAACTATCATCATGCCTTTGCACGTCCGGACTTGCCTTGCCCTTGGCTGAGCGTGCGGAAGTGCGTCGTGCCATCGGTGTTTTTGCTACCAGAGGAAACACAGAAACGGGTAAAACGATGAAAGTAAGAAATGATGTTTGCGCGGCAAGAAATAACGACGTTCTTACCATCTTTATCCTTGTGAAGGTCCTTCGATAGACTCAGTCTATTTTTACGGTTGCTCATTGCTCTGAATTTGATAAACGAATGTAGAAAAACACAATACTTTCCAGCTTTTGCTAATTGTTTTTAATATCCCGCCGGTATACACAGTTTAGGTTTTAAACGTACAGTCGATTACTTGAATGGAGGTTGAAAGAGGACGTAGCGGAGCGGATTGTATCGTTCTTGAGTAGGAATGGGTTTAAAAGTTGTAAAATATTGAAAAACGTCTCAATTTCGTATTTTTTCTGGTAAAAGTTAATGCTATAATTAATAAAAGACGAATTATGTTGAAAAACATAAAGGTTTAATTCCTAGTCGACAATATAGGAATAGTGAAAATTCATGTGAAAAATTGATGAAGAAAGCCATACTGGTATGAGCAAACTTGTACCTCAAATAAAAGGTTTAAACAATCGTAAAATCCAAAAATTGGTAATTTTACAGGGCATCGAGAGATGCCCTGTGCAGCTGTCTCGCACTCGAATCTCGCCCAGTGTAAATAATTTTCAGTACAGCTCGCATGACAGAACTTTATTATGACATACGTCAGCCAGCAAGTTAAAAACTGGCAAGTTGGCTTTTGGTTGGTTGTGGGCAAATCGTCGTTTTATCGTGGGAATTGTGCATTTTCCATCATGAATTTTAACGCCCAAGCTGGTCCCGATGGTCGTGGTAGGTCGCGGAATCCCAAAACCCACCGCTTTAACAAACGTTTCACTCGACAAACATGTTCTCCCTTGCAGCACACCGCTCCGTGTCGAAGAAACCAAAACGAGTCAGTGATGTGAATGCTATTGGTTCTACCATTCCGTACCAACAGATGACATCACAAATCCCGACGAACCAGTACATGACCAATGATCCTAACAATCGTAAGTGAAAACGGCTAATAATGGGAAGGATGAATGTGCAACAAAACTCTCTCTTCCCTTGTAGTGTACGGACAGCAGCAATATGTACCACCACAACAGCAACAACATTACCCGATGGACCAGCAGCAAAATTACTACATCCCTCAGCCACAACCCAACCCAGGCAATGTGCCCCGGCAAACGGTCCAGCCGGCACCGGTTCCGCCCGGCATGGCCGGTGGTCAATTTACAATGTTTCAGCAACCGATCGTGCAGGACATGGCAATGCAGTACGGGCAGAAACTGGCCGACCAGGGCAAGGAGATTGTGCACAGCCATATCGAGAAGTACTTGCCAATGTCCAAGCTGAAGTATTACTTCTCCGTGGACAATAGTTACGTGGTGAACAAGCTGAAAATAATTTTCTTTCCGTTCATGCAAAAGGTACGGGAAAATGTGTTGTGTGTCCCAACAATGAACCTTAAGTAATTGTTTATGTTTCTTGATTTAGGATTGGGGCATGAAGTATGATCACGATAATCCGGTACAACCTCGGTACGACATTAACGCTCCGGATTTGTATATTCCTTCCATGAGCTACATCACGTACGTGGTACTAGCGGGCATTGCACTGGGTAAGCATGCTTTCCATCATCCGGCAACTTTCTAGCAACGTTTTCCCCTAACACACTGCACCTACACATTTATACAGGCATGCAGCAACGATTCTCATCGGAACAGCTGGGCATACAAGCGTCGAGCGCGTTGGCATACAGCATTTTTGAAATTGTTATCTACACACTGACGCTGTACATTGGGAACGTATCAACGTCGGTGAGCACGTTGGATTTGCTCGCCCTGACCGGTTACAAATATGCGGCGATCGTGGTAACCGTCGCCGGTACGATACTGCTGAAACGGATGGGGTACTATTTGGCGCTGCTTTATTCCTCCGCAATGTTGTCATTGTTTCTGGTAAGTACTATACGAGTGTATAAGAATCAGGTTCGTCGAGATATTGATTTGTTGAGGTATATTGTTGATTTAATCTGTGAGGTATAGAATTGCTTAGATGTTGTGTTTGGATTGCTCCGCAGGATTGTGGAATCACACATTTTCCATCCTAGTATCCATACCTCAGGGAATTGTTCAGGTTGCCTAGATATGTAAAGCAGGGTACAATCTCATCTTATGCGATTTAAGTATCATCTGGTAACTTTGATGAAAGGAAATTGTAAACCATGTCATCTAGCTTAGGCTACCATTTCATCTCAAGAGTTTACTAAAATCATTGGTGCTTTTACATTATCAACAGAAAAACCCCTGTAACGTACCTGAACAAGCCAATATCTCGGCAAACTTGTTCGTTATATTCTCAAAAACCTTGTATTTCTTCGATATAATATACTGCTATAATTATCCTAACATTCACTGTGTGACCTCCATAGCTGCGCACTATGAAGGCAAAGGTACTATCCGGCCAGGACCAAGCGCAAAGCGCCGTCGGATACGACCCGTACGGTGGACAGCAGCAAATCGATCACAGTGCAGGACGCAAGCGTAAGCTCTACTTTCTGTTTCTCTTGACTGGGCTACAGCCACTGCTGACGTTCTGGCTAACCGTGCATCTGATAGTGAACGAAACTACTGTACCGAGTGGGTAAATGTGGAGCTGCTGTGTAAAGCTTACCATTCTCATGATGAAACAGCTCGGTAATTACTGTTGAAACTCTATAAATGGAAATAAAATCGTAAGTCAATTTGGTTTTTTTTAACGTTCACTCGCCAGTGGCTAGCTCACTTGGTTACCCGTGCCTTTTGTGCGTAATTGTGTTAAATGTTGGAAGAAAAATTCAATTTTAGTTTATTTTACTTATAATCAAAACAATACTTATGTATTTAGTCATTTTACTATATTCAATTCGATGAATTTGTATTCCTTATAAAATACAAACCCAACCACAAGCAAAATATTATTGTACGTAATTGTAATAAATTGTAGAAAATAGGGGTGCTTCGATGGTGGAGCCGCCAGCCTTTTAAACGGGCTCAAATCTCATCCAGACTGCTCCCCCGTAGTTAGGACTGACTAACCAACTACGTGGTATCCAACAAGTCTAGCGTAAGCAATTTAATGACCTGCGTGACTTAGTAGGTCGTAAAGCCAAGAAGAAGAAGTATAAAATGTGCGTTGCAAATCGCAGAATCGTTCCCAAGTTGCAGATTCATCTATCTTGAAGTAATGGCATTTGAAATATGGCAAACATGTAGGATTAATGCTTTAAAGACATCAGGTCCTTCAAGCTTTATGGCCGACCGATCTCCGACGATCTCTGCCCTGCCTGCTCTGGCTTTTATCGCCAGTCCATCTTCAACGTGCTGTGTCCCTATTGTTTTTTGCTATTCTTCACCCATACGTGTCTTGAAAATCGCCTTTGTCAAGTAATGAAAAGCTCAGCTGTAATAAATGTATCCCTACCGAAAAAGAGAGAGTGCCCATAAATCACAACCGCAACCTGCAAAGGCCATTCTGAACCCAAAAACGAAAAAAAACCCTTATGCCTTGACAGCGAGATAGCACCGATGGGGACCTACTACCATCAACCCTCTTCCCTACCGGAAGTCGGAACGGACGAGTCCTAGCAATTGCCGGCCAGTAACAGGTATTGCCTCCATACGGAAATTGGAATTCGGCACTCGGTGGTGGTTGCGCGTGCGCCACCAGGCGCAAAACTTTTCTCCATGAATTACAAGAGCAGACGAGAGGAGGGGAGAAAAAAAAGGTCCATTACACGTCGATTCATAACGACGTTTCAGTCAGCGTTTCGGGTGGTTGCTGGTCGAGTTGAAACTTCAGAGCAATCCAAAAAGCTTGCGTTCGCCATAGACAACGGTAGTTGTTTGGCCCCGCGGGAAACAGCCGTGGTTTTTGGTTGCGTGGCGCGCGCGTGACTGTGTGTGTTTGATAATCTGGTGGAATTGGAGAAAATACGGTTGGGAACGGTAATTTTCCCAAGAAGTATTCTGAGTGTGCAATAGTAAAAAAAAAGTTTGGGCCTTTACATTAAAATGGCGTAAAACGCAGGAAGTAGTGACGCACATCGGACGCCATCCGGCCGCAACGGAGGTAACAGCTGCCAGTATGGGAAACAATTTGGTACAATCGATAAAACTTGCGGCCAACCAGCACTAGAGGTGTAGCAGTAGTAGTGGTAGTGTGATTTGTGTGTGTGTATGTGTGTTTGGTGTGCTGTAAAGAAGGCCCCCCAACAATATAAGCTCATGCCACAATAGAAGGAGACCGAACAAAGAACCAATATCCGAAACACAACAATACCACCCGTCGGACACAGGAAAGGAAACATATTTAAAGGCAGAAGGCATTCGCAAGCAGCCACCAACCATCATGTCCACCAAGTTCGTCTGCCTGGTCGTGGTGGTGGCCCTGTTTGGTGGCATTTGCTGCACGGGGAGTACGCTCGTCCACCGGGGTCAGCCGGGCGATGTGTTCACCAGTTCCTTTCTGGTGCGCTTCAAACGCAGCCTGGACAAGCAGCTGGTGCACGAAATAGCGACTCGTAATGGATTCCAAAATTTGGGCGAGGTAAGAAAAAGCAGCTGTTCAAAGAAGATCCAGAGAGCAAACATCCGGACTGTGTTCTCTCGGGTTATCCGTCATCGGGGAGTTTGTGAATTCAGGCACAACCTCAACCAGCAATAGTACTTTTATCACGTAAAACGTAGTTCAGTTTTACATCAACATATGGCCGAACGCGAGGAAACACCGTGCGAGAAGTGGCTCTCTGTGCGTGTGTGATGATTGTGGCATTTTGCTTTCAGCTTCCTGGCAGCAATGGAAAGGAGTTCCACTTCAAGCATACCACTCTGCCGCTAGTACGGACCAGGCGCAGCATCTCCCATACGCGAGTCCTTAAAAAGGAACCTCTGGTAAGTGTGTGTTTGTGTGTATGGATGAGGTAACAAGAGAGGACCACATGCAATGTTACGGGGAACAAAAATGGCGACAGAGTTGGGGGGGAATGATGGGTGTTGGAGGGTCGCAACGCAGCCGCAAAGTTCGGCTCGTGTATATTTATGTTGTTTTCCATTATCGTCCCCATTTCCGTTGCCCATTACCCCCATTGCACCGTTTGGTTGAATTTTCCACCTACCAACCCCCCAAGTTGCCTTGACGGGAGGATTTTTTTTCCGTTGTGTTGTGTTGCTTTCCCACGTACCCATTTACGTCACAACGTCGCATGCTGTCGGTCGGGCTTCTCCGTATGTTTTGTTATGTCCTTCGAGATGAACGTCAAGTAGGCGATGGTGGGATGGTTGCAAAGCGCGAGCTATCCCTCTTTAAGGTTTGCCGGAAAATATGCGAAACTTTCCTCTTCTTTAACTTATTTCTTTTTTTCGTGACTGTTCTTGTTGGTGTCTCTACTATTACATTACAACAGCTGTAATGGGCACGGTATTCCTGGTAATAATGATTGTGCAATGCCAAGAGCGATGAACTTGTGGTAAACTTGATGCGGATGCTATTTTGATCCCTTCAAGCATAGCTTGGGGACAAGAGCAAATTGAATTCATTTAGAAAAATTACGGAGATCACCAATGGAAGGAGGCCCCAAGGCCTTTCGAGGTTGCAGTGTCAAAAGAAGAGAAAATATTTTCAATACTTAGTATGGAAAGGTGGAAGGTTCACATCACATTACTTATTATCTTGCAACAACCCGTTACATATAGTAATCCCATGCAAAACAGAGCTCTTGGCACATGTCTTCAGTACCGACAACGTGCACTTTTCCCCCGGCAATAATTTGCACACTAAGCGTAGGTTTGGCAAACACGACACGACACACACTCTGCTGAGGAGCGCAAAACGACTGCGAAAAAAATAATGCAGAAACCTGATCCTGACCACCCCTCCCCGTCGTGTCCTTGCCATCGATGAAACGTGATTCCAATCACTATTTCACTGTTCGTACAGAGCAACATCTCATACACATCCCTGGGCCCCCTAGCCTAAATAGAGCTTTGGATACCGTATTGATAACTCTGCTTACCCCGATGGATAGAAAACGTGTGTAAATGCTATTTCGAGCCTTTGGGAGCCACGCGAAGTTACTTCCTTCTTTTTCGATTTTCCGTTTGCCCGCGAGTCGATTGACGTACGTTAGTGAACGTTTCCAGGAGAGATGCTTTGCCTGTAGTAAAGGGGAAGAAACGTTAATTAGACTACTAGATGACGATGAGCAAGTCGTGGCAGGCTAAAGCTCAAACGTGTGACATCCTGATGTGTATTTTTGGCACACGGGGGAAATTGCAGGCTAACGATAACACTAATCACCAGCCGATCGATATGCAGATAAGTTCGTCCACTAATCCGTAAGCCTTACGAAGGCTTACGGGCAAGTGCGTGGTGTGGCTTGATAGCATTATCTTTTTAATTATCAAGTTTGTTCCTCGGGGTAGAATAGAAGCTAATAGTAGATTGGACTTTTCGTAGTCGTAATATGAAATATGGCAAAACCAAGAGCCGTAAATGAAGTCACTCACACACCACTGTATATAGGATATGTAGAAAAAAAAACTTTAATATATAAATTCAATCACACACACAAAGCGTCATAAAGCACGGGTGGGATGTCTTTAAAGCGATCATCTAGCGGTTCATAAAATGGCATCGTAAAAGCATAACCGTTGTGGAGGATTTCTAAAAGGACGATGATGATGGACTGCACAGATTTACCAGAAGAAAACACGTTCGTCGGTCCGGGTGTATGAGGATATGGAAGAACGGCAGTATTGGAATGAGAGTATGGAAGAAATACTTGTGGGCGATTGGAATGACGGGATGGATCAATCAAAGAATTTGCAAACCAAAACATCTTCCTACGGAAGAAGGCATTAAATCGTGGTATGATTTTCCAGAATTTGCAATCGAAAGCCTTTGTGTTCGCACAGTAATTCATACAACCATCCATCAGACTTTTTGTTGCGTCTTTTGTGGCCAGAAAATATTACAGCTTTATCGGTTGATTTAGAAAGTGATATGGCCGAGCCATTAACAGTTGAGTAACTGCAAATGATCATTTGTTTACACTATTAGTTTTATACTTGAACTAAAAAGATGAACTAAATTAGGTCCATTCGGACCACCAGTAATAGCTGCAGTGTTGCAGGACCCTTAAATATAGCAGAAATTAACGAGGACACCAAGGCCCTGCTCAAAAAAAGAATGTCCTGGAATGTTTAGCAATCAATATTAGCGACTAATAGACTTTTGTTACGGGGCGGCCTGCTTTTCTTCACTCGGCAAGACCGAGTTTCCAGTCCCATACGGAGCGTTCTGTAAGCTAGTCTAGTAAGCCATTTGATGGCCGTCATGACCAACAGAAGCTCGGTGAGCCAAGTAGACTATTGTTAGAAAGTAACTGGGTGCCAATATTCGTAAACATGCGTACAATTTAACTTATATTTTTAACCTCCTCTTTGTGTCTTCTCCTAGATACACACGGCCGTACAACAGCCAGGATTTAAGCGCGTGAAGCGTGGCTTCCGTCATGCAGTTCCGTTAAACTACATCCCGGACAAGGCACCCGGGTATGGTGGTGAAAATGTACCGACCGATCCGTACTTTCCGTTTCAATGGTACTTGAAAAATACAGGGCAAAATGGTGGCAAAGCCAAACTTGACTTAAACGTGCTAGCTGCGTGGGACCAAGGCATTACGGGAAAAAACATTACAACCGCCATCATGGACGACGGTAAGTAGCAGCAGCGCTCCTATCCTACTGGATTCAGTTCCCTTTAATGTATGCTTCCTTTCTTTGTAGGCGTTGATTATATGCACGCAGATCTGAAGTTTAATTATGTACGTAATTCCGGCGAACGGTTGCGAAAGTCCTGGGAGGCTAAATTTGTAATGCTTTTGTTTGTTTGGTTTTTCGCAGAACGCTGAAGCTAGTTACGATTTCAGCAGTAACGATCCATTCCCCTATCCTCGATATACGGACGACTGGTTCAATAGGTGCGTGTAGACGTGTTGGGGCAATGGCTTCACGTTCTAGAAATTAACGGATTCCATTGTTTTCAGCCATGGTACGAGATGTGCGGGAGAGGTCGCCGCTGCCCGGGACAATGGGATCTGCGGCGTTGGTGTGGCGTACGATTCGAAAATTGCCGGCATTCGGATGCTGGACCAACCATACATGACCGATCTGATAGAGGCGAACTCGATGGGCCACGAACCGCACAAAATACACATCTACAGTGCATCCTGGGGACCGACGGACGATGGTAAAACGGTAGACGGGCCGCGAAACGCAACGATGCGTGCGATCGTACAAGGAGTGAATGAGGGCCGGAACGGGCTGGGTAATATCTACGTGTGGGCTTCGGGTGATGGCGGTGAGGAGGACGATTGTAACTGTGACGGGTATGCGGCATCCATGTGGACCATCTCAATCAACAGTGCGATCAACGACGGGCAGAATGCACACTATGATGAGAGTTGCAGTTCAACGCTGGCCAGCACATTCAGCAATGGAGCCAAGGATCCAAACACTGGTGTGGTAAGTAAGGAGTTGAAGATGAGTAGGGTTTTCCACCTCTTTAAGCTGCAATGATAATTACAGGCAACCACCGATCTGTACGGAAAATGCACCACAACACACTCGGGAACGAGTGCAGCAGCACCGGAAGCGGCCGGAGTTTTCGCACTTGCACTGGAAGCGAAGTATGTAGCGACTGGTTGGCAGTCGAGGAAAAGGCGCAATTTTGTTAACCACTCTTTTCTCTCGAGCAGTCCATCATTATCTTGGCGCGATATGCAACATCTAACAGTACTGACTTCGAAGCGGAATTCACTGTTTGACGCCAAGAATCGGTTCCACTGGACGATGAACGGCGTTGGGCTGGAGTTTAACCATCTGTTTGGATTCGGCGTCCTGGATGCCGGTGCTATGGTTGCGTTGGCAAAGAAATGGAGAACAGTGCCGCCCCGATATCACTGTGAAGCCGGTGCAATCACACAGATACAGTAAGCTGCTGGATGGATGGAGGGGGAGGAAATGAAAAGTGGTGAAGGTAACCTTTCATGATGTGTTCCTCCTCGTTGTAGCCGGATACCTTCGTCGGGTTCGCTGTACTTGCCAATCAAGACAAATGCTTGCAAAGGCACGGATACGGAAGTACGCTACCTGGAACATGTGCAGGCCGTTATTACTGCAAACGCCAGCAGACGTGGTGATCTGGAGCTATTCCTGACATCTCCAATGGGCACAAGGTAAGGTTGGCTCAACTATCTACAGTCAAATGAAGAATTCTACAACTTTTTTGTTTTTATTTCGTTCGCGGCTAGATCAATGATACTGAGCAAACGGGCCAATGATGATGACCGTCGGGATGGCTTCACAAAATGGCCTTTCATGACGACTCACACATGGGGCGAATATCCACAGGGCACATGGATGTTGGAGGTAGAGCCATGAGGAATGATTACCGATCTACAAGTTTTGTTAAAATTTTTCTTTACTACCTTCTCTTTCAGGCCACATTCAATTCGCAGGAGAGCCGTACTGGTTGGATCAAAGAGTTTTCGCTCGTGTTGCACGGCACCAAGGATCCACCGTATCAGACACTGTCGCCGGCATCGCCACACTCCAAGTTGGCGATTGTAAAGAAAGCTCACGAAGATAAGGACGGCAATTAAGATGTAACCTTTTAGCCGTCTGCACAAAACACACATACCAACCACGTACACTTTCACACATACATAAACAGACGTACACGTAAACACAGACTCTACAAAGTACGCTGCAATGGTGTCTATAGGATGGCAACATAGGGCGCATATATAGATCTATATATACATATATATATATATTTATACATTGAATGTTTGTAGTATTTATGTTCAAAATGGGGGGTGGTAGCTGAGAGGAATATCTTACCTATAGAGCAGCTTTCCAATTCATCTAATCAAAGAAGCACGAACACTAAACAAGATAAATGCCCTACACCAACCAAGATAGGATGGCACGGAAACATAAACTCAACCCCATTTCTTTGAATAAGGGAGCGTTATTGGGCCCGGGGTAACAGCAGTGGCACAGGGGTTGTTGCGACATGCTAGTGGACAGAAGTGAGAATGAGCGCCAAAACAGGAGCGTGTGTCTCAGGTGACGGGCACCGGTTCTGAATTGTTGTCTATTTATACGTAGGAGACGGAAACAGGCACCCGTTAATTCTTAAAAGTTTCTAAATTCCGTTTCGCTTCGGTTTCGTTTATCCCATCCGTTCGTTAGGCCGTATCAACAGCTCCATCATTCGTCCTCGATAAGCGTATTAATTTGTATATAGACGTATAAAATACAATGCAAACTATATTTACTGAAAACTGTTTCACTGAAGGTCATGATTTTCTAAGAATTGATTGCACCGGTCGGGCAAAAGTTTATACACTTTGGTAAATATACTGTTCGCACGATACCAAATCAGCAACAGCAGCAGCACCGGCAGCAGTAGCAGCAGCAGTGACGGCAGTAGTAGTACATCACCGAAACACAGTAAGAACAATAACATCGTCAGCTAAAATCATTATGTGAACAAATAAATTTCATCTTTGATAATATAAATAAAGGAATGCATTTGAACACCTAGTGCCATCCGGATGTGTTTGCCGTTTAACAGCTGAAGGTTGAATTCTAGTGAGCTCAAGTCAAGAGAATGAAGATTGCTTTAATTCTCCTGATACAGGCGTCTCTGCTAAAAGTATACGGTCGTCCACGTGATCATCGTGGAATGTTTTGTCTGATAGCAACGGCACATTCAAATTTCCGACAAACACGAACTGATGGAAAAGCTGCTGAATAGAAAATGACTCAGAAAAGGTATCCTGTATACGCTCGATCCAGTGTTTGTTTATAGCCCCTTTTTGACATGTTATTGTACCGGCGAGAATTCCACCAAGCGCGTTTTCACGAAAATGGTTCTGGATACGAAAACAATGGAAAATTCACTTAATTTACGGCGCATGATATGTGAAACGAATGTTCTTTCACGTTCCGACTGTTCGGCGGCATTATCACAAGGTAAGTATTGTTGTGTGACGCTTCTAGACAGGCTAGTAATGTAACTGTTGTTGCTTGTGGTTTCCCGTTCCGACAGGAGCCACACAGGTGATGGTGTCGGCTAACGGTCCCGCCGAGGTAAAGCTACGGAATGCTGAATCGGAAAATTGCCACATCGAGGTACAGTACCGGCCAAACGCAGGGCAGGAAGACATACAGCACCGCTTGATGGAAAGCCTTATTAAACGTTCATTCGTTCGTGTTGTAGCGACACCCGCTTTCTGTCGCAGCACCGTGTACGTGTATGTTCAGGAAATGACCGATAAGGGTGGGGTAAGTAGCTGACGAAATTGTTTCCGTAATGTTCCTCCGTAACAATGACAAACCCACGTTTTTAGCTTCTGGCTTGTTCCATCAATGCGACCTGTTTGGCATTGATAACGAGTGGAATCGAGCTTAACTTTACGGTAGCAGCCGTACACTGCATCCTGACCGAGGATGGTGTAATGATACTTGATCCCGACCATAAACAAATGAAGCAGCCACACAGTTCGTTCACGTTTGTGTTCGATAGCATCGCGAAGAATTCGGTTACATCGTACGTGTATGGCAGCTTTACGCAAGAAGATTATGAAAAAGTTGTCAGTGTGTGTAGAGAAGCAGTGGATAAGATATTCAATTTTTATCGTAAAGTTTCGCAAAACATTACGAAAGTTGTAACGGATGATAGTTAATACACGGTGAATGAATGAATATGAATAATGTTTCACAATTTAAAAGATCCGATGCATTGGCTGGATGTAAACTATTTCAGCATAAGATTATATGTTAACGAACTCTACGATATTGGCTTACGACGCTAAACGAATTAGTTTGGTTCATTTTTGCTCTTCAAATATAAATCCTCGCTCCTGTTGTTCATATCACGCATCTGCCTCAGTGAGTTCTTCAGACTGCAAATCACTGTCTAATTTGGATCGCTAGAACACAGTAAGCTTCGACATTGAAAGATTTTCTAATGTAGTCGAAGCAACCATTGATCTTTTATGTATAAAGAAGCAGCCTGCATTAGAGAGGAGAATTGGTCGTTAGTGAACCTCTGAAGTAGAAAAGTGATACAATGAATAACAGTGTTCGTGTCTATTTATAAGTTGGTGTCGTTTAAAAAAAATCAAAGTAAGCAATGTTCTGAAAGGCGCTCCAGCCAAAGCTAGAGAGTCGAAAGTTGAAGTGGATTTTTTTTTTGTGTCTTATCAGTGTCGACTAAAACCCCGGCAGTTGGCAATATGCCAATAGTAAAAGAAAGCATGAACTTCAACACTCAATAGTTAAAATGACTATTGTTCCTTTTTTCCGAAAGATACGAGAGTACTATCAGCATCGAACCAGCTAGAGCAAGATATTCAGCGATGACTACGTACGCAAGTAAGTAAATTTTTATTTTCCTTATGTTATTTTATTTTATTTAAATTCCTTATTTCCGATATCCGATACCATACGTTTCCGATTCTTTCAATCACGACTACTGCTTTCCATTGCCATGAGTTTCTATGGTGTATTTCGACATATACAAAATCGCCGTGTTGAAACGTTTGCTTCACTCTTCCATGCTTCTTACTAAAACATGCGTCTTGCTTCTGTCTACTACTGCTGATTCAGCTTATTGGTGTTCGCTGGATTTCAAGAGAGTCGTCACAGTGCTTAGATGCATTGAAAACATAAATTCTGCAGGAGATTTTCCATGATGATGATAAGGAAGTAGACACCATCTACTGGACCTGAGTAATCAATATGTATTCTATACTATGGTTTCCATGGTATAGGTCATGATTCTAAAGTTGTTTTTGTAGGTGTCTTCCCGCAATCGCACATGGACCGCAACATTTAACAAAATCTTTAATTTTTTTATCGACTATTTTTTGCCAGACCTTTACACGAAACTTTGAGCCATCGCCTTCATTCGAACTTTACCCGGATGTCCTCGATGAAATTGTTGCAGGATCTTTCTTTGAAACATGTTCGGTACAACTACTCTGTCACTGAACATCACGCATTCGTTGACAATCGTTAGGGATTTGCGCCTAAGATAGTAGTGTTGAACTTCAGCTGGAAGATTCTTGGAACAGCTTGGCGATCCTTCACATATAAACTTGCAGACAGTTTGTAGCGTTGAACTGGATGTGGTTGCTTTCCGAAAATCTTCGAAAGATATCGGAACTTTCTGTGTTGTGTCGAAAAGAATGCTTGATAGATCCTCTTCTAAGCTGAGTGCTGCTCTTCTGTATGATTGTTCCGGTCGATCAATCGTTCGAAAGTTTTTCGCGGATACATGTTGCATTTTGAAATTATAGTTCATATTGGTAATTTTCCATCGTAGCAATCGGTTCACGGTGTGAAGTGGAATGCCTTTCCTAGAACCGAATATTCAGACGAACGGCTGATGGTCTATGAGCAGCGTGATGTAACGTCACAACAAATGCTTCAGCCATTTGGTCACAGCATAAACTAACTCTAATGCTTTTTTTCCGGTTGTCCATAGGTCCGTTCTGCGGGTGTGAGAGTTCGTCAAGAGTTGCAAAGCTTTCAGTTTTCCATCACTCCAATTTCGGTGTTCGACACGTCTGCTGGCACAATAATCGATAGGTTCAGATCGAAGTGCATTAGGAGCAACTTTAAATGAATTTGACTTTGACTTGAATCGGATGGAAGCTCCTTGGCACTCTGGTGTCCATCGCCATTTTGATTCTTTCTGTTGGACGATCCATACTCACTACACCAGACTAACTGTTAAATATCGAAGCTTGTATTTAACTAACTATTCAATCCTATCAATCCCAGCTTTTATTCATATATTTTTTTAAAATGCCTACTGAGATTGAAATCTCTATTTAGTCAATGCTGAGTGAGATTGAACTATCAGACCATCTGCTTTCTTCAAAAGCTGGTCGATGAATGATCGGACTTCCGGTATACTTGCTGCCTTTCCATTCCCCAGCCGTTGAAATACTCCTGGTGCTGGTGTCACTCCTGGTCCTGGCTTCGAGCTGAAGATTAGACATCGGCCAGGTCGATGATGCTGGAGATTATGCTCTTCTGGAGTCGGAATAGTTTGTGATTAGCCTCCAATCCTGTTGAGAGGAACGGAGTGGTTTTTGCCAGATGAATCGATTGTTTCGATGCTTGTAAAAGACTGACTTTCGTGTCATCTTCCCGGGTATCCGATTCGAATGAATCTTCGAACCACCGAAACCACTTTTGGCTTTTGGAAATTTTGGCAATATAATTTATTTATAACGTTTGTGCCTTGGTTTTGAAATAAAATGTTCCAACGAAATAAAATGTTCCAAGCGTCATCCAATTTGCCTGCATTCTTTGAAAAATATTAGCACGATCGAAAATCCGAGTGAAACTAGGATCCTAGGATCGCCATACACTACCCCTCTGACGTGTTCTAAATGGTCATGGAAGCCTAATGATTTCGCGTCTCTATAGTAGGTGCTGATCGCTTAAGAATTTCAAGTAAGACTAGGGCAGGTGGCTGCAGATGCGCCAAGGGCGCCACGGCAGGCTGTTAAAGTGCCATCCGGGCCGTTCCCCTTAGTGAAGATTTATTACCCAACGAGGTAGTATCTGCAAGTCTAGTTAGCCATTATATTGCCGTTGTGGCCTAGTAGAACGTTAAGCCAAGAAGAAAAATAGGAAGTAGAAGACGAAACACAAGACTGACTATCCAACTACGTGGCATCAGCAAGTCTAATAAGCCATCTGATGACCACCGTGATCTTAGAGGTCGTTAAGCCCTGACGAATCCGTTTTGAATGAGAGAAATGGCATATGATGGTACAAACGACACTAAACCATTATTATTAATTTACTTTATTTTCAATAAGTTACCTTTTTTGCTTTGTATACAATTTTATACTTTATCTACAATTTTATTACAATCATTACACAAATTCTGTTTTTTTCTGTTCCATTCTTTTTTTTTTTTTTGCTTTAAATAATAGCTCGCTCGACCATGCGACGACCCAAACTCTGTTACACTGCCGTTGATTTTTTACCTTTCACACACACTGTCGATCCAATGTACAGAGTTGACACTTAAAAATACTTTGCATAACGACCAACGCACGGGGTGGTGACGTTGACAGTGTATGTGCGCTTCCTTGCGTGAAAGTGATGTCCTTTCACTAATGTACTATGCAACTTAGCCTAAGAGTGTGTGTGTGTGTAAGTGGGATCGTAGTTCTGCTGTAGGTTTGTTCTTTTCTTCGGTCCTATGCATTACAATGTTGATTATTACGAGATTTGAACAACGCAGATAGTACAACGTTAGTAGACATGTGACGTTTGGGGATGTTTTGGTTTTACAGTGCCGTGGGTGGTGTCTTGGGCATGTTCTGATGAGGCTTTGCAGCCCATTTTTTTTTGGTAATCGATTGTGTTTTGCCTCATTCAATCGTATCTGCTTTACCGTGTCTAACGCGTATGCTCTGCATCTATGAGATCAGATTATATATTATTCGTTTTATTTTATCAGCTCTCCCTCTCTGCTCTCTCTCTCTCTCTCTCTCTCTCTCTCTCTCTCTGTCTACCTCTGTCTGTACTCTTGCACGCTTTACCTCCATCGTCACAGCAGGCGCGGCTCGAGAAGATATGTAATGAAATTAAAATCGCACCATTGCAGCACATCCTGCATACACGCACACTCACACACACACGTTTACATACATACATACTTATAGCAATTGTAGTAGCTGTTGCTTGCACATTCACGCACACAACTCGAACTATGTCCCTGTTTCTTAAGCCTTTTTTTTACTACACAATGTGTGGGAGTCGTTCGACAAGTCTCTGCCGAAGCTTCTCCGATTGAACCACTTCGAGCTAACCATCTTCTTTTGTTACAACTCCGCCTTTTTTGGGGGGGAAGTTACACACCGAACGCCACGGTGGTTAAGGTTAAAAAGTTACGTGACGCTCTATTATTGCTTTCGAGTTGAAAATAGATAGCTTGTTTCCGTTTGTGTGTTAATCATTTTTGTGTGTTTTGTTTATGTTTTACTTCTGTTTTCTCATTTATCTACCCCCTGTGGGTCCCATTCTCCTTCCCTCTTGTCTAGCTTTTAGAGTTTAGATCTAACTTTTTGCCTTTATTTTTCGATTTTGTTTTCTCTTGCAAAGGAAACACCCATATTTCTAAAGCTTTTGACAGTAGTAGTATTTCGGTTGCAAGTGGGACTTAGTAGAGGTTTTGTGATGCTTTACGTTTGTTCGTTCTATTTGCGTGTGTGTTTTGTGTATGGTTTTACTTCTTGTTTTTTTTTTTAATGCACATTCACATTCAATACACTAGAAATTTGCACAAATCTTAGCTTGCTATAGTAATAATAAGTTCCTTTACCATCCACTACTACCTTCCTATACAGATTGCACAGCAGTCAGCTTTTGTATGTGTGTGTATTTGGTTTCCGTTTTCCATTTTCATCTTCAGTTACTGTTGGGAAAACCTCGCTTTCTTTCCCCATTTTTTGAAATGGATCACCACACCAACTGAATCAGAGTGTTTGCTTGTGTGTATGTGTGTGTGTTGAAAGCGATGGAGATTGTAGTTTTGAGTCCTTATATATCCAACTAATGGTTATGCTACTCCGTACTTCATGCTGGTCTGGAAAGCTGACGCTATAGACCTCCACACAAATAATACAAACTCTCTAACATTTGGACACATGTCCATCCTGCTGCCTTTTGTATCTTTTCTTCATTTCCACTTATTTCACTAAGTTCGCTCTACAAATCCTATAAGTAAGTACTTTACAAAAGAAATAACCAAAACAATAACCGAAACAAAACGTGCATCATCTCTTCCATTGCATTATGACACACCACCAACTATGTTCGATTTCTTTTCTATGTATTGAGAAACTTTCCCCATCTACGGGTTCGTCTTAGTTTCGACAATTTAGTTTGGAATTTTGTTAAGCAAACCAGAGGAACCGTGTGTTGTACCGTCCTCATCGGTTTGTCGTATACATTGAATAAGGCGGCTAGTGGATTTTCGACAACGCTAGTTGGTGTCCCAAACTGAAGCTGCTACGGATGCTGGTGCGTTCACCAACTTCCCAGGAGCTTTCGTGGTGTGATCCTTCCGGTGTAGCTTGCATCCTGTTGCATATTCGAGGGGATGGGGGGGGGGGGGGGGATCATTTGCCCAATGTTGTCTTGTGCCTCCAATCCACGCATTTGCTCCGAGAAAAGTTTTACTGTATTAAATATCTGCTTACGTGTATATACGTGTGTGTTTTGGGAGGGGGTGTATATGTATAGATTTTGTTTTTCTTTAAATATATGTATATATGAACTTTTTGTGTTGTTTGCAATAAATTCTTAATCTCTCATGTACAAAAAAAGCCCAATCGTTTTTTTTTCTTCTCTAGCGAATTCGTATACTTCATTTGCGGTGCATCATCATCGTATAATGTTTGAACGAATCATCACAATGTGTGTATGATCGTTCGGTTGTAGTTCAAAATTTAGTAAATTTTTGTTGTTGTTTTTTTTTTTGTGTCGTAGATTTTTACGACTTTTTCAGCTCGATTGAATAATTCTCTCCAAGGGGGGAAGTTTATAAGAAAACATAAAATTGCATTCAAAAATAGGTTTGCTAACCAATAAATCCATCGTTAAGGATGTGAAAATGATAAAACAAAAGTAAAAGAATCATCGATTCATTTCAAACTTGGTGCGATAAATGCAATAGGCTAAACTGTTCGACTTGAAAGTCATGCAAACACACTTATAGAAAGAATTTTGTAGTAAACAGTAATACGATCTCTGCCGTATACTCAATAAACCTGTTTCATGTTTCTGCTTTTGTGTGGCGTGTTTTTTTTTACCCTCTGTTGATCAATATGGTCGATCAATATTACGTACGTATTTGAACTGTTTCTTAAACGATCATCACAGTGCCACCTATCCTCGTGTGTTTCTGCTTGGTACGATAGCATTCTTTAAAAGTGCGTTAAATCATCGTTAAGCTGAATAAAAAAATATAGTTAACCAATACATAATAGCGTAATAAGATAAGACAAAATACATAATAGCGTAATAAGTGAACAACAAGTCACAAACAATGTACGGAAAATAAAAGAACATAATAGAAGAAAAAGCAATGGACAAATGCGGTCATAAACCGTAATGCTGAAATATAAAAATAATAGAAAAATAGGGAAATACTTACAAAAATTACAACCGAACACTAAACATAAAGTAAAACAAAGTAAAACAAACAAAAAGGACAATGCTAAGCAACAAAAAAAAAAAAAACATAATGTTTGAAAGGTTTTCTCTTTTATTTCAGCGTTTTTTTTTTAAATGTTCGATATAGCTTTCTTTTGCTTACTCGTCCTGTTTCCTTCTTATGTATGGTTTCTTTTTGTTTTGTTTGCTGTTCATCTTTTCTTCTTCGGCATAATCATTTACTTACTAGCGTATTTGTTTTCGCTTAACCCTGCTTTCATCTACACGAGTTTTTTTTTTGCTACAATTCATCCTGCTTCAGCCCAACTTGTTTACCTTCTTTAGTGCGTGCTTGTTTGTTTGCACGCTTTTTTTTTGTTCTATTTCGTTCAAGTTTTCCCACCAATTCCGGTTACTATATTTACAGCACAAAACTTGACCCTTTTTTACAACACAGTCTGAAGCAAAAGAACATGATTTTGGGAGTGTGTTTGTGTGTGTGTGTGTTTTTTTTTTCATATCGTTGTATTCATTCGGTGCTGCGGTTCATTTGAAGTACGCTTTTCCACGTTAGTGACACTTCTAATGAACAGCTTGAACTGCATTTGAAAATATTGAACAACATTGTACATAGTACATTCGCTATTTCACACACACACAACATTCACTCCGTAAAACATTGGATTATAATTGAGATGTGTGGAAAAAAAAGGTAACAATGTGGGGATAGAAGACGGCGAAAAGGAAACGAGATTAAACTGTTGGAAAAAGAAAGAAATAAAAAAAAACAATCTATTCCGGATTATGTGGAAAACTAACGACAAATTGAAACTAAAAAAAGGAAGTATTTACCGGTAGCAATTAGTAATAATATTAATAATTAATAATTTTCATAATTATAATAATAATAATAATGATAATCGCTACTAACTAAAACTTTGCCTGTGGTGTGTTTGGTTGGCCTTAAGCAATTATTACACATTACAAACATTACATTACACAGAAAAGAAAAAAATAAACAGTAGCAACGGCATTTCTATTTTTACAGCTAAAAAAAACCTATACTCTAAAATGCGGGATGCGCGAGATGAAGAAGAAACAAGATTGGTGGTAGTGGCCGGTGGCGTTCGGGATGTTTGGGGCACTCTTGCTTTGTTGGAAATGAAAGCCCCGCCATTTTGCTGCTGATGTACACATGTATCAGCTAATGTGTGTGTGTGAGTGTGGTGTATATTACTGTATTTTTAAACTATTATATTACGCACGTTTGTTTGTTCTTGTGTTGGTCGCTATCCTTCAATTTACAAAGGGCGCCATTTTCTAGCTGTGTACCAAAAACGGCCATTTTGTGTGGTACAAGAAAAAAAAACAAATAAACGTTTGCTGAGATTTGAAAGCTTCGTTAGTAAACTAAATGCTGTTTGAGCTCTTGCACAATTGTAGAAAAGAATTGGCTGTGTGTTTGTGTGAATGCATGAAACATGTGAAACTAATGCAAAAATAACTACTAACATGACAACTTGTTTTGTTCACTTGTACATCATTTCATCCAGCCCTCGAATTTTCTCTTTTTTTCACCATTCTTGTGCATTTTTCTTGTTTGCTTTTTTTTTGTTTTGTTACCGACAATCCTCTTTCCCACCTCATCTTGCGTTCGATTGTTCCGCATCACGCGTTTTCGCTTGAATTTAATATAAATCGTACTTACATACCACTCCTTCCTTTTCCTCATCTCATCTCTGCGCTCTTCCTTATCTATCTAAACGTTAACGAAAGGATACCATTCATAATCTCGTGTCTCGCGTTTTACATGATGTTTGTGTGTGATTTTGTGTACATGTGTTGTGTGTATCTTTTTTTTATCTTTAATTAAATTCGTTGATGTCTCTCTTCCTCTTCCTCTTTCTCTCTGGGTTGTAGTTTTCAACCCGATCTTCCAATCCTTGCCTAATGTACATACCGGCCTATTTTCCATCTTGTCCGGCTTTTTTCGCTTTTCTTTTTTTTTCTACTGTAGTGTTTGTGTATTTTTTTGTGTGTGTGTGATCAATAACATAATTTATTTTCACACCATATTTAATTCTGTGTTTATAGTGCTTTCCCTGCTTTTGAGAAAAAAAAACCCCACTTTGCTACACAGTTTGGTTTATTGCTTTTTTGTGTCTTTCGAAAAAAAAAATTAAATACCTTTTGCCAGATAAAACAAAATTAGAATTTTTGCTTTTAATTAGCTTGATGTGCAATGTTGATTATGTGGTAGCAATCATGTACAACACATCCGCCATCTTTCGGTTCCTTTGCCGTCAAAAAAGCAGCGCGTCACGGTGTGCGTGAGATACTTACGATCCTTCGGGCACAGGCAGCTACGAGTGATCGTGCTGCAGTAGTAGTAAGCACTGAGCACACAACCCCTTTTACAACACCAGCAAATGTGTGTGTGTGTTGTACACTACCCTTACGATTTGGTAACATCCGGGCTTTCCGTTGAAAAATGTCCTCCGTTAGTGTGTATGTTTGTGTTGTGTTCTCATCATGTGTTTCGTGTGGTTAATTAATTTCTAGATGCCAACTTTAGGCGTAGGATTGCTATTTACACACGCTTGGTTGCTTTTTGTTCACCCGACACAAAGAGACTAAATACATTCCGTTCACTTCTCTTACGTTATCCTGTTCGATATTCACACTTTTTCCTCTTTTCCTAGTTGTTGTTGTTGTTGTTGAGTAGTTGCTTAGCTTCCTGGCGCTACATGCTCGCAGTATATTACCTAAACACCTTCTTTTTTTTATACCGATAATCCGTATCGCTTTACTGTTCAATCACATGCGTTGTTTTGTTCTTCTGTTTGTTGTGTTATTTGTGTTTTACCGGTATTACTTTACTTAAACCGTGTTTAACCCTGCATCACTTTTCCTTTCTCTCGCTCGCACCGAGTGTTTTTGTTTTTTTTTTCATTCGTTTCCTTTTTTTTACAATAATGCTAACACAATTGTTTCGTCTAATGGTAGTACAAATTAAATATCGCTTTTACGTAAGCACACAGCACACGGGTAAGCAAGTAGTAATAGCAGCAGCATTACCTAGTGCTAACAGTTTCGGCTACCGGGGATACCAGGGACAGCAGGTTTGGTAGGAAATCTTTCCCCCGGGGAACTTTGGGCGCGCCTTTGATGACGGAAATTCGGAACAAGCAAACGGTTGGCACTTTGAGTACACGGGTCAAAGATGTTGCTGGTGTGTGATGATGATGGTGATGTTTGGATGAGCTTTAAAAAAGATACCTCGCTTCGCATGCAAGCGAGAACCATCATGAAGGTGCACACGATGCTGCCTGTCTGTTCCTTCGCGTCCCGGTCGTCATCGTTCCTTGCGCTCCTGTCCATCCCACAGCGAAATGAGATCGTACACACATGGTGTGTTGCTGCCACTGGTCACATCTTGTCACAGCTGCAGGCTGTATAGCGATGTGTATGTGCTGCAGGCGCAGGTGTACACGTTTTCCAACGTTGCTTCTCTCGTTATTATTTTTCTTTTAAACGCTTTCTTTTTTTTTTTTTTTGGTTACTTCAAATGGCCACGTTTTGCGTTGATGTTGATGGTCAACGTCAACCTACTGCACGTCACGATCCAACACCACACACTGCTGGTGCCCCTTCTCTGTACATTCATCTATGCTTCATACCCTGGGCGGCGGTGGGCGTTCGAGATGTCCTTTTTTTTGTCGGCTTCATGTTTGGGTGGGTGGGTGGATGATTGTGTGGTAGTGGGAAGTTTCCTTTCCTCACGGGTATGCCATAAATGCATCGTTTTAGCCCTACAAGAATTAGTAAACAAGATCATTAGTTTCCAAAAGGAGCTTGGTGTGATGGAATACGCGCTACTTACCTTTGCATTTGCGCCTCCTGTACGGTCCGATCGAGTGTGGTTCTTTCGACCGTAACGTTGAGCTTGCTGGCTTGAAGGGTGTCTCTGGGTGTGGTGGTTGGTGGTTGAGTTGATGGTTGATGGGCACCGTTATGATGCCTTCATCGGGATGATCGTAAGGTTCGCCCAACAGCCGAAACCGTCCGGCTTCCACCTTACAGATGGTGCGGATAGTACTCGGCCGGTGGATAGTGGTAGCCCTGGTGGAAAGCTGGATCGCCCGGTGCTCGGTGCATCATTTGCGCCTGTCCGTCCATCATGTAGCTCATCGCGTCCGGATAGCCGGCCGATGGGCCCGGATGTGTGTACACTGAAATCGGAGAATATACTGGTCAAACCAAAAAGAAAAGAAGAAGAAGAAGAAGAAAAAGAACGAGCGTTCAGTTAACTTCAACAAGTACCGGAATTAACTAGAGGGGGGGGGGGGGGGGTGAGTTGCAAAAAGGGGAAACTGCTTGTTAGGTGCTAGTAGTTGTTAGTAGTGTGTCTTGTCAGGTAGAGTGTACTACTATGTCCGAAAAATAAGGTGACATTAGATGTCAAATTTAGCGCGCCGATAGAAGCGCCCCTTGTTTTTATTTTTCGTTTGTCAATATGTATTTTTTTTTGACAGTTCTGCCACGTTTCAAGTCACAACATCAACCCGGCCAGGAGTGACAATTTGTTTTCGGAGCTGCGCCAAGTGTTTTTGTGCATACTGACCATGTCCAAGTTTGTGGAGCAGCGCGCATGTATCAAATTTTGTTTGCACAATGAAATAAACGCTGCGGAAACATTGTGGATGTTACAAAAAGCCTTCGGGGAAGAATCTATGTCGAAGAAAAATGTGTACAAATGATACAGTGATTTCAAGAATGGCCGTGAGCAGGTCGAAGACGAGGGCCGTCCGGGGAGACCATCCACCTCGACCGACGACGCCCACGTCGTTCAAATCAAGGAGAGACCTTACGGAAAGTGTTGGGATTTCCAAAGCCTCGGTCAACCATTTTGAAAGATGTTTTTGGGTTGAAGCGGGTGAAGTCTCGCCTGGTGCCGTCATTTTGAGGGAGATTTTCGCAACAACTGGGAACCAAATCATTCCGCATCCGCTGTATTCGCCAGATTTGACACCAGCCTGGCTTCTGGCTGTTCAACAAGCTAAAACGGCCACTTCGGGGACACCGTTTTGACACAATCGAGAAGATAGAAGCCGCAGCGTCGGCGGAACTGTAGGACAACCCAGCATCCACGTTTTCCACTTGCTTCGAGGAGTGGAAGAAGAAGTGGAAGAGGTGCATTGCAAGGAGATTACTTCGAAGGTGATGATCTTCATTTGGAATAATAAAAAAACCATAAAAAACTCAGGGCTAAGAGTAGTGAATTATTATTTCAGAATTCAAACGAATTTTCTCGGTTGCTGAATTCAAGCGTCTCAAAGCACATTTGCTCATCACAGACCACTAGTTCATATACATCAATTTTAGTCCCTAGATGAGAATGATTGCTATTATAGCTCTTCAACAAACAACTTTCTACCGAACGTTGAATTTTTACGTTCCTCAAACTCAGTTTGTTCGTATACTTAACGATCTGAGGAGAAAAAAGTGTTTTAAAATATCCAAAACCTATTCGCACTTTCCTTCTTTTTGATGGAGTAGATCACTGTGAAGCTACCATCTTTAACTACAAAATAAAGACATCGAAAAAACCGTTCAGCAAGGACACCACACCACCAGGCATTGATGGAAATGTGCGTTCGCTGTGCGACCAACTTCATCGTCGAGCAAGGCTCATTGTCGGCACTAATTTAGACTTGCCGCGAATGTGCCGGGGCGTGTGGGAGATAGATTTTCCATTTCACATTATTAACCTCAACCCTCCGGTTCCGGGACGATCCATTCCGTGGTTCAGACTTCATGAATAATGGAAATGTCTCGCCCCGGGTCTCGGTAATTAAGGTCCCATCCGCGAGCGCCATCCTGGTTCAAGGTGGAACGGGCGATAGCAATCCAACCTGCCTGTGTGGATTATTTGGCAAGGTTTTTGAATGAACGATTGTCTGAAAGCGTAAAAAAGGAGTTTCTCCAACAGATAACGACAATCTCCGCGACAAGTTTTTTTTTTTTTTTTTTGGGAGTTCTTGCAGCTCGTAAATTAAAAGTGTGTCGATTGGGAAGCGACTGTGTAGCGTCCTATCCCTTTGACAGTGATCCTTCCGAGATCGTTTTATCCGTTTCATTGCGCACAACGATAAGGCATTGATAAATGAACGAAACGGAAGCACTTACTGTACTTTGGATTGCTTGTGATGTATGGCAGAAATTAGAGAACGCCTCGGAGATATGTAAGCTATTTAAAATTTGAATTTAGAATGATTTTCCTCTCGGCTGGCCCTTTATCATGTCGGGAAAGTGTACTTCTACGTTACACATAAATAATTGTTCGCTTTTCACGCGAAGAGAGTCTTCATTGCTGATGAAGTTTGTATGGTTTTGCTGGTGTGTTACAAATAAATGTAGCTTTCTTGCGATTATTGTAATCTACACTCTAGAGTAAAGAGAAAGTAGTGATGGTTGCGGGGAAAATACGGAGGAGGAGGGAAAAGGAGTGCTAAGGCTTTTGCAAGATAAAATTGCGCTACTTCGCAATACAAACGTAAATACAATACACATTAACAACCATTAGCTACGCTACAGCGGATAAGGACAAACGCGTGCGCTCGCTCGCCTTGTACACGATGCGAGCGAGACGATACGACGCCTCCCGGGCCATACGGCTGCGGATACTAACCTGCTCGGTTGGACTGATCTATCATGGGTTGCACTATTCTGCGCCTCGCGTTGATAAACCTGCGGATAAAAGAAAGCGGAACGGTGAGAGAGGATGAGCGTAGTCAGGTCGCGGGGCAGCGAACACATAGAACAACAGAGAAAACAACGACTACATCTACAGCGGCAACGTTTCTGATAAAGGATAAGACAGACGAAACCCCCCCCAACCGGTCTCAAATGTACGACCCCGGGAAAACATCGGTGGGTTGCGAGTTTTTCCGAGAAAATGGAACAAACACATTAATCAAGTGAAGTGAAATGATTAGAGTTGAACCGAACCGGGATGAAGGATATCGCGTCGTGTTTTTCCGCCCTGGCCCAATGACAACAACAACAACTGACACAAGGGGGTGGTGGTGGTGGTGGTGGTGTTGGTGGGTTGCGAGCGCTCGCGCGAGGTGATAAAACATTCAAAAGGGAAAAAGCCGTGTGACACACTGTGTGTTTTTGGGTAGTAGTGGTGGTAGGGTCGTCCGGGCTTTCTGCGGTGGCTTGCAAGATCGACTCGCTCTTTTCGACCGTATCCGTCAGTTAACGGGGAGGGTTTGTTTTTTTCTTCTCCTCCTACTGCTGGTTTCGTTTCCGACCAGAAAACGACAGGCGTGGTGTGGTGGATGGGGGGGTGCGTTGGTTGGAAAAAAGGGAAAAGCGGGCGTACGTACTGATAAGAATCTGTAATTTCCAACCCAAAAATTTCCCAAAAAAGAGATTACTTCCTTCTCTCGCTGGTGGCGGAGAGAAGAAGAAGAAGAAAAAAAAACGTGGCGAAGAGTGTTGGGGAGGCCTGAATTCTGGTCTGAGGATTTTAGGAAAAGGCGTCCGCATTTCGGAAAGAATTCCATTCCCGAATTACACATCTTAACGGTTGGCAGGGCGATGGTGGCGTTCCTATCGGGTGGCAGATCAGCAGCACGGAACGTGCTGCCAAAAACCCCTGTGCGCCCGGATATCGGAGTCCGGGGACTGGCGGTGGAACCGAAGCAAAAAGGGCATTTTCCCCCAGCGAAAAACCCACGCGACGGCACCGGGATGCGATTCCGGGATTGGATTGCACAGTTTATTTGATTTATGGAAATTAAACAATAATAAATCACCTCATCTAGTGACTGTAGAAGTTTGGTTTGGCATCCCGCGCTCCTCACGCGTGGCTTTACCGGAGAGCTGGCGAAGCGTTCGTTTCCCGGCTTACTTTCATTTCCCTACGACCGTACCACCGCTGCTGTACTTGTTCGCTTTTCCCGACTGTGGTGTGGGCAATTGGGATTGACCAGCAGCGAGGGAAACGTCCAGAACTGGCAGGGTACGCTCCGGGGGTGCGGAATTCATTTTTGTTTAGATATTTGTTTGTGCAGCGTCGTAAGTTAAACATGAAAATTGCTTCTTCATCCGCATCGAAGGGTGACACACGTATGCATACATACATGGGTTTGACACACACACGGGGACAGAGTAAAATAGAGTGAAAGAAATCCGAAAGAAAGTAACGAGAATTTGGTATGAATTTGAAATGACCCAGTAAAGGACGACAGCAGACAAGCCTTTGCAGCAATATATCGGAGGGTCATCGTCGTGTGTGGATGTGTGCTTTGATGGGGGGAAATGATTGGTTCCCAATTCGATGGGACATGGCATAGCAAAATAAATGGTGCCTTTTTCTTTTGTGTGTCCCGGCAGGACAGGAAGGAGTTAGGCACAGTAGGACAAACTATTAGAAACTAATGTGATGTGCGCAAACGGATGTTTTCTTTCACGGATATCCATAAGCTTACTAATATGGGGGATTTATTTAACAGAAACGCAAGGATATACGGGGGCATTATGCGGTTTTAGGATGAAAAGAGATTCAACTTGGAATTAACAGCAAGAAAAGAACACCTTTGGTTGATTCCAACGTTCAATTTAAATATTCAACATTCTTTGAAGAAAAAACTTAGCCAAGGCTTCCTTTAGAACTACACTTAAATGGTGTTTCTTCTTGGTTTAACGTCTTACATGGTCGTGCCGGTCATCTCAAGGACCTGCTAGACTTTTCGATATCACTTAGTCGGATTGTCTTCGGAAGCTACGAAGATACTATTGAATCCAACCAAAATTCCTGGTTTTAAAAGCTCTGATGGTAAAAAATCTTACTGAAGAACGTCACAGTAAGTGTCACAGATACAGCATGGGTCTTACCCTCAATTAAATTAGCTCTTGCAAAAGCGTTAAAAAAAGGAATTTGTATGCTGAACGCAGCATATTGTTCCAGTCAATTGCTTCACGCCCGCTTCGTATTCGCCAGGTCTGACATACTCTGGTTAGGGTGATGGTTCTGCTCAAGTAAAGGCTAGATTGTACTAATCAACGCACACACTCGTCCTCAGCTTTGTGAAAAGTGACATTAAGAAGAAGTATATGAATAGCGAACGATTTTAACAATTGAACAATTACACCCTCCATAATGCTGCGTATTGTTTTGTGAAGCCTTTAGACTCCCCAGCCCGGTAGGAATCAATCGCAAAACTTCGCATATGTTGGGTGCAGGTGAGCTCACGTGTACCAGGTTTATCCCTTTGAACTGACATGTGCGTGTGTGTTTTGTGGGTAAACAACAAATTTGCCTGGCACCTTCACCATGCCGAACGAAAGGATTTGCCCTTTATTCCTTTAATTTTTCCCTTTACTGCCTAAATAGAGCTGCAAAACGCCTTTCCCCCGTTGGGGTGAGATGTTCGCTCAGGGATTTAGGACGGTGCTTCAATACCAGCACGATCAGCCAACAGCCAACAGAAGGGCTTCGCACGAAAAAAGGGGTTAGCAGAGTAGCAACGATTCGCATCGCCCACAAGCAAAGACCCTTGAGAGGAAGGTTTTCCAACGAATTGTTGCCATGCGCGGAGGGGGGGGGGGGGTCGGCCGCGCGGAGTGCTCTGTGGAAAACCCGTGTTCCGAATGGGGAAAAAACACTTACCAGTTATTAACTTGCAATATCGTCAGCCCCGTGTCTTGTGCTAGCTGCTTTTTCTGGTCCTCCGATGGGTAGGGATGCTGCCGAGAAGAAAGAGAGAGAGAGAGAGAAAAATAAAAGGGAGAAAAAGAAAAACAAAAACGAAATCAGTTCTCTGTTAAGAAATCGTGTAGTGTGTTTATATAGCAATGCAAAGTATGTTTTTGCCAGCAACCAACAAACAACAGCATTCAAGTGCCACTTTTGGTGCGACCCTTCCCGATTAGACGGGACATAGGATATGTCTAGCATATGCGTGCTGGAACCGCAAAACATAGCGCGAGCCCCCTATTTCGGCACTGAGGGCTGATCTCTTTTGAATTGTTTGTTAATTAAAATCTGAGAGCTCGATTAGGGAGATTGGCGTATTGGCGTTTTAGTGGCACGGCACGAGTAAAGTCTTATTTAGTCGTTTGCTCTTATTGTTGATAGCGTTGTGTCGGAGAATTTGTGTGCTAAACATCGTTGGGAAGTGCTTGTGTTTTCGATAATTTGTGTTTACCAATGATTATAGAACTTTATACACATTTTTGAAAGCTTATCGCACATTTTGAACATGATTATGTGCAGCTTGGTTGTTTCATTACTGCTGTAAACTCGCTTCGAATCGTTGGTAGTTCGATCAAAGCGTTCAGAATTTTTTTTAGCAACGGTAGATTTGAAATTTGTATAGAGCACCAAATGACTTATGTTCGTCTAAGGAGCATGATTAACGTAAAAATATGAGGTGGGGGAATGTCAACCGACTGGATCATGCCCTCCGTATAGAGATCTGAGGTTTTATAGAAGTTTGAAAATGAGACTTTAAATCCTGGAGATTTGAAAAATAGAAAGATAAAATAAAGAACTTTAGATTTTAGGAAACAAAACAGGTTTTGAAGCTCGATTAAGACCTACGGAGGGTCCTGTAGGCATAGTCGTAGTAATGCCAATTCTTAGCGTTAAGGATCAGCTCCTTGACAGCAAACTAGACAGTTGGATGGATGGTTGAGAACATGACAAGCCAGATAGTTACCAAAAGAACCAAGCTACATAAGCGTCACTTAAATGAGGGATAAAGTTTTAGTGAAATTCTTGAGAAAAACCTAGATTTTTTGGAGGTAATGCCTACAACCCTTTAGAAGGACCTGTTTTTTAACTAGCCGATAATTTCCAGGATGAGTTTTTTCATGAACCACTACTAGCTGTATTATGCCCACCTTATTTGCATAACAAATAATTTAAATAAATTTTAAACCAACGCTTTCCAACCCTTCAAACCATCCAGCTTCATTTTGATGGATCAATTAATAATATCCAAAATAGTGTACACAATCTCTGCGATCCCGTTTGTTACACGCAGTGTTGCACATTCGTGCAGCTGTGTACCGGTGTTGAACATTTTTGTTCAGGGTTACTAACTACAAGGACTGTGCCGGCCAGCGTCGGGCCGAACATGCCGACCAACCTACGTACTTTACCGGCGCAACCTGACCCGGTGTGGCATCGGCATTAACATGTAGAAACAACTCCTCCCTCCCGAAAAAAAAACAAAAAAAACATGTACACGTCCACGTTCACGGAGACTTGTCCGGCGTGTGTGCACCGTGTGCATCAGCGCGGCCCCCGTCACGATCGTCCCGCGAAAGAAGATCCGGGAGTGCGACAATCGCGAATGGCAAATTTTTCGCCCTTCCCATTCAGTTACCCTCCAGCCTGGAGGAAGACAAATCGGAGAGAGAGAGAGAGAGAGCGAGAGAGGAAGGTTGAGGAGACGGCAAAGGGGAAAAATTATCTTATCCTTCCACGTGAATGTCAATACGGACTGACAAATATTTTTAGACATTTATATTTATGTAATGCAAATTATTGCCCATGTATATGCATATAAAATACGAAAAATGCTCTTAAATCAGTCCATATTCGAGCGCGCGATTCCAGCGGGGGCTTCTTTGCGGATTTTCTGCCCCTGTGTTTGCCTTTTTTTTTTGTTTTTTTTTGTTTTTTGAGCGAAGCCCCAGCGTACACAGGGTCTCGGTGGAACGCGAACGTTCGAAAGACACCGTTTCTCGGTGTTCTCGAACGCCGGTCATTGATATTCCGTGGCGGGGAATGCATAAGAAAAAAGGCTGCATCTTCGCTCGGGACGTGCCCAACGGGGATAGTGTCCGCTGGTAAGAGGGAAAAGGTGTCCCTCCCTCTCTCTGTGTTTGTGGAGTTTTTGTTTTATTTCCCTTTTTTTGCTGCAACCGGATCAGCAGCAGCAGCGGCGGCCCCGATGCCTTTCGGTGAACCGAGCCGTTTGTATTTTAATCCGGTACACGGTTCTTCTCGATGGCAGCACCCGTCGAAGACCTTCGAGGCCATCCTTCATCCCCAGGGGCCGAGGGTTTTACCTTAGGGTGTTTGTGGGGGAAAGGGGAGGGTGGGGAATGAAGGTCCACCTCGTCGGGAGGGGGAGGCGCGAGTACCGTATTACTACGACTATTAGTCGATTGGTGATTGTTTCCCTTCTTTTTGTATCCTTTTCGCTGCGCGCTCTGATGATGCAAAAATGAACTTGCAACTTGAACGCTGCTCTGTACGCAGCAACGCATCGCAGTGCAACTTCTTTTTAATGTGCTTTCGGTGGAAGATAGGAGGACCCGCGGGGGGGGGGGGGGGGGGGGCAAGTGAGTGCGATGGGTGGCGTTGGCGTGTGCATCAAGTATACAGCTTTTAGTTCAGCCGTTCGTTGCCGGTTTGTGCTCTTTGTCTTCTGCCGTTTTCTGTGCAACAACAAATCAACCCTGCGCCCGTGAGGTTAAAAGGGAAAAAAAGGTAAACAAGAGGGTGGAACCGGGCATAATGCATTTACCATGAGTATGCATGCGAATTGCAGAAGGACAATTGCATGCGCACTGCGCGCACCATTTGCTTCGCCGTGTGGACGCGGATGAATGGCGTTTCAACGCTTGGCTCCCCCGGTGCAAGGTGTAGCGGGAAGTGATCGATCGAATCGAACGATCAATCGTATTTATGTGTGAGTCATTGTACTGTTCGCCTCACTGCACAATGGTTTTGGACGAGGAAAAGCAAAACTAACCTCCCGCCCTTGGCAATTTCCATTTCACTCGGGCCGGAACGGCGTTAAGATCTACGCGGCGCGAGAACCGATCGTTGGATTAATGTCAAATGTTTCAATTTAATGTAAAGTAGTAAAAATTAGGTTCCAAACGGCGGAAGGAACTAAGAGGAAGAGAGAAGCGTGCAGGGCGAAAGAGGAAGAGAGAGAGACAAATAAAAACACCCCGTTGGTCGTCAAATCGATCGATCGTTCCGGCAATGAAAATGCAATAAAACCGATCATCGGCCTCGTCAGGAGGGAACGCCAGGAACTTTGGTAGGGGAGTTGAATAAAAAACAACTAAAAAAAAGCATATCTTGATAGAGAAAATGAGTAAAAAAAAGCGTGTGTGTGTGTGTGTGCTTGAGGGAGGTAATTTTTCGCCCTAAGGAGATGATGTTTACGATCATAAACGAACGATCATGGCAGCATGTGGTGTACGCCTCGCGCCCATTCTTCGCCTTTGTTTTAATTCCCACCCTTTCGGTGTGATCGTGAAAATGTGCTCAAACCGGAACCGATATTCGTAAAAAAAAGGCATATGAATATATAACATACAAATACGATATCGATCATTCGTGCCACAGCCGGCAACACATTTTTTTTTTTTTTTTGGATGACATCCATCGATCGGCCGGTTGCGAAGCGATCAGCTTGTCTGTGCCACCGTCAGACGTTGCCGGGCGATCGAAGTGGATCGCGTGGAAGTGGATGAAATTTATTACACTTTTACGACTCTTAAGTTATGAGGCAAATGATTTATTTAACAGTGAAGCACCGGTGGAAGTAGGTAGAACAAGAATGGAAAAGTAAACCAACAGCACAACAAAAAAACAAGGAAACAAGACAAGACAACATCAGCAACAACACTACTTGGCATACCGAACGATTTAATTAGCAAACAGGGTCTATTTTCTTGCCCACACCCCCCCCCCCCCCCCCCTTCGAGCGGGTAGACACATCGGAGGTCCCGGGCATTTGGACGAAAACAAAACACCCGTCAAAGTCCTATTACCGAAGCAAAGTGTGAACAAATGCCTAGATGATGTGCTGTTGGAATAAATTTGCATTATTGCATTTCATATTTGCTGCCTCGGATAGTTGGTTCGGGGCTTGGCACAAGTACTAAAACTGCTGCCCCTGGTGAGATGCCAGGGGGTGACAGGCATTTCTTCGAGAAGCCATCCGTGCCGTGTATTATTTGTTCGGGTATGTGGATTTTTGATGTTCCTTTTCATTCTTCGCCTAGTACGTTCTGTTGGCATCCGATCATTTTCGTTTGCGTAACTAGAGCTTTCGAGAGTAAGATGCGCTGAGGTCAGTTCGATAGAACCCATCATTGCATGCTTCTAGAATTCGCATAGGAGATTTCTGTATACGTGCGTGTGCATTTGATTGGGACGAATAATCCATCTGCTTTTGCTATGCGTAATGCGTGTGTGAGTCAGTAAGAGAACCCTTACTTCCGTCGGTTGGTGTGACACAAGCAACTCCCCGCACAGCGTGTTAGGGGTCTGGCAATCGGGTGTATCGTTGATGGTGGCGTAATCTATTCCACCCCTTTGCGTCGAATCGATTGATCGATTGGCTCTAGACGAGAGTGGAGTTCTTTGTTGGACGGAAAACTTTCTTCCTGCCTTCCTTTTCCTAACTTGGCATTAGCGAAATGTTTTTCAAGTGTCGATTGCGCGTATCCTTTGGCAGTACCGCTTGGCCCGGGAGCGCAATGAATGCAGCATCTACCCCGGTAGCTACTTGCCGGGCAGGGCTGCGTTTCTCGAGCGAAGATTGTCACGGGTCAATTCCGAGTACATTTATAACTGTCACCGTGCGAGAGCCGAGCGGGACGAAACGCATCAGAGAAATTGAAACACATCACTTGAACGATAGGATGCGAACGAGACGTTCGATATATCGGAGGGCGCAAGAAAAGGATGCTAGACGATGCTTTTCCAAGGGGGTTTTGCTGCCTGGAAAGCGTAGTAAAATTCGATTCGGGAGAAGCACTGTTTGCCATTTGCAGTTCGGAATTTTTGGAGGACGGAAAGGAAGGAACATGAAATACAATAGTTTAGAAATAAGTTTTATCTCTATTTGGATGGAATTCAAAGTTACCATCCATTTTGAAATAACTGTAGGTTGTCCGCAAAATACGTTGCTAATGCAGCATTTTTTTGGGAAAAAGTATTTTAGTACTGTGGTAATGAGTTGTACATGCATCTGTGTCTAGAATGACGCAACGACCACATCAGTTATAGAACCTTTTTTGTTACAGTATTTTTGGGATAAAAATATATGTTTAAAGCCAATTCTGGTCACTTTTCAGAATGGAGATGAACTTCTTCTTCTTGGCTTATCGATCTCTAAGGTTATGCCCGGCCATATAAATGGCTTACTAAGACTGCCGATACCACGTAGTTGGTTAGTCAGTCGTCACTACCGGGGGACGGTCCGGATGTGATTTGAACCCTGGTCCTGCCGTATGAAGACCGGCTCCGCTGTCGCCTATACCACCGGACCGGACCGACGAAGATGAACATTTTCAGCTAAAACTGGAATCTTTTTCTGTATGTTTTCCACTCTTTATCAAATTGAATCATACTGTTTTCAGTCATTACTGGATTAATGTACATCAGAGCCTTCAAAATTCTCTAAAAAGAATGAATCTGACTCTATTCTGACCGAAAAATGCCAATATCTTGACTAAATTCCTGAGCTTTAATAGAATGTCTCAAAATTAAGCGCATAATGAGCTCTCCAAATTTTATTTGGATGTTTTCTGCAGTAGATCAAACCAAATATTGTTTGGATGGATTATGGTTTCTGCAGTAGATCTGCAGAGTTACGCAGAAACTCAATAATTTTATTACGTCGTAGCTACTGACTAGAAAAAAACCGACTTAGAAAATTAATTGCTCATTTTCCTTAAAACAAAATAAAAGTAAAACAGTGTGTCTATCAAAAACTGTGTCCCAGGATACTTCCAAAAAATCTTCAGTAACATTCCCATGTCGCCTTCGTATGACATCACCTGGGTGTTGAGGGGTGAAGGTTGGCGATGCTAATAGTAGTAATTTATGACCAATATCGTCAGTTATGACTTAATGAAAGGACAATTTTTCAGAAACTTTCGCCTTCCTCTCTGTCTTTTCCCAGGAACTGTATTATTGACATTGTTTCATCATAAATATAACTAATGCCTCCTAGAGCACCGTTTCAATTCTTGTTTATCAATCTCTTACAACAATTATTTGACCTGTTACAGAACTGATGTTTTTTCCTCCCAATTGCCATGTCTTTTCGCTCGTAAAGTACACATAAAAACCACTTACACAGCTTTGAATAGCCGATCTCAATTGTAATCCTAGTCCCGGCGGATGGAATCATTTATATCAGTTTGTAAAATGCATAAAAAGTACATCTATCTCGCACCTTCTCTAACTAGTCGACACGGCGTATCAAACAGTGCTGGGGCAGATAACAGGCTGCTGCCCCTCTGGTAAAACTTTGGAAGGCGGGTATCGATTATCCGCCAAGAAGCTGGTCGTTATCGAGATGCTTCAATTACAGCAACTCGGCCCGTAATGGGCCATCGAGAGTACAAAAGGCTCCATGACCTCTCGCTCCTTCGCTCGGCAATGCAAAGCAAATGGGAAATTGCAGTGTTAAGGTAAAGCCCCAGCAATAGACAACGATCTAAATTGTACCATCCTGTAACTATGCCTTGCTGCTTTCCCTCTGCGTTTTACAGAGAAGGCAAGATAGAAAAGAAAAAAAATAGCGAACACAAGACGCAACGCACGGTTCGACGGCATCTTAGCGCTTACCGTTAGGTGCTGGAACAGCCACGCCCGCAGAATGTTCGTGGCCACCTTCGGGAAGATCCCCCGCTTCTTTTGGTTTTTCTTGCCGCTCGTATCGTCGTCCTCCTCGCCGGTACCCTCGCCGCTGCCGATGCTCGTATTGCTGGCATCACCTGAAAATGAAAGAAAGGAAGAAAATAGACCAAAATTTAAGTAAAACGAATCATTGTTAATGTGAAAGGGAAAAAGAGAAGCGATTATTGTTTTTGCTCCGGTATCTCACGAACACGGACAGGCGTGTGGAAAATCAGCCAATAAAATGTGTTAAATATGCTGTACACTTTCCTGCGTATTTGCAGCATTTGCAACGAGAAGAGAAGCCTCTCTTGCTCAAAAACTAGCTGGGGGCTAAGAACTAAGAGTGTTTTTTGTTGGAAGAAAGCACGAAAAAAAAATGTTCAACAATTCCCATGAAAACGGAAGCCATGACGGAGATGGTTAGTGCTGGCTGAGTGATATAAAGATTATCAACTATGAAACTTATGTTTATGGGCATTCGCTGCTGGCTGGTGAAGGCGTCTGCAATGATTGGGACTGGGAAGTGCAAAGCGAAGTGGAGTAAGCACCAAGCGAGGACGTGATGCTTTTAATACGCATCAGCCAGTAATGGTGCGAATTTGACAGTCTCGGGCGGCGAGTTAAGGACTGAAAGCTACAGCTCGCACCAAAGCCCTAGCGTTTCTTCCTGAACAAGTTGCGAATAATAGTAAAAAAAAAAAATCATTCTCCCCGTGTGTAGACATCTTTCGTAGCGTAGCTTATTCACCCTGATCTAGAAGAAAAGGGCACACCGGGACTCATTTTGGATGTAATTTGTTTCATTTCAATTTACACCAGGCCTGGGCACCGAACAGTAAAAGCGCCCCATCACCATTAGTCAGCTAGGACTCTCCCATACGGGCCCAAGAAATGGGGATGTTTGGGCGTATGAGGATTTTGAAACGTTTTCTCATACGTCTTTTGCTTCAACGTTTCTTTTCTTTTTGCAAACTGTTGGACCGCTCTGGCGCCCGGAGGAGAGGCGCTTGCTGTGGCGATGTAGTGTGAGACCTGGGACACTCAAGACGCTGGAGTTTTATCGGACATGGCAAGTTAATGGGGTGATCGAACGGTGGGAATTTGCCACGCAGACTAACTTCCCTCTCCATCCCGCTGCGATAATCAACCGTGAAACGTGAATCAAACGCATATATTTTAACATATTGCTTTCTGATCGCGTCCGATGCCCAAAATCGGTCGCTTAAATGCAAAACTCGCACTCGCACTCGCGGTATGTTATTGTGTAGATTGTGTCTTTGGAACCGTTTTGGTTCTGTTTTTCCCTGCTGTTGCTTCCTGCCTAATTCGCCCGCTGTCGTAACAAGTATGTCCTCTCGGACTGTCGGTGTTATTAATGTGACGTTTCGGTTGATAAGCATGGCGGGCGAGTCGGTGGGTCCCGTATTTTGTGCCGATCGAATTTCAAACTTCGATTGCACCGGGCGATGCACCGGTGCGGCCTGTTGGGACTATATGGCGAGAACACTGTAAATGCATTTCGACGCTGCAAATCAGCTTAAATTTATCTTTTAAATTTATTCCATCCACAAATGGTTGAACGCCAACCCAACCCCTGCCCTGGTGGCGTCTGGCGTTTGAGGACGAAAATTAGTGTCGGAATCGGAGGAATTTACTCGCCCGGTTCGTAAATATTTTGCCAAAGAAGGTTGTTGGCGAAAAAAAACCCCAGGCCTGAGAAGGCCTGGTCGGATGATTAGATAATTCCTTTTAAACGGTGATCAGTGAACATATTTTTGATTTGAAGGAGTTATGCAAATTAAAGTGTAATCTCCTTCGTGAAATGTTTAGCTATTGATCGAAGAGGAGGGGGGGGGGGGGAACGATTCCCAACTATTCACTCATAATTGGAATTAGATTTATATAGCTAGAAGATTTGAAAAGGCACGAAAAAAATCATTACAATGAAGAAGACTTCTGGACAGGACATGTTTTTGCCAATGTTTTGCAACGCTCCAAAGAAAAAAAAAAAGGAGGAAAAGATCGATCGATTGCTGTTAGTGATTTAATGTTGAAGGTGAAGAACAGTCGGCGCTCCAACGTCAAGTCGCCGATATTTAATTTAAAAAACCTTTAGCTGCTTGTTTTTTTTTTCTTCTAATGCCGAACGTTACTTAAATCCCAAGAATCCTACAACCAGTAATGTAGAAGCCAAAAAAAAAAAAAAACAAAAAAAAAAAACAACTCAAAGTTCAGTTTATGGTAAATCTTGGACTTGGTCCCGAGGTTGGATCGAGCTAGCCTTGGGCAGCATAATGTTTCCTTTTTATCCTGCAATCCGGTCGGTTGGTCCGCTTGCTTCACTTTGTCCGAGCTTCAGCTTAGATGGGTCCGGTTTTCAAGCGGAGCTCCGAACATCTTTTACCTCACATTCCATCAAACCCCTCCCCCACCCCTCTAGTGCGTTCGCTTCATTTATTCAAATTTAAACGCGATTCAATCATCTCATCACGGGCCGAGTGCGGTCACGGTTGGGTGCTTTTTTGATTTCTCATCCCATTTTTGTGAATTGTTTCGTCAAAAACTGACTTTATTTTATTCCACAATCCCCGCACTGTTGTATTTGCTGCTGCTGATGTTGGTTTCATTCTTCTTGTCTTGTAGTCTGAAGCCTCTGAAGACTCGCCTGATATCGTGGGTAGCCACATGGAGGGTGTTTTTTTTCTGTTTCTTTGCTGCCACACAACAAAAAAAAAACCTTTTGGGACGCTTTTGGTTTCTCAACTTTCGTCTCACGGTTTTTTGGCCGGTTTCTGGCCGGTTCTTGCGGTGATGGTGGTGGTGGTGGTACTCACCTACACGTTTGACAGAATGTAAAGAAGCTGACCACCCCGTTTCTGCCCCAGTATAAACCCCAAAGCAAGCAAGAAAGAAGTCTGCAGCAGCAGCAACAACAACCAAAAAGAACCTCAGCAAGACTCAAAATGCGAGGGATCCCAAACAATCGCTTTGGATTTGGTTGAGAGAATTCAAAATAACGAAATAACGGAGGAAGCGAGAAACCTGTACGCGCAACCGCTTAAGCGTCGTCTGTCTGTCAAATATATTAAATACATTTCAGAATATCGCCAGAGCACACACACGTGGGGTGTGTGTCACACACAGGACAGAGCAAGATCCTTCGCAGCTCCCGATCGGGGCCACAAATTGATGGTATCGTCCCAATGGTACGGAGCTACAGAGCATCCACGACGATGCTCGGGCACAGATATGCCCGCGGTTGGTTTGCTTCTTCGATTCCCTGCACTGCGCACCTATGGCCGAAGCTGCGTTAATCCAGCGCGCAGTCGTCGCGCGTCGTCTTACAAATCTCTCTACCCTGGGCCGATGCTGGACAGAAAATTGAAACCTGCCTCAAAAATCGAATCCAAACCAAGAATGTCTTTTCCCCGCGGTCCGTTCGCCGACGGTTGGGGCCTGTCCCGCCCGTGTCTCTTCGTCCCTAATAAAATGATTTGTAATATTCTTCGCCTTCATCTTTAGCTTCCACCATTTCATGGCGTACAATGGAATGCACACCGGTTTGAGGGCTGGGCTGGCGAAGACTTGTGAGGGGTAAGAGATGGAGGTACACGGGAATGGATGCCCAGTTCTCGTCCCTAGAGTACTCCTTTCAACAAGCGGGCTGGGAAAGTGTTCAAACAAATATGTATTCAAATCAAGAGATGGATCAAAGTTGATCTCCATTTCGGAACGCTCCTTGGGATGGAGAGAAGGGAAAAAAAACAACGGCTGAACGCGCAAAAGAAGATCACTTTTAGAATGGGAGATGGGTAGTGAAGCATCACACACACACACACACACACGCTTGCATATCTTTGGCGTAAGAACGAAACGCGGGCAACCAGAAGAAAACCGAGAACCAGATAACTGCATGAAAAGCGTATTGGTTAGCTGGATCAAAACGCCGAACGCGCTCCGCGAGAATTTCGATCGATTCCCCTGGTTGAGGGAAGGTAGGTAGGCAAAGGGGTGGCCCGGCCTCAGAGCGGAGGGGGATGGGAAGCAAAATAAATGTCTCGGTTAATCTTCCAGGGTCCGTTTTTCGAGCCCGCGCATACGTACGATAAACGATAACCAATGAATCTCTCTCATCAGCGTCAGTGTTTCAGTTTTTTTTCATTTTTCCCCGGTATCGGTCGGATGGAAATTTTTCACTCATTTTGTTTCGTTCGATTTCTTTGCCTTACGTCGTTTACGCTTTGTTCTATTTTACTTTACGCTGTGGTGTTGCTCTGTTGTTGTTTTCTTGCCGTTCATCCGTTTTTTATTCCACTTGTTACCACGGTTTCGGTGCGTGTGTGCATGTGTTTAAATCTTTTTTTTCCCCCTTCCTTGCTTTTATCTGATTATTTCTACTCATTTTGTGATGTTCATCGGACACGTTCTGTGTTCTGAGGCTTGTTGTTTTTTTGTCTTTTGGTTTTTGGTTTATGCGATCGCGATCAGGAAACCTGCGAGGCCTATCGATCGTATTCAAAACGGTTCGCGTTAAATCCCTAGGAAAGGGAAAAAGGTTCTCCGGTTCCAATTTATGAGCCTATGATAATGTTGACATATCCCACTGGGTTTGGTTTGGTTAAATGATCCAAAGTTAGATAATAGTGATCAGATAATGGGGAGCTTCGAAAGTAATAATTATACCCAAACGATGTGATTTTAACGAATTTAATTGTCCTAAAAATAGATCAAAACCTACGCACCACCACCCCCGTTAAACTATCAACGCGCGGGCATGACAACTTCACCACCGTGCACTGAATTATTATTGCACTCATCATCCGTGTAATGATTTTATTCCCTATCGCCGTGCAACATCTTGCATAACCACCAGGCGCAGCTTGTCCAACCCATCAAACCGGCTGGTGGGCCTCTTTTCCTGTACGACAACAGCAAAAAAAAAGAACGGAAAAACACGAACCGGAACGGGCTCAGGAACAATTCATCCCCCTCCCCCCCCCCCGCCTCCTCCCCACAGAAACGACTGCCAAAAACTTACCAACAATGCTTCCTGACTTTGAAATCCTGTCAGTCACAGCCAACTGACGGCCCAGCCGCGGCATCATGATTGGTCACGGGACCTAGCCGTGGCGCGAAATTGCCGTGCCCGTATGGAAAAAAAAACTGGCTACTTATTACATGTGTACTCTGGTGGGAAAAGTTGCCAGAAAGGGGTTTCGGTTTTTGTACTCGGGTGTGCTCACACACCCACCCACCCATCTCTTTAGCGCCATTTGTAAAAGAATCCTTCCCTAAGACCGGCGCTAAATGCACCCCTTCTGTGTGCAATTCTTAAAGCGTATGTGTGTGTGTGTGCGCGTGCTTGTAGCGCAAATACCGAAATGGTCCAGAAAAAGAAAACTGCCCATTCCGTATGCCGTGAGGGGTAAATAAAAACAGAAATCGCCGTTTAGCGAATTGGTTCGGTTTTTTTTCCCGAATATCGAGGGAGATTTGTTTGGAGAGGTTATTATCGGTCGTAAAAATGGGGGAAAGAAAAAGGATATTGTGCGGTGGTGACCGGGACGGTCCGACGGTGAGTGTGGCTTAGAAGTGGGAGTGAACCATACGTAAGTAATTTCTCAACCACCCTCGCTGTAACATGTCAATTTCAGACGTTCGTGTGCAGATGACGGATGCAGACGACGAGTGTGCGCCGCCGTCACCCGGTTGGTGCCTAAAGCTTCGGTACACCGCCGTACGAACAAAAGGTACTACGCCACGTTTGCAGCGTACGTGGGGAGGTCCTTCCCTCGGGGCCGGGAAAACTCCTACGAGCGGGAAAACGCCGTATTCTGTGCGGTGTCTCTCTGTCTCAATCGCTTCATTGTGCACGGTCGCTGCTTTGTGGAGCGATCTCATTTTACGTTTCCTGGACCCGGATGGGCACAGGCATCCCTTTGCTGGCAGAGAAGCAACGGACGGTCGGATTGTGGACACGTGCACACCGCACGGTTAGGCCGGCCCGTACGTCTGCAGCAAGGTATGTGACAGATACCGCACATGTACAGCAACGAGGCGTTTACGGCCACGTTTTTTGCCCGGAGGCACCCTCCTCCAACCTCCCTTAACTTGGCAAAGGGATGCGTGTGTGAGGCAAATACTTCTCCGGGATGATGTGGGTGGGAGTGTAGGATAAGTACACTATCATCATTGTCATCGAGCACACCGTCCGGGTGTGGTACAAAATCTTCAAACACACTTACCTGGGCTGCCGAGGAAGACTGAAGAGTACAGGACACGCCGGGACTGATCGACTCGGGCGTCGGATGGCGATGACCATTCTCGCCTCGAACACCATCGACCTGTGGGACGAGAAAGTAGAAAAGAACACACATGTACAGTTAGAGAGATGAAAAGATCAGTATCAGGTATTGGATGTAAAAGGGGTTAGTACACGTGTACGTGCTAGGATACTAGAGTTTGGACGATTTGTCCTTCCAGGCCTTGTGTGGCTGATGATTTATTGTGCTTTTACGTGCGAACGCGCTTTAGAAGGATAATTGCTGTCGTGGAAAGGGTGTAATATTTAGACTGACAAATGTAGTCTAACATCGTATTAGTACGGCATGTTCTGCAATAATATTGGGATTTCTGTAGTCCTTTTTATAACAACATATTTTTGTGGAATTCTGGATATAATATTTTCATTTTAAAAACTCAAAAATCCAACAATAATTCTGGATTAAATTATTTCCCTTATGTGCCAATTTTCTTTCAATGACAAAGACAAAGTTACCATTATTAGCATCTTATTAGTCGGATTTATGAGCATCAACGTTGCATATAAATTAATGAAGTTGTGTAAAAATTGGAATGAAATATTCGTTCTAATGTTAAACAATCGCTAAGGTGCAACACTTTTGGAAACAACCTCTTCTCTTATCGATCATGTGTTGCCCATGCGCGTTTGTTTCCGATCCCCAATTCCCCTTCCTCACAGTCATCGGCCCAACAAATGCCCTAAGAACAGCCCACCCGAACCGAAGCAGTTAGCTCTCCTAAACATCTGGTTAAAATCGATTACTCATTGTTCGATTTATCACGCCTGCTTGAATGTATCGACCCTTTTGCCGAGCACAAGTGGCAGCACTGCTGCTGCTGCTAATGGGAGTTTTCGTTCCTTTTAGTAGTGAAAGACTACCGCCACATTTAAATTGTAACGAGTTTTAAGTTGACCCCCGCGTATTTGCCCTTGTTGGCGTAAAAGGATGGCACAAAATGCTGTTGAACCGATCGCGCAAAGATCGATCGAACCAGCAGGTCGTGCATCCGTGTCGCCGCCGACTTTCATGTGAACCATTCGCGGTTGGGTCTCGGCGAGAAGGAAAACCGGGCAAACGCTACTGATGAACGCACACGGGACAATCATAAAAAAGGATTGTGGCGGTGGCGGTGGCGTGTGTGTGTGTGTTTCGCTCAGATCACAGAGGCACAGATCACAGAAGGAAAGCCGCCCCCAGCAGCAGTACTCACTCGGCGTGGTCGGCGAAAACCGAAAACAAGTGATTACAAAATGGTGTATTTTTGGTCACAAAGCGCGCACGTCAGCGAAAAAAAAAAAAAAAAACAAACGAAACGCGGAAAACACGGCGGGATGATGGAAAAACGCATAAAACGCTAAAAAATAATGAAGCAAGAAAACTGCCCGTGCGTTTGAAGACGAGATTTTGGTGTCTTTGCGCTCAAGTTTATTGCTGCGATTTAATTTTCCGTTATTGTTTCGCCCGAATCGAAGCTCCAGTATTTCGGAGTTTTAAGATGACCGGCGCGGCAAGCCAGAATATTGGGTTTATTTTTCCTTTGGCACAACAAAAAAGACACACACACACACACAAACGTACAAACGCAGAAGAACGGGCGCGTTGAATAATCTTCATTTTCGTGGAACTCCGTGCCGCGCTTTTGGGAGATCAGTCGAAAATGTGTCGTTTCGGTACGATACAACGGAATCTGTATGGCGGCCTCGGATGGAGAAACAATTCAAAATCGAACATCAAGATGTGTGTACTTGCGGGCTAATAACAACAACAACAACCAAAGATCAGCCGGGGGGTGGTATGGTGGCGACTGTTGGAAAAGGAAACTATTCCACCAGCGAGCGGCACCGGGTAAACGTGCCCTTAGCGTTGTAACAAAATTTTCCAACCATTAAGGTCGTTTCCTCGTACGCTTCGGGATGCCTGGATGTGCTCGGAAAAATCGAACGTTTTTGACAATTTCCGCGAAGCGAACGATCGCGTTTTGACACGCTCTCGCTCTCTCCCTCTCACGCGCTTCTTGATGATCGTTTGACGCACCACCCTTGTGCGTGCGTGTGTTTGTAAGTGTGGAAAATGCGTGGAAAACGATTGCCATCGATGGTTTAGTTTTTTTAAAAATAGGAACATCTTTCCCGTCACTCTCCAAACCTGCACACGGGGAAGGGGGGGGGGGGGGGGGGTCACACAGTGTTAAAAGCGTTTTTCGACGGCAAGTAAAAGGAAAATCTTTCGGTGTTTCCCGACCGCCCGACGGGTGTGCCGGTTTTTCGCTTTCATTTTCAACAACAAAGCAATGAAAACATTCACAACTCAATCGGTTTTCCGTGCCCTGATTCGGGCGCCCACCGGAACCACGTGTCACATGGGGCGGCGCAACCCATCCAAGGCACCCCAAGGCAGACCTCCCTCCCCAAGGCATCGAATAGGCACAGGAAATGGTCGCTTGTGTTTTTAAGTAATATTTTCCACCAAAGTGTCCACATCTCTCACATCGTTTGGCGGTGTATTTTTCTTTCCCGAGTTGGTTGGCTTCGCTTTTTCTTTCCTTTTGTAGTGTTTTTCTCTCCCCCTCCCCCCTCCCCCCCTCCCCCTTGGCCGGTTGCTCCAGCTGGATGGTTCTCATTCGCCGTGTAACTCTTTGAGAGGAAACGCTAATGTTTAGTGGTGATCATGGGCAAACATTATTGTTTAATTTGCCCGGCAATAAACAAATCCATTTCCAGCGTTTTGGGAGATGAAAATTTCACAAGAATCACACCAAAAGAAAATGAAGACCGTCCGGGAGGTTGATGGACGATGTCAGAGTGTTGATTTTGTTGCTGTTGTTGTTTTCATTTGCTAAATATTTGATCGTCTCTTCCGTTCGCCATTAGCCGGCTTTTTGGGGGGTTTTTTGGAGAAATTAATAAAAATCTTTTCCTTAAAGCGCACCGGAAATACGGCTATTTTGGTGCAGCGTGTAGCTTTTCCCGGGATGAGGGTGATTTAGTTTTTCCTTCCGTTTTCAAAATAATTCCGCTTTTCTTACACTGACACGACACTACAGTGTGTGTGTTTGTGTGTGGCGCGTTATGTTTTGATAGTAAATCAGCATCAGCAATAGGAGCCGGAAGTGTTTTGATGCTGACTCCCGTTCTTCTAGCGTAAGTGTTTTTCCACCCATTTCTCCGAGACAGTCGGGGAAGGGGGTTGTTAATCGCTTAGATTGGCAATTTTGGCGGGTTGCGAAAAATCATCGCCATAGAACGGTTTTATGGTTCCCCCTTTCCATCTAAGAATGCTTCCCAACATAAAGACGACGATCATAATTGGATGGAACATTTTAATGCTAAAAAATTGGCTTCACCTTGGCGCGCGTTACGTTTGGTACCGGTACCGTTTTAAAATAATACAATTTAATGTCAAGTGAAGGAAAGCGGAATACGGCCAAACTCCCGAAACCAATATCCCAGCGCCGTGTCGTCGAGTAATATGTTATGGAAATTTGTTCAACTTGTGCCCTTCTGCCTTCCCAGGACAATTATTTCTCGCTTCTCGAGCCACGCTTTATCTTTCTACCGGTCCGGGCAACATGTGTAGCAAATTTCATTGCGGGGAAAAACAAATTTTCACCACCCAAAAAAAAAAAAAGAAAGTGCGACGAAAAAAGACACATCTTTTATACCCAGACAGAAGGGTGTCCCCACGAGGGAGCCGGGTTTCAACGCGAAGTCGTCGAAATTCTCCAAAGAAATTGATGTAATTTTTATGGAAAGTGTACCACCAACACCACCACCTACCACCACATACATGCTTCCCGAAGGAAATGCGTGCCGTATAGATGTGTGTTTGAAAGAATTTAATCAAATTCCTTTTTTCGCACAAAATCACCCACATACGCCCGGTGGATACCGGTGGGAGCAACTTTGTAAAGATTATAATAATGGTGGCGGTTGTTTCGCTCTAATCTTGCGTAGAAAAAAAAAAAGGTCGCTTCGTTGCTGCTGTCGTTCTTAAGTTTTCCGCCCAACTTTTTCGTATGGCACATTTTGTCCGCGGTATGCCTTGGATGGTTTCGCACTCCCCACGCGACAAGGTGTTCACTATGCGCGAGTTTGAAAATTTGTTAATCAGCTTGCGATTTGCGCTATCTGATGCGTAACGGTGTACGCGGGCAGAAAAGCTTTTTTTTTTTGTTTTCGGGAGAACACTAGCCCGAGAAACACGAGCCGACGGCGAAACCATTAACCGGTGGAAAAGTTTCGCTGGAAACGGATTAAGCCGCACGGTGCACGGTGGATGTCGGTGGTTTTTCGCACAAAGCCGTCAGGAGGAAGTTGGACCTTGCCGTACAATATTATTTTCGCTTGACGTCTCGTGGCAGCCGAGAGGTAACTGGCGCGAGCCCTGGGTGAAGAGTGAAATTATGCTGAGGGATATTACTATTATGCGGAAGGCACAAGCCATCATCGTTGCTAAGAACGGACACATATGCCCTATCCAAAAACAGTGTTTTTCCCGGCGGGTTTAGGCAAACAATTCATTTAGCCTTTGTTTTTGTGTGCCCGGTGAAAAAAGCTGACGAGTTTTTCGTTGTTTTTTTGTTGTTGTTTGTTGTTGGTTGTTGGCAGTATTATTCGTTTGAACTATTTTTTGGTTCCTCCCGTTTTGTATGTGTGCACACACACACACATCCCCGCACAAAAGCAACACCAAAAAAAAAAAAACTTACGACCAACCCCTCTATTCTAATTGGGGGAGGAAGGAAGTTTTCTTTGACACAGTGTGGCTCAGTGTTTTTAGCGAAACAACGCAACGTACCGTCCGGCAGAAACGACACACACGGCCACGGGCACGGGAACCATTTTGAGCGATTTTTCGAACGATGGTAAAATGGGGAACCTAAACAACGGCCAAATAAAACAAAAAACCGGGGAGAACGAAAAAAAAAAACACGCAGCCAACCAACCAATAATGGCACGGCACACGGGGTGTGTGTGTGTGTGTGTTGTTGGCTGTGTTTGCTCTTGTGGCCCCCGTCGGTGATTCCATCAAGAGAGGAGTTCAAGAACCACCACCGCTCGGACCTACTTCTCCTCCCTAACACAATTGCCCGTGTTTAAGGCAAAATTAGAAGAAGGCAGCAAGCAACCAAACCAACTCTTCATCACACACACACATACTGGTGCGTTGCTAGTCCTCGGTCCTCGGGAATGTTCTGCGCGGTGCTGATGAAATAAAAACCAGAATCGAATAGCAATAATAACAGCACTAATAACATGCAGCAAACACACAAAACGCAAGACATACACACACACACACACAAGGGCCAAGGGAAATGGACGAGTGCAAGAAACAAGAGCAGGCAGGCCTCCACTTTCTCACCCACCCTTCTTAGCGCGCTCCTTAACCCACCGAATCCGTAAAGAAGAATATAATCAGGCACACACAACACAACCGAAGGCACAAATGCTAATTTCTGAACACAACAGACCCCCCCCCCCCCCAAAAAAAAAAAACACCAACCCCTGACGGGGAAGGAAGGAATCGGTAAAAGGGGACGTTGAAGTAGAAGAAACAGGGGGGAAAAGAGGTAACCAAACTAAACGGAAATTCAACGTGAAACTGAAACTCGGAAACCCGAGTTGAAGGTAAAGCACACGAAGTTCTGCTGTTTCTCCACCATGATGATATGGTAAGGATACACGGAGCAATGCAGCAGGATCATCGAATCGGCATCGGAGCAGCTGTTGTGCGCCGTTCGTGTGTGCTTTTGGGGTGGGGTGAGGTCGGAATTAGAATTCGTGTGGCTTCAAAGATGAAGAATGTCCACTGGAAATTGCGATTACAGAGCAATCCTTACCGATTCACCCTACCAACTGCTGTATATATATATGTACATTTAGACTCGATCTCAGCAAGTGCGATCATTTACCAATCGATCTCCTAAAAAGACTTCGATTGAGGACCACTCAATAGAGAGAGAAAGAGGGCGAAAATATCACAAATCAAAGCAATCAATCTGATAAGCGTTCGGGCGTTAGTGACTGAGGTAAACAAACAAACCCTAAGTTCCCTAGTTTCCCTCGGGGGCCCGCGAACTGTTTTCGGAGCAATTGTGAAGCTCTGTTTACCGGATATGGGTGCGCACACCGACCCTTGAGAAAATGAATGACCGACCTGTCACATAACTGTGATGTTTCTTCTCCAAACGAATCTAAGTGGGAGAAACTTATTGGAAAGTTTTCAAACCGTTCAAACGGGCCTTTGACACTTTTTCGCCGGAAAGTTGAGCAAACGATAAAGACGCCGATGGCCATAAGTCAGCATTATAAGGGAGACTACGGGGTTAGACGATGGGGTGGGGAGAGGGAATGGCACGATGAACTGATACGCACTGCAAGATAGCAACATTGAGAGAAGCAGTGATCAGTGCGTGGAAAAAAGTTGGAACAAAAAATACACTGTCCGCACACAGCACAAACAAACTTTAACACTTACTTCACCAAATCGCACCCGGGCTGTGAGCCACGACGTATTCCCCTCCCAACACTGGCTTGTCACAAAGTTAAACCTTTTGGGGAAAAGGGGTGCGCGAGCGGGACCGGAGGGAAAATGAAGGGTGGATAGGTGGTAGCCAGTCCTTTGGGCAGTCAATCTTGTGCGAGTTATCAGTAGAAATGTAAAGAGATGGTAAAGAAGCGAGAGAAAAATAAAACACACACCGATCGAGCTGATGTCCACGATTGGAGCGTCTGGCTGACGGGACGGGCGCGCGAGGGAGACTATAAGCGGAAAGCATCCACCATCTTCTACCGACAAAAAAAAAAAACACCCTTTCGAAAATATTGTCCAAAATTGATTACGTTTTGGTGCGTGAAACAGCCCCATTGTACATTGCGGGGTCTTTATTTTCTGTATAAATTTAGAGGAGTTGATTTTATTTGTTCATTAATGCGCGCTCCCATCACACCTTGCAGCGTGGGATCCTTCGCAACAGTTGTTATCTCCACGGCTGTGCCGAAAAGGTAATAGCCGAGAGAGAGAGAGAGAGAGAAAAAGACTCCAAAACATACTGAAAAGGTTGGAATTTTTCAGACTCCGTCAATATCCGACGGGGATTCGTCCGGAAAGCTTTCGACGAAGAAAAAAAAAAGCGCCTCGCCAAAGGTCGTTAGCTACCTTGCCCTTTTCGAGGGAGGTTGTCTAAACGTAGGGATTCCGAATTTTGATTGAAACCTTGTGCGAGATAGACTGCGCGATATGCGCGTCCTAGCCATGGCCGCTAACATTTGCCCGTTGACGTTTTGTCTGAAATTGGATATAGTAGTGCTCGGTGCTCGGTTAGCAGCAGCCACTTCCCTGGGCCTTCCCGTGCGTGGCAGGATTTTACGTGCAGCGCATCGGTTGAGGCATTAATCATTTTTGAGCATTTCTTTTCTAGCCCGTAAAGTGTTTTTTTTTGTGGAGTCCCATTGCGCGTACAATAGACACGAGCCAAAACAAACGAGATGTCCGCGACCCCGGGAGCGAATCATAGTTTTTAGTTGAAAATTGTAGATGAGACCGTCACACACACACACACGCAGCATGGGGTGGTGCGTTGGATAGGCAAGGGGAAGATATTTGGGATTGCGGAAAGTTTTGAAATAACTATTAGTCGCTGAAGTTACGCGCTTGGGACTTTCGCAATGCCAAAGAGGGGTGTCCTTCCATTCCATAAGCCGGTTGTGCGGGGGAGGTGGATGGTGAGGTTACAATGGCAAGCTCTCAAACACCTTTTCGATGTGGCATCATTTTTGTGCTCAAAGGTTTTTTTCACTCTATTTTCCTCTAGGCTAAAACCCATCAATTTCCGAATGTTACGACTAGTTTTGTTTCGTGGGTTCGAAATGAAAAATCCTTTACACTAGCGCATTTGCTAGAGTGCACGGCAGACACGGAGCCACCGGCAGGAGCAGAGAGGAGTAAGAAATAAACTCAACCCCAAATCTTTACGAAAGAAACCTGGCCCGGGTGTCCTGGATGTCGCATGCGTCGTTACGTACCCCCCCCCCCCCCCCCCTTTGCTCACCAATCCCATCTTAACTTTGGGCAAAAATTCTTCTCGATCCTTTCGCACTGGTCGACAACTCACCCACTCACCCAGCCGTTATGCGCACCTGGGTTCAGGGGAGAAAACATGGCAAAACGCCGGTGTGAGCCGTGCATATTAGATTGAAGAATTTACACATCCAACCGTATCCCAACCTTAAGAAGACGCTGCAGATATACACCCTTTACATCTCGGGGGGCCCTGTTTTCGTCCAATAGTGTAGTCTGCCCGACCCTAGGCTCTAACGGTGCGGTGGTGACCAAAATTTGTTGGCATATAAACTATGTGATAATGGTCGTTTTGTCGTTCGCTTCGTTTTCTGCCTGTCTGGGATCTCCGTAACGCTGGCGAGCTCTAGTTTATAGTAAACCTTTATTTTTTTGTTTGTTTGTTAAGAGCAGCGGAGTTTTTGGGGTTAGGATTTTCTTCTCTCAATCTCTAGTAGCAAGCGTGTCTCACTTAAGCTGATGCTATTTCCTCCGTCCTTGTGGTTTTCTTGGAATTGTTGGAAAAAGTTCATTACATCGCAAAACGAACAGCAGCACCGGATCTGCGGTATGTTTTTTTTTGGAGGATTTGTTTTCTTATTAAGAAGTTTCGGGCAGCTATTCGGTTCGGTGTGCTCTCGAATGCGATTGCCCGTGGAGTTCGCTCGCTTACTTGGGGTTTTGTAAAAAAAAACTAAGACTGCAAGGTATGTTTTTTTCCACCTCCAGAAACTTTAACGAATCATAATCAATTTCAATGTAACTTTGCAATCCTTGGTATGTTATTACTGGGCGTCTTACAAATACGCTTTGGTACTTTTTTGTATGAAAAAAAGTTGCTGTAAAATGTGATTTAGCAGACAGAAGGTGAAGTGTGTCTGGAATCGGACAGAAACTCGTGCTGCCCGGGAAGTCATGCAAGCGAAGCAATAGCAATAATAATGGTAGAATAAACCCAGATTCAACCGATCATCTTTGATCGTGTCGTGAGCCATAGCGTCACATTCCCGCAGCAGATAGAGGCCGGTGTGTAATAATAATTTTCGTACCGTGTAAAATTCTGTAATTAATTCGGATGACATGTGACGTTGATGGTATTCCACAAGAACCCTTCCGAGTCCTTGTGTCCTGAGCGTGCCCGAGGGAAAGAAAGAGTGTGTGCAGTCTTTTAAATTAATATTGACACCGAACGAAAACGCTGGCCTTTTTTTTTGTTGTTGTTGTTGAAAGCCGAGGATCGCATTATTGCCAATATGTGTCGCCGTGACGGGCGACATTAATGCGACGTTGGGCTCGTTTTGCGTGTGGCACTCGGCCCAGCGCTTGGTGCACATATCGAATACTTATGGACGCGGGACTAAAAATAAAATGCAACCAGCAAACCGTGAACCGGCACGGTACGGACGAGTTGTCACGAGTGTGGGCCAATGTTGGTACGTTAAGCGCATCCGCGATCGCCGCGGACCGAGCAGCACCACCGAGGAAGGCACATAAAGATCGGGAAAAATTAACCAAACTCCGGCCGGGAAAGGAAGTAAGAAAACGGCTACAGAAGAGCAATCATTTAAAAACTACAAGCAAATATATAGAGAAGCGAGCAAGAAAAAAAAAGAGGAAAACAAGAAACGTGAATGAGAAAAGTGGAGGTAGCAAAAAAAAAACCGGCAAGAACGAAGCATGTTCGAGTGTTATCCATATTTGCATGCTGTATTAATTGTCGTTCTGTAATTTACCAAAACCAACGAGCGACACGCGTGATTCGCGATGACAGCGTGCACTAGGCCGCGCCGGCTTGGCGACCGTGTTGGTGATATTTCGCTGTTTACACCGTGTGATCGAAATGTTTTCAGCCTACGCGAAACCTGGGACGGGCGCGCGCGCGCGCAACATCCACTGGGCGGCAAGAATTTATTTCCGGGCGCGCGTGCGTGTGTGTGTGTGTGTGCGGTTCGGTGCGCACAGTCTTATCGTTGGAGTTTGTTTGGGAATGTTCGACCACTCTGTTGTGTGTGCGCCGCTGGTGGCAGTATGAGAAAGGCCCCCATGTGCTTTACAACATTTTTCATGTGCATGTGTCAATTTTGTCTTGTCCTGGTGACTTGGGTATCTTTGCTGAAGTATTATTACAATTGGGAGGTGTTTTTGTGCAGTTGTTTTAAGCGAAAAGAAAGGTTGAAGGTAAGATTTGTCCTCCCTGGTTCCTCCCTGCCCAAATGCCGACGGTGCAGAAATTTTGGGGGAAAATTTTGGTGGAATGTTTCAACTAAAAAAAAAAACGTCTTCGGTATACGTTTTTTTTTTGCTTCACGCAAGACCAACATTTCTGGAGCTTTGTTTTTTTTTCATCACTTTCCTTCGACCCGTCTACCTTCTTGCGTGCTGGTAAGCAATGGTACATTGGGGACGAATAATTCTTTTTTTAAGGTTGTTGTCATCCTCCACCCGGGGCCCGGAGGGTTCGCAGCCTGCATTCTCAAAGTATTGCGCTGTCCTCGGTGCCGTAGACGTTGTCGTCCCAGTCGTCAATTAATTCAACTGTGACGGTGTTAATGGAATGGATTTTGCAGACAATAAAAAATGAACCGAAAAACCCCCGAAACAAAAACAACAAGAAATCGGAACAAAATCAAGTATACCTTAAAGTTGTGTTCCTAGTCGTTTTTTGTTTGTTTGTTTTATTTGTAAGGTTGCCGTCGCCATTCGCTTTTCTTATTGGCTTGCCGTTTGCTACCGTTTGCCCACAAATGGCCGTTACGCGTGGGCATCGGAATGGTACCCAAGTGTGTCCTTTTAGTCTCCTCCTCCAAGACGCACAATGTCCACACACAGCATCCGGGGGAAAATACTACGGTAAATGGGTTTGGAAGGATTTTGTTGTTTTCAAATCAAATCCAGAATCCCGGTTACGACATCGAGTGGGTCGTCTGGAAGCGGGAGTGTGATAGTGTGATAAACATTAAGTGTATTGAAAATTACCTCGTGAGGGATGTTTTGCTCGGTCTTTTCTTCTTTTTTTTTTTACAGGGAGAAGTACTTTTTTTCTTCTTCGTTGATTTCGTTCGTTGAATCGAGTTTTCTCTGCACCGCGCGCGTTTGATGTCATTACAGCAAAATGAACCGAAAACGCTGCAGATATCAATTGGAACGTGGCATTATAATCGCCACCGTGATTGGGCGATTTGAGACATCCTCGGGGAGGTTGAATTCCCTTGGAAAAAACATCATAAGCCAAGTCGTGGGACTTCGCAAAGGTAGAGAGAGCATCGCTTTGTGGTTTTTCAATGGACTATTGTCTTTCCATTATCTTGGTGTAAGATAGATAGAGATACTGTGGTGGACGTAATCCTTCCTCGTAAGCGTCTGTGTACGGTAGAGAATAGTATCTCGTTTCATCTTAAGTCGCAGTTCGGCCGATAACTGATATGGATAACTAGTCCAGTTGTTCATTGATATAAGACTTCCAGATGAGGTAAAAAAACACCTCCAAAAAATAAAAATAAAAAGTCCATTTTAAGTGGTAGTCAATGTTTCAGAGATAATTTAAATCATACCTTCAAAACCCAATTGCTGACAGGTTCTAAATGCACCCTCCACAGGGGTTGAAATTATCTTCGAATGCATCAGCAATCAGAAAAGCAGCAAAGGCAAAACACATATCGGTTCGCACACAAACCTGAGCGTTTTGTTTTCAACGGAACCGCACACAATGTTCATTTGTTACACCAGATGAATGTAATCCTGTAATTGCCATCGGCCATTGTCATTAGATGCGTGAGCTATTGACCGCATTATCCATTTAGTTTCGCTCGGAACGTACGGAATATCGTCGGACGGACGGGACGCCCTGTGCTTGGGACGGAATTAAACACGTAAAAGATGCCTAATCAAAAAATAACACTCTTCCGAACCAATCTGCCCGTTTCTTGCGGTACGTGCCCGTACCGGCCGTGTTCCGTGCGGTCAATCAAAACAAATTGTAATAACGGTTTATGGCGATTTTGCGCCAAGGATTTAGCGTAACGAAATTTACTGCCAATTGCTTTTCGATCCTTGAGAAGCAGCGGCAAGGTAAAGATCCTTCCAGTGTCCTTCCATGTCTGGGTGCTCGAAAAAGACCGAGAAGAAAAGAATTGCCCACCCCGTATGTGTGTGTGTACACACACAGGGGAGGGAAACGATGATTTAAAAAGCAATTTCCCTCGGACTTTTCGCCGCTCCCAGTTGGCGTAGCGTGGTACTGTGATGTCCTTTTTGTGTCCGCAGCAAACGAAAATTTCCACCAAGTGGAGGAAAATGTGATTGTATGATAAAAATGGATACGCCAGCAGCGAAAGAATGTGCAAACGGTTCTCATCCGCCGGTACGAAAAATGTTATTACAGATTATTCGGATGAGATTTCGTCCTGTGGTCCTCGTTGGGAAGGTTGACTTTCGTTTGGGTTTCGGGAGGTTTTTTATTTTTCATTTTCCTTTTTCCTTATTCACAAAAGCATTTAATGCTTTACGCAAACCGAATGCTCGGAAAATGATCTGTGCATGGTTGATAGTAGCGAAAGCAAAGGGGCACAGAGCGAATTCACCCAAAGTCACACAGCTTGGAGAAAGGTTTGGAGGTCATTGTTTGCGAAAAAAAAATGGTTCATAAAAGCAAAATGCTTGCAGGAAAGAAAAATTCCAATTTTACCGGGCCTTGCGAGCACTAGAAACACACAACATGGTCAACATGCTCACAAGTAGCTACTGTGAAGAGTCCTGTCGTCCTGAACAGAGGAGTATAATTTCTTGCAGCGAAAGAAAAACAAACTCTCGCACTCCTCTATTTGTCCCGTCGCCGGTGCATTGGATAGCAACTAGAGCTCTGCGCACTGTTGATATTTGTGGCATTTACAAACCCGTCTCAGCCGGGACACATCATCCCAAGCACATTGGACGTGACCGGCCGGACTTTTGCCACAAGAACAAAGGGCTCTGTGTTGGCTGTCGGGTTGGTTGGTTTGCATGTCCTTCTGACAATTCTGGGACGGGGCGGGTAAGTTTTGCTCTTAAATCATTGCTCCAGGTGACGCGCAAACGCGCAAGCGAGCCTCGCCCAAGTACTATTTCCGTACGGATGATGCAAAATGTGTAACGAAACATGACCGATCCGATAACGCAGGTATGGTGCGAGAGAGAGAGAGAGAGGAAATAGAGGTGGATTTGGAAGCGAGTGTAAGGAAACAAAAGGAGGACAAAAAACACCGCTGGGTGGGCCCTTCTCTAGGGGTCATCGTCGTTGTAATAACGATGGTCAGTCTCAAATGTCTTCCCTGCTCTGTATATCCGTAAAAAAAAAACTCGGCAACGGTTGTCACTCGAGCCGACCGAGTCGCATTCAAACAATCGGAGGGTGGACATATACACACAAGCACACACCTCGATCTCGGGCCCACTGTATGAAGAGTGCCGTGTAAAGGCATTCGACATACGAGACCGTATTTCTTGCCTTTCTTCGAGCCCCCCTGCGGTGCGTGCTTTTACACCGCTGGCAGAGGCGAATACTTGAGGTGCTCTCGAATAAATGTGGCACCGTTTCCTTCGATCGAACATATATATGGTGACCGACCGACGGACGTATGGTTTAGCTAGGCCGTGCACAAGAGCCCACGAACGGCGCAGCTTTAACGCGGTCTGTGCGTCTGTGATGTCTGTGCCGACCTCGACGCAGGACAGATTCACTCAAAAATGCCTCATTTCGTCCCGTTTCGTTCCACCGTTGAGACCCCGGCTGTACACCGCCGAGCGCACCGATAATTCGATAAGGTCGGTCCGTCGGAGCCATTTTCGGGACGCGCTCGCACGGACGGACATCAGAAAAATAGGTAATAGCGGGTTGACACATAACGCAAGCAAAACCTCGAAGAATGGGGCCCCCTGGACGGGTGTGCCGCAAGATGGATGAGGATAATCCTGGACCAATGCGTTTTGCTCTTTTCTCATTTTATTTTCACGCTGGAACCTTTCTGGAAGATGTCGATGCGTAAAAGGCAGTCATATTATACTTCGGGTCGCTTTGGGTCCTTACATACTGTCGCTGTAGGTTTTTGAGCAGACCAACAACACACACACACACACCGTCGCCACCTTTCAAGCCAAAAACGGGAGTACAGGAGAAAGCCGGGACATCTCAAATGATGTTAAACGATCGTCGAATCGAGAAGTCCCGCACCAGTGTGCAGCGTGGTTCCGGACTGCGGGGTGCCATATGCCCAGTGTTGATTGCATCATTTTAAGGGTTTGTTTTGAAAGGCAAAGGTGAGAGGAGACGAAGAAATTGATGAATTTTTGTAATGGATTCTCCAAAGGTTCGTTAAGATTGTGCTAATGAGACAGAAGCGCTGTGGGGAAGCATCGGTGTTTGCATGTAGTATCGGTTGTCTCACAACATCCGGAGCGTTTTAATCGCAAATGATTATTCTAAGGGATGCATTTTCAAACCCCATTAGAGATTTCGGGATTTACAATGTTTTTAAATTGTTTTCCAAACAAAAAAAAAAAAATCCTCTTGTCAATGATAAACATATTCTAATATTTAATCTTCCAGAGCTTTATCGTGGTTCAAGTTAAATGAAGGAACGAACCTCAGAAAAGCAATAGGCCAGGAAGAAGCTACAGAAGAAAATGAAACGAAAATAAAAACGAAGTAAATATTCGCGGACAAGACAGACCCACACACAACCGCACACGCAAACACAGATACACAAACACGGGAACCGAAAGTAACGAAATGCAAAATTAATCTATATGCTAATTATAATTTGCTACACACCAGAGCACACCTTTCGCCTCCCATCCTTCCGCCCCCTGGGCTATGGGAGGACAAGAATGAACGATCGTGAATGAAGAAGTAGCACCGCTGGAAGGCCACAGCAGCAGTTCCTTTGGCTATTACAATAAAGAACCAGACACAAACACACAGGAGAGCTTGCAAAGCAAAGTGGCACAGTGAAGTTGCAAACATTGGAGAGTGCTAAAGTCACCGGGTGTAAGCCACGTACGTGCGGGAGTCGCGGTCAAACCATTGCACAAGAAATGCACATCGCATTTTAATTTGGCATTATCTGTATCATATTCGGTCCGCGCGAAACGATTTTATTTTAAATGTCTTCAAAACGGGGCACACACACACACACACACACACACACACACACACACACACAACCTATCCATGGTTCGTGGTCGTTTTGCAGCGTTGTGCGTCCGTCACTCTCGTCGGTGGAGATGCACTTTGGCGAGCCCTAGCTGGCGTACGCAAGTAGCACCGACTTGTGGAGGTTCTGTCCGTTTGCCCGTTCGAAGTG